>NC_051863.1:103627713-103939494 GCF_015732765.1 Culex quinquefasciatus
AATACAAAATACAAAATACAAAATACAAAAACAAAATACAAAAATACAAAAATACAAAAATACAAAAATACAAAAATACAAAAATACAAAAATACAAAATACAAAATACAAAAATACAAAATACAAAATACAAAATACAAAATATGAAAATACAAAAATACAAAATACAAAATACAAAATACAAAATGGCAAAAAATACAAAATACAAAAATACAAAAATACATACAAAAATACAAAAATACAAAAAACAAAATACAAAAATACAAAAATACAAAAATACAAAAATACAAAAATACAAAAATACAAAAATACAAAAATACAAAAATACAAAAATACAAAAATACAAAATACAAAATACAAAATACAAAAATACAAAATACAAAATACAAAATACAAAATACAAAAATACTAAAAATACAAAAATACAAAATACAAAATACAAAAATACAAAATACAAAAATACAAAAATACAAAAATACAAAATACAAATACAAAAATACAAAATACAAAAATACAAAATACAAAAATACAAAATACAAAAATACAAAAATACAAAAATACAAAAATACAAAAATACAAAAATACAAAAATACAAAAATACAAAAATACAAAATACAAAAATACAAAAAATACAAAATACAAAAATACAAAAAATACAAAAATACAAAATACAAAATACAAAAATACAAACACAAAATACAAAAATACAAAATACAAAAATACAAAAATACAAAATACAAAAACATAAATACAAAATACAAAAATACAAAAATACAAAAATACAAAATACAAAAATACAAAATACAAAAATACAAAATACAAAATACAAAATACAAAAATACAAAAATACAAAAATACAAAAATACAAAATACAAAAATACAAATACAAAAATACAAAAATACAAAAATACAAAAATACAAAAATACAAAAATACAAAAATACAAAAATACAAAAATACAAAAATACAAAAATACAATACAAAAAATACAAAAATACAAAAATACAAAACATAAAAAAATACAAAAATACAAAAATACAAAATACAAAAATACAAAAATACAAAATACAAAAAATACAAAAATACAAAAACACAAAATACAAAAAAATACAAAAATATGTGTACAAAAATACAAAAATACAAAATACAAAATACAAAATACAAAAATACAAAATACAAAATACAAAAATACAAAAAAATACAAAAATACAAAATACAAAATACAAAATACAAAATACAAAAATACAAAAATACAAAAATACAAAAAATACAAAAATACAAAAATACAAAAATACAAAATACAAAAAATACAAAAATACAAAAATACAAAAATACAAAAATACAAAAATACAAAAATACAAAATACAAAAATACAAAAATAAAAATACAAAAATACAAAAATACAAAAATACAAAAATACAAAAATACAAAAAATACAAAAATACAAAAATACAAAATACAAAATACAAAAATACAAAAATACAAAAATACAAAAATACAAAATACAAAAAATACAAAAATACAAAATACAAAATACAAAAATACAAAAATACAAAAATACAAAATACAAAATACAAAAATACAAAAATACAAAAATACAAAATACAAAAATACAAAATGCAAAAAATACAAAATACAAAAATACAAAAATACAAAATACAAAAATACAAAAATACAAAAATACAAAATACAAAAATACAAAATACAAAATACAAAATACAAAAATACAAAAATACAAAAATACAAAAATACAAAAATACAAAAATACAAATACAAAAATACAAAAATACAAAAATACAAAATACAAAATACAAAAATACAAAATACAAAATACAAAAATACAAAATACAAAAATACAAAAATACAAAAATACAAAAATACAAAAATACAAAAATACAAAATACAAAAATACAAAAATACAAAAATACAAAAATACAAAAATACAAAAATACAAAAATACAAAAATACAAAATACAAAATACAAAAATACAAAAATACAAAAATACAAAATACAAAAATACAAAAATACAAAAATACAAAATAATAAAAATACAAAAATACAAAAATACAAAAATACAAAAATACAAAATACAAAATACAAAAATACAAAAATACAAAAATACAAAAATACAAAATACAAAAATACAAAAATACAAAAATACAAAATACAAAAATACAAAATACAAAATACAAAAATACAAAAATACAAAATACAAAATACAAAAATACAAAATACAAAAATACAAAAATACAAAAATACAAAATACAAAAATACAAAAATACAAAAATACAAAAATACAAAATACAAAAATACAAAAATACAAAAATACAAAATACAAAAATACAAAAATACAAAATACAAAAATACAAATACAAAAATACAAAATATAATACAAAAATACAAAAAATACAAAAATACAAAATACAAAAATACAAAAATACAAAAATACAAAAATACAAAAATACAAAAATACAAAAATACAAAAATACAAAAATACAAAAATACAAAAATACAAAAATACAAAAATACAAAAATACAAAAATACAAAAATACAAAAATACAAAATACAAAAATACAAAAATACAAAAATACAAAAATACAAAAATACAAAAATACAAAAATACAAAAATACAAAAATACAAAAATACAAAAATACAAAAATACAAAAATACAAAAATACAAAAATACAAAAATCAAAAAAATACAAAAATACAAAAATACAAAAATCCAAAAAAAAAAATACAAAAATACAAAAATACAAAAATACAAAAATACAAAAATAAAAAAATAAAAAAATACAAAAATACAAAAATACAAATTATTAACATAATTTAACTTAATTCAACTTAATTTAACTTAATTCAACTTAATTCAACTTAATTCAACTTAATTCAACTTAATTTAACTTAATTCAACTTAATTCAACTTAATTCAACTTATTTAACTTAATTCAACTTAATTCAACTTAATTCAACTTAATTTAACTTAATTTAACTTAATTTAACTTAATTTAATTTGATTTAACTTAATTTAACTTAATTTAACTTAATTTCACTTAATTTAACTTAATTTAACTTAATTAAACTTAATTTTAGTTAATTTAATTTAATTTAACTTAATTGACTTTAATTTAACTTAATTTAACTTAATTTAACTTAATTTTACTTAATTTAACTTAATTTAACTTAATTAATCTTAATTTAACTTAATTGACTTTTATTTAACTTAATTTAACTGAATTTAACTTAATTTAACTTAATTTGACTTAATTTAACTTATTTTAACTTAATTTTACTTAATTTAACTTAATTTAACTGAATTTATTTGAATTTAACTGAATTTAACTGAATTAAACTTAATTTAACTTAATTTAACTTAATTTAATTTAATTTAACTCAATTTAACTGAATATAACTGAATTCAACTGAATTTAATTTAATTTAAATTAATTTTACTTAATTTAACTTAATTTAACTGAATTTAACTGAATTCAACTGAATTCAACTGAATTTAACTTAATTTAACTTAATTCAACTTAATTTAACTGAATTTAACTGAATTTAACTGAATTAAACTGAATTCAACTAAACTTAACTTAATTTAACTTAATTCAACTTAATTTAACTTAATTTAACTTAATTTTACCAAACAACTTTTAACAACAATTGAACTAAATTCTACCAAATGTAACGAAATTTCAAAAAATGTATCTTAGTTGATTTAAATTTAACAAAAATTTCTAGATATAACCACACTTGACTAAATTAATTTCTTTTTTACTATGTTCAGTTTTATTATACTTTACTTAATTAAACTTGATTTTTAATTAATCATGATTTAACTAAATTCAATTATATTTATCTAAATTTTACTGATTTTAACAAAATTTAATCAATTTAACTGAATTCTACTTTTTTCTAAATTCAACCAAATGTTATTCAAATTAACTTTCACTTAATTTAAAGTAATTTAACATTATTTAACTCTATTTTTTGATGTGCTTCAAAGGCATAAAGTGCCCTGCTCGTACGGATCTGTCAAACATTGGCCAGTCTATATCTAGACACTCTGTACCCGCAGCCTCCCCCCACGTAGACAGATGTCCATACAAAAAGTGGAGTGTGGACAAACGCCAGCCTCCACCTCCCCGCCAAAGGGTTCACGACAAAAGGATGCCACCAATCGTCCAAACAAAATTAAAGGCTCAACTTCTAACCTCTTTCCTTCAACACAAAAAAACTTCTCACCTAATCAACTGAAGATCTCAGCCCGCAGAAAGTCTTCCTGGCTTTCAATCCATTCACTCACGCACCATCTCCACCTTTGCACTTGCACTTTCGACTTTCAAACGCAGAATCGTCACAAAACTCCGCGAACTGAGCGGCTTAAACAGGATCAAACACGATACGAGACGTTCTCTTGCTTTGTGTTGGTCTCGAACTGATGATCTGTCAAAAAATCCATGCTGCCGGTTCCAGCTAGTTTTTGGTAAAAAGTAGGCAAAATTGTGCTGAAAAACCATTATTTTTGGTGAAATCTCTCCTGTCATTTTGATTTGGGCTGTCAGTTTTGGATAGCAAATCAGCAATCAGGGTTAGCTGTTTCACCAATCCCAAGTTGGTAAATTTACCTGTAATTTTAGCTAATTTAACCAAAAAAATCACTGTTCCACCAATTTGAAGCCAGCTAATTTGAATTGTTAATTTTAAGATGGAACTCCTTTCCGTGTATGTCTGAAAATATTTTTATCGTAATCCTCGGACATTTTCACATAACAAATATCAAAATGGTGAGTTAAGTTTCATAAACAGGATTCCAAGATATGATTTTTTGACAAAAAGGGGGTTTCGGCGTTCCGTGCGCATAAACGAAAAACAAGATTTTTTTTTTGCAAAACAAACATTAAAATACAAGCGATAACCTAAACTTTTTTGAGTACCAAATTTTTTGTAATTGAAATACGCAACTTTGTGTGTGTGTGTGTGTGTGTGTGTGTGTGTGTGTGTGTGTGTGTGTGTGTGTGTGTGTGTGTGTGTGTGTGTGTGTGTGTGGTCCAATCCAATACCCGCTGGCCGGCAGCGAAATTATGGGAAAGTATAATTTGTATCAGACTTGGGTTATGCTGATACAGCTTATCTCAGTCCCGGGTATTAGGTGGTGACAGCCCTCGCGCTGCTTCCAATGACCCATTTCAGAATGGCAGAGATCCTAGCGGCCCAATTCCGAGGTCATTGGGCATTGTCTGGCCCCGCCTAAACATAGAACAAGAACCAGACGGATCCTCGAACTATCTTTAAACTTCCAATCCCATCAGGCAAAACAGGGATCAGCGCGTATATAATGATAAATAAGTGGCATTTGGGTAAAAACACTTTTTCTTCTTTTACTCTCACGCGAAACAACGACGCAGGCCAAACACGATCGAAGTAGGCCTTGCCTCGCAAAGAGCAACGGCGAGACTCAATTGAAATACTTAACTTTTTGTACCCAAAAATATGTAGGCCATCGCTCAAACTGTTATATTATCGCAGTTTTCGTGAATAAAGTTTTTTTTCCAGTTTTCGTAATTTTCCCGTTCTTGAGCGAGGCCATTTGGAGGTATGAGATGTAAAATTGTCCGAGGAATCCAATAACAATATTTTCATACATACAGTACCGTAAAACGGGGTGACTTTGATAGCCGGGGTGACTTTGATAGGTTTGCTATTTTTCCGCAAAATGAAGAGTACAATCAAAATACGTACGGAATTGTTTAGAATCATACTGACCGTGGTAGAGAAGTGTTCAAAGTACCTCAAAAAGAACTTTTAATAAAATTTTGAAAACTTTAAAAAGTTAGTTAACTATAGTTAAGAAAATGTTGATGAAAGTCATTATTTTAAACTTCTCAAAGTGTCATGATTTTCTCAATGAACATGATTTCGAATCGGAAAATAGAAATCATTTTCGGATTCTTTGGACAATTTTCCACTAGGAGAACGGTAAATAAGTTTGTAAATAAAAAATAATATGTGTTTTTGAAACACAATTAAAAAAAATCTTCAAATTTATAGGCAATTTCAGTTGAACAAATTTCAGTTGAACAAATTTCATGTGAAATGTGAAAACTTGTGATTCGTGCTTCGAATTCAGTATAAAATACAATAAAAATCAATCATTTTATAAACAAAACCAGTTTTAACAAATTTCACGCCAAATTCCGTCTTTTAAAAATTTTACCTAAAATTTAAATGTCATTTGTTAAAAAGTTTATAAACTTAGTTAACTAAATATAAACATATATTTTTTTTTCTTAAAAACTATATCAGCTACATTAATGATGGTACATTAACGTACAAATAAAGTTTTAACATCTTAAATGTGATTTTAACAAGAAAAACTATGACTATCAAAGTCACCCCGGAATTTAAACTTAGAATTTTTAACGTAACTATTTTTCTTATCACTATTGAAAAAACTTTTTTTACAAAATAGTTCATAGACTTTTTGTGGCCTAACCCAGTACATGTTTTAAAAAAATAATCTTGAGAAAAACCTTACCAGTTGGAAAATATTGCAAAAACAAATTGAAATCCTATCAAAGTCACCCCGGTTTACTTTTTAAACTTTTCAAAATTTTATTAAAAGTTCTTTTTTGAGGTACTTTCTAAACAATTCCGTACGTATTTTGATTGTACTCTTCATTTTGCGGAAAAATAGCAAACCTATCAAAGTCACCCCGGCTATCAAAGTCACCCCGTTTTACGGTACCTAAGCAAAAACGTTGTTATGGTTTCGTTTGAGCAACCTGCCAAAAATGTATGGAATTTCGTAAATTTTGTTCTCTTACTTTTTGCCCAGGTATTTAAAAACGTAGGTTTTAAAGAAAACCTAGATGTATGGGTATCAAAAGATCGGAAATTTTATGCCCTCTCCGATTCCACATAGGTTGACTTGTGAATCGTGGACCGGTTCGGATGCCGGTGGATTTTCCTACGATTTTTTTCCGGGTTGGTACGAAATTCCAACGAAAAATCTATTCTATCGATACAAATACCCCCAAAACGGTGTTATATCCACTCCAAAATGTTTATTTTGCAATTATATGGTAATATATTGACATTTAGTTGAATTAAAAGTTTGCAAAATTAAGTTTAGATAAGTTTTATATAGAATTTCCAGAGTTATATAAACTTTTATACTAAGTAGTTAGTAAACTTTATATTCAATCCAAATTCTTTTTTTTAATCAGTCAAGGATGCCTATTTGGAGTTGGGAGACTGGATTTATGGTGATTTGTCAACAAATAACATTATTTATGTTAATTTTTCGAAAGGTGTACAAACTTTTTTTGCACCTTTTTTTTTCGTAATAGTATTTGTTATATAACTTTTTATAGAAATCATCTTTTCATGAGCTTTTGTAGCAAAATGTTTGGCATGAGTTTCTGAACAAAACGTAGTACTAGGTTCCTGTCAAACTTTAAAATTTCACATGTTTCATCACAAAATGTTCATAGTGCCCAAGCCCGGGCAGAAGGTAATAACAAAATTCATGCCATTTCAATAACAAATTCTGTTAAAATAACAGAAAGTGTTATGGAATCTTCCTGAAAAATCCATTTTTGGATAAGAGTTTAATAACAGTTTATGTTATCATAACAAAATTTGTTATTGGTCTGATATTGGTTGAAAGCCAAAACAACTTTGGAATAACATTTTTTGTTATGGAAGAATAACTCCAACTGTTATCGGGATGATCAGATTCGTTGTTAAAATAACAAAAAATTATAACGAAGATTTGTTCGAAGAATAACTAAAAATGTTATGAGTGTGTTATCACAATAACAATCCAATAACAAAAAAATCATAACGACGAATAACAAATCATTTTATAAATAACATAAAATGTTATTGGTATAGTATTTTCAAATATCAAAAAATGTTATTCCCAAGTTATTTCCGTCTGCTCGGGAGGGGTGAAATACTTTTTTACATACTGTAGGCTCTTTTGTTCTGAGACTTCCAAAACCATATTTCAAATTTACATACAACCTTTTTAAATACAGATCTTTGAAACTCCATACCATTTTTCTTTAAAAGGCCAACTAATCACCTTTCATTTGCGACCCAGATAGCTGAAATCGGTTGAAATGGCGCGGAGTTATTTGTTTTTGTTTTTTTAAATGTGCTTTTTGCGAAAATCGACGCAAATGGCAATTTTTCGGACCACCCTAACACGGCGTAGGTCACCCTGATTTCCAAACAAAAAAAAAATAATAGGTCTTATTATTTCGGCCACCCCCAGAAAAAATTTGAGCCCGATCCGAGCACTTTTGTTTTTCTATGCTGTTTTCGTGAGGAATTGCTGTATGTTGACGTCGTCGTGCTATTCTGTCGTACATACACCCAAAGGAAATATATAGCTCAAAATCTGCAACATTTGCTACAGAAAATGTTACATTTTATAACAGTTTTTGCAGCAAGCTCATGTAGCTCAATTTTGCCTGCGTGTAAACATGTCAGCGCCCACTCGGAAAATATTCTGGTAAATTTGAATGTCTGGCGCAGGCGGACGTTTGTCGTGCAGTTCAGACACACTTGGCACACTTATTCTTGCCAAGTTTTGCGTAACGCCAGATGAATCTGACGAAAATCGGACAAAATTTCAGCCAGCTGTCTGGCAGCAAAATCAATCGGTTCAATCGGTTAAACCGTGCACGACCGGTTTGTGTCATATTCGCCAGAAATCTTGGCAGAAATCAGGGGCAAATCTGGGGAAAGTTCTGCCAGATGGCTGGCGCAAGCCCCCAGACGAATGCCAGAAATGTGTCCGCCATTTCCGACCGAGGATCTGCAGTTCTCACCAACACATATAATGCTGGCGCGTCCCCGAGCAACACTCCAAAGAGAGCAATAGTTATGTTCGTGCTCTGACCCTCACAATGGAGCACCCGCAGTCGAGCAGTTTTTGACAGTTCGCTCCATAAGAGATACATTGTAGAAAAAAGCAAAAACTGCTCGAATGGAAATGCTCCATTCAACAGACACGAGTTTGACGTATCCAAACGAGCATTTGCCTTTACGCCCAGCAAAACTTATCAGTGTTGCCAAGCTCAAAACATACGTTGCCAGATCGATTTAGCAAACTTAGACCAGTCTCCCTATTTAGGGTCTCTAGTTCTGACCTGAAATCCCTTTGGCCAGTTGTCGCACTAACATCAATTTTTAGCACGACAAGATTGAAAATATTTTCATCTTAAGAGCGACAACAATGCACGACCCGAGCAGACGGTAATAACTCTAGAATAACATTTTTTGATGTTTGAAAAAACTAGGCCAATAACATTTTATGTTATTTATAACACGTTTTGTTATTCACCATTATGATTTTTTTGTTATTGGATCCCGGGCGGAAAGTGAGTTGGTGGCGATAACTTCGAACTATCTTGGCTTGTTTATTCGCATCTTGCTGTAAACTCCTCGAGTTATGACGACTTTTGAAACCGACTGCGTATCATGGAAAGTATATTCCATGATCATACTGCATTATCTACAGTTGATATTGAGCTGTTAGTGGTAGTTTTTTTAGACTTAGCAAAAATTTCGAAAATTTTATTTTTTCCAAAATTTTACCCGAACATCATGAAATGATTATTTTGACTTTATTTCAAATTTATACTGGACTTAGCAAAATTTGCAGTCACTGACAGAATTTTCAATTTCCGACACTTCGAATAATCTTCATGAGCTGATATTTTAAAGCTTGATTTTATTTATGCTGGACTTTGAAATTTTTGCGTATATTTTTAATTCTTACTTTTTACAGAAAAAGCATTTTTGGGACTTAGAAAATTTTGGGAGTTTGGAAACATGATAAATTATTTTGATGTTTATTTTGCTTTAAACCAAAATTTCGGAAAAATCGTCGAAATTACAGGAAATTTTCGTCCGATTTTTACAAAAACATCAGTTTGTTCCTAAAATAATGTCCCTAACAAAACGTCTTCATTGAAATTTTGAAATTCGAAAGTTGGTTTTAATAATTATTGATATACCCCTACAAAATCGTTCCAGCACTTAGAAAATTTACGGGATCCGTATCACGACAAGATTGCTTGTAGAATTTATTAGATTTTCAGGACTTTGCGAAATTTTTGCTCTAAGCCAGTTGAATATTTTTCAACATTTTGAAAAATTATTTTGATAAGAAACATTACCAGGCTTTTTGAAATTTTACTGTGGATTTTTGGACTTTTGCAATTTTAGGAATGTTTTCATAGACTTTTATTTTTAATTTAAAAAAATGGAATATAGAGACTTTGGATTTTTCGTGATTTGGAAAATTATTGTGACATTTTGGCAATTCAACGCTTTCTCCACAATTTTTTAATGAGTTTTTAAAGTAAAATAATTTTTCAACTTTGAAAATCTTGTTTTGATGTAAGTGCGTATATTCCTGCAATATTACTCATATTTGTGAAGAGAAAGAAGGGGGTCTGAATTGTGGGGTGCATTAAAACCATTAAAATTATTTTTGGGATCAAAATCTACTTTATGAACTTGATATGATTTTTGGAAGATTTCAGTTGTTTGCTACTATAAACTCAACTTGATGTGGCATTGTTGGTCAAATAAACTCAACAAGATTTTTCGCAGATTCGCCTCGAACAATTTATGTTCATGGCCATGTTCGGTTAACTCTTAACCATACCCTGGGGTGAACTTGACTTGTTCGTGTTTTTACGAACATGGGTAGATTTTTCCAAGATGCAACTTTCTGCCCGGAATCCCGGGCAGAAAGTCGCATCATGGGACGAACAAAAAAATAACTTGAGTTGTTTTTGATATCATGGCATGTTTGATATTTGTTCCAAAAACTCTTAAAATGCGCGCCGAAATCTATGTTCCTTTCTATGTTTGTAGACCTTTTATCATCAGTTGATAAATTTTCATTTTCTCATGATATTACCGGACTTAGAAAAAAATCGAAAGCCGAATTATTTTGGGACTTAGAAAAAAAATTGACCTCTTTATCATGAGATGATATAATTTTGTTTTATCTTGATTTTGCTGGACTTAGCAGAATTTCGAAAGCCAAATTATTTTGGGACTTAGAAAAAAATTCGACCTCTTTATCATGAGATGATATTTTCAAGTATTATCTTGTTTTTGTTGGACTTAGCAAAATTTTCACTCCTCGACAAAATTTCGCTTTTCCGACACTTAGAATATTTTGAAAACCCGGGATTATGAGATGATTTATAAAATTAAATTTTTTCAAGCGGGACTTACCTAAAATGGCAGTTTGTTAATGGACATTTTTATTGAGTTTTTTTACTTTAATTTACTTTAAATACACTAGTTAAACTAATCACATTAAAAGTATTTTACCGCATATAAAATTTCATCGCAAAGCGCAAAAATGAGCCCACGCGCTCGCTCACTCTCTCTTTCTCTCTCTTTCGTTCACTGCTCGCACGCAACGCGCGCGACTTGTCTTGACAGGAATCGGCAATCGGCAGACAGACAGCTTTTGCGTTCGTGGCGGGCTGGTTTGTTTACGTTTTCGCGCAGTAGTTTTCCGCGGATGAATTATAGTCCGCGAATCGCCGCGGGTTGTGAGTACGTTCTGTGGCCGAGGTAGTGTGTGTTCGTTCGTTCCGTGGTGTTCGAGACCGTGATATGTTGTGGTTAAGTGATTGTTTGTGTTTTTGTGGCTGGGGGCGAAGAAAAGTTTCGCTCCGTGTTGACGGGTGCAAGGAAAGTTTCGGCCAAGCCGCTGCCCCAGAAAAGTAATCCTCTTGCTCAAGATGCTGCTGTGGATTAACGAGGAAAGGATTTTGGCGGATTCGCCAGGACAAGGACAAGGGTTTGTTTACGTTTTGGTGCAGTAGTTTTCCACTGATTAACAACAGCCTGCGAATCGCCGCGGGTTGTAAGTGCGTATTTTGGCCGTGGGAATGTGCGTTCGTTGGTGTCGTTTTATGTGAGAGTTGCGAAATGTTGTTATTTATGTCAAAGTTGATGTTTTTGTGGCTCTGTGGAAAAAAAAAATTACGTTAGCGAAATCCTCCTGCCTACATGCCGCTTTTCATCGTTCCTCCTCCTCCTCCTGCCGGTGATGTTAAGGGCTAAGAGAACCAGCTGGGAGTTTTTTCAGTAAAATTGAAATATCTCGAAAACGATACATTTTCTCAACAAACCGACCCAACATTTTGTAGCCAACATTCTTACGCACCTACTGGTTAAATATGAGCTTGATTGGTTAAGTCTAGCCTGAGTGGTTATCTTTTTAGTAAAAGGTACTAAAACACCTTGAAAATTTGCCTCATTTTCCTCCCAACTTTTATAAAAAATGCAAGCGTTTTTGAAAAATCCAAGCTCGACAGTTTGTAGTCGAGACAATTACCTGCAATTTGATATATATAAAGCCATACTTTAGTTGTAAAATAATTGAGTGGTTATCTTTTCCCAAAAAAATCGAAAACATAAACAAATTCGCGCAGAATTCTACTCTCTCATTTTGTCTCGAGCTCGCGTGCTGACAGTTCGTTTGCAGTGGTGCCAGAATATTTTCTTTATATTTTTCAAAGACTTTTAAAACTTTATAATTTTTTTATGAATTTAGAAATATCAGGTAGGTTTTTTCTGAGGTTACAGTGAGTTGGTGGTATATATACGGTCTGTTGAATAGCTCTAGGACATCTACCAACTCTACGGAGTTCAGATATGAAGGTCAACCTGATCAATGGCTGCTTATATCAATAACTATGAAGTTGGAACATCTTCAGGTAGCTTCAGTGAGTTACAGTGGGTAGATCCATGGTCTGTTGAATAGCTCTAGGACATCTACCAACTCTACGGAGTTCAGATATGAAGGTCAACCTGATCAATGGCTGCTTATATCAATGACTATGAAGTTAAAATAACTTCGGATAGCTTCAGTGAGCTACACTGGGTAGATTTATGGTCTATTGAAAGTTCTAGGACATCTACCAACTCTACGGAGTTCAGATATGAAGGTCAACCTGATCAATGGCTGCTTATATCAATGACTATGAAGTTGGATCATCTTCAGGTAGCTTCAGTGAGTTACAGTGGGTAGATCCATGGTCTGTTGAATAGCTCTAGGACATCTTCCAACTCTACGGAGTTCAGATATGAAGGTCAACCTGATCAATGGCTGCTTATATCAATGACTATGAAGTTGGATCATCTTCAGGTAGCTTCAGTGAGTTACAGTGGGTAGATCCATGGTCTGTTGAATAGCTCTAGGACATCTTCCAACTCTACGGAGTTCAGATATGAAGGTCAACCTGATCAATGGCTGCTTATATCAATAACTATGAAGTTGGAACATCTTCAGGTAGCTTCAGTGAGCTACACTAGGTAGATTTATGGTCTATTGAAGTTCTAGGACATCTACCAACTCTACGGAGTTCAGATATGAAGGTCAACCTGATCAATGGCTGCTTATATCAATAACTATGAAGTTGGATCATCTTCAGGTAGCTTCAGTGAGCTACACTAGGTAGATTTATGGTCTATTGAGAAGTTCTAGGACATCTACCAACTCTACGGAGTTCAGATATGAAGGTCAACCTGATCAATGGCTGCTTATATCAATAACTATGAAGTTGGAACATCTTCAGGTAGCTTCAGTGAGTTATAGTGGGTAGATCCATGGTCTGTTGAATAGCTCTAGGACATCTACCAACTCTACGAAGTTCAGATATGAAGGTCAACCTGATCAATGGCTGCTTATATCAATAACTATGAAGTTGGAACATCTTCAGGTAGCTTCAGTGAGTTACAGTGGGTAGATCCATGGTCTGTTGAATAGCTCTAGGACATCTACCAACTCTACGGAGTTCAGATATGAAGGTCAACCTGATCAATGGCTGCTTATATCAATGACTATGAAGTTGGAACATCTTCAGGTAGCTTCAGTGAGTTACAGTGGGTAGATCCATGGTCTGTTGAATAGCTCTAGGACATCTTCCAACTCTACGGAGTTCAGATATGAAGGTCAACCTGATCAATGGCTGCTTATATCAATGACTATGAAGTTGGATCATCTTCAGGTAGCTTCAGTGAGTTACAGTGGGTAGATCCATGGTCTGTTGAATAGCTCTAGGGCATCTTCCAACTCTACAGAGTTCAGATATGAAGGTCAACCTTATCAATGGCTGCTTATATCAATAACTATGAAGTTGGATCATCTTCAGGTAGCTTCAGTGAGCTACAATAGGTAGATTTATGGTCTATTGAGAAGTTCTAGGACATCTACCAACTCTACGGAGTTCAGATATGAAGGTCAACCTGATCAATGGCTGCTTATATCAATAACTATGAAGTTGGAACATCTTCAGGTAGCTTCAGTGAGTTACAGTGGGTAGATCCATGGTCTGTTGAATAGCTCTAGGACATCTACCAACTCTACGGAGTTCAGATATGAAGGTCAACCTGATCAATGGCTGCTTATATCAATGACTATGAAGTTGGATCATCTTCAGGTAGCTTCAGTGAGTTACAGTGGGTAGATCCATGGTCTGTTGAATAGCTCTAGGACATCTTCCAACTCTACGGAGTTCAGATATGAAGGTCAACCTGATCAATCGCTGCTTATATCAATAACTATGAAGTTGGATCATCTTCAGGTAGCTTCAGTGAGTTACAGTGGGTAGATCCATGGTCTGTTGAATAGCTCTAGGACATCTACCAACTCTACGGAGTTCAGATATGAAGGTCAACCTGATCAATGGCTGCTTATATCAATGACTATGAAGTTGAATAACTTCAGGTAGCTTCAGTGAGCTACACTGGGTAGATTTATGGTCTATTGAGAAGTTCTAGGACATCTACCAACTCTACGGAGTTCAGATATGAAGGTCAACCTGATCAATGGCTGCTTATATCAATTACTATGAAGTTGGAACATCTTCAGGTAGCTTCAGTGAGTTACAGTGTGTAGATCTATGGTCTGTTGAATAGTTCTAGGACATGTACCAACTCTACGGAGTTTAGATATGAAGGTCAACCTGATCAATGGCTGCTTATATCAATGACTATGAAGTTGGAACATCTTCAGGTAGCTTCAGTGAGTTACAGTGGGTAGATCCATGGTCTGTTGAATAGCTCTAGGACATCTTCCAACTCTACGGAGTTCAGATATGAAGGTCAACCTGATCAATGGCTGCTTATATCAATGACTATGAAGTTGGATCATCTTCAGGTAGCTTCAGTGAGTTACAGTGGGTAGATCCATGGTCTGTTGAATAGATCTAGGACATCTACCAACTCTACGGAGTTCAGATATGAAGGTCAACCTGATCAATGGCTGCTTATATCAATAACTATGAAGTTGGAACATCTTCAGGTAGCTTCAGTGAGTTACAGTGGGTAGATGAAGGCCAACCTGATCAAAACGAAGTTGACTTTATAGCTGTCGGCCACCATTGCTAGTACCAACCACTAGTGTCTTCCTTTTTATCTACAACAGGGGTGCTCAAAGTTTTTGGATGCCGGGCCAAATTTGAAGCTCAAATGAGCTTGCGGGCCATATGTACAAAATTTGTTTTTTTATATAATGAAATTTTTTTTTATAAATTTAAAAGACTAAAAATTACATTTATTCTTAAAATTTCTCTTTTTTAACATTTTCGTAATTGAAAAATAATAGAAAACGGAAAATGACAGTTTTCCTTCAGTTTTGTTGATATTATTATTGTTTTCGGTATTTGAAAAAAGGTATTTAGTTGTATGTTCTTGTGTTTTCATTGAAATTTAAAGTTTTTTTTTTCTATATTTTAAAAATAAGAACATCAAATTGGAACAATTTATGTTAAGGCATAATTTTATCTTTAAATTGACTGTAACAAATGAAAAGTTGTTGGATTTTTTTTAACAATTAGGCCGATGCAAACATTTAAAAAAAGATTTTGTTCGTCAACTTTGGCCATGGTCGAGGAGAGGCAAAAAAATAAAAGAAATACATAAAATTGATTGATGCCAGGATATTCAATATTTCATTGAAAAAAAAATGATAATAAAACACATTTCGATTTGCAACCATAATTTTTAAAATATGTAAGATTCGACGAAAAAAAAACATTTAACATTTTTTTGTTGTTCATGCAGAGTTCACTAAAATTCACAGTTTTTTTTCAATAAACCCTAAGCATGACCAAAATTATTAAAAAACGCAGAGGTATGTATTCAAAATAGATTTCAGCTGATTGCTCTTAAATAGCAAAAGCTTTGAACTATATTTGCAACCGCTTTATTCCTCCCCAAAATTTAGTCTGTCTGAATGAGATGGTAGTCAATCAGATTCATTATCCAACTGTCATGAGTTCGAATCCCGAGGTGGAATGTTTCTAAGTGCAAAGTGAGTTTGAGGCCCAGTTTATTGGTCATAATAACTTTTAAATTAATATGGAATGCTTATATTTTTGCTTTTATCACATTTTTATACCTTAGTCAAATTTGAAAGTTTCATAAACATTTCCAAAATGTTTGAGTATTTTGACAATATTTACTAGTTTCACTCACATTGAAACGTGTGAAAATGTTTCAATTAGAAAGATTTTTAAACAACATATTTGTATCGTAAAATAAGAACAAAAAAAGAATAAATTATTAGTTTTATATTAACAAAAACAAAAAAAAAGATTAGCATTAAAATTTTTTAAATAAACATTTTGAAAAAAAAATAAAATCATTTTACAAATGGTCAACGGGCCATTTAACTTGATCATTCAAAATGAGTCCGCGGGCCACAAAATATCACCTCGCGGGCCACGTTTGGCCCGCGGGCCATACTTTGGTCACCCCTGATCTACAAGGACTTCGCCGCCCTGGGCTCCTAAGTGTATGAAAGTATGGCACGGAGCGATGGCGCCGAATATATATATATATATATATATATATATATATATATATATATATATATATATATATATTTACACAAAGAATTTTAGAGCGCCCGCCGTGGGATTCGAACCGGCGATCTCTTGATTGTGAGTCCAGTGCGCGGTCCGATTGATCCACACGGGCGGAACTGCTGGCTGGCTGCTTATATCAATAACTATGAAGTTGGAACACCTTCAGGTAGCTTCAGTGACCTACACTGGGTAGATTTATGGTCTATTGCGAAGTTCTAGGACATCTACCAACTCTCTGTTGAGAAGTTCTAGAACAACTGCTAACTTTTCGGAATTCAGAGATGAAGATCAACCAGATCAATGACTTCCTTTATCAAGGAGTATGAAGGTGGAATGTTTCAGGTAGCTTTAGTAAGTTTTATTGGGAAGATCTGTATTCTATTGAGAAGGTTTAGGTCATAGTTCTGAAAAAGTATCGAAAATTTGCGGCTCACTGCAATGAAAAAATAAATAAACCTTGAACCGTAGTAAAATGTTTTACACTCGTAAATGTTGTATTGTTATGTTGTACAATAATTTTGATTATGTATAAGAGCAATTCTTTACAAAATCGACTGATATTATAAAGTTGTGATTTTCATTTTTTTTTGTATTTACTGAACATTGCGAAAATTTGACCAAAAAGGCATTTTGTATCTTATTAAGCCGTTGCAAATATTTTTGAAGTTTTTGTCCCTCGACTCTGGCCAAAGTCGGTACAAACAAATAAAAAAATTGAAAAAAATAAATTGCAAGCCATGGTTATAACATTTGAATGAAGAATGTGTTTTAAAATGCATTTTACGCCTGCCCATATGTTTTGCAATCCTTAGTTTTCAAAATATCATAGTATTAGCGATTTTTTTGTTGAATGTTTTGTTTTGCAAAAATAATTATTTTATGTAAGTTTAGTATTTATTTTTGGTTTTACAATTTTACTATACTCTCTTTTCATAACTTACAACTTTGCTCGAGACTTTGTATCATTTAAATAATTCCTACCGAGATAGGCAGAAAATGACCAGGAAATTTAAAATTACCTCAAATAAACCAACAAACAACGACATCCTTTCCAAGATACGGATTTTCAAATATATACATTCCATTTTTGAACGGACAATTCATGCAAAATGATTTCGATTTTGAGAAATTCTCTACCAAAACCAGAAATGGATTTTATTTTTATTTTTTGATTTGGCCAAAACTTTGTGGGGACTTTCCTGTGACCAAAGATGCTATTTTGTGTCATTGGTTCACCCATACAAGTCTCCATAAAATTTTGGCAGCGTCCATACAGAAACGGTACGTAAATTCAAAAATCTGTAACTTTTGAGTGAATTTTCAGATCGATTTTGTGTCTTCGTCAAAGTTGTAGTTGTTGTTGAGGACTATTGAAGAAAAAATAGTTACAAGGAAAATAAAAATTGGCAGTAAAAAACTCAATTTCCCAAATTATATATTTTTTGATTTTAGAGAATTTTGATATATTTTAGGGGATAAAAACCGCAACTTCATGGTCACATGAAAAAAAAAATTTAGAAAAATCGAAATTCTTGAATTTTTTGATCAATTGCAAAAAAATATTTTAAATTTTTTTGAATCAACACTAAAGTTTTAAAAGAGCCAGCCAATGTTTTTGAATAGATCGGAAAATGTCACGAATGTTTCATGTTTTAACATTGAAAATCGGAAAATTGGTTGCTGAGATATCGACATTCGAAAATGATGGGTTGTTTGGTTAGCGGCTTCGGCTGCCGATCCCTAAGTTGCTATGGGGTGCGGGTTCGATTCCCGCCTTATCCTTCTGGTCTTCTATCGGATGGGGAAGTAAAACGTCGGTCCATTTGCGTAAAAGAGGTTTTGGGTGACTCACCACACATAACCTTCGGACGCCTAGAAATGAGTAGAAACTTGCAACAGAGCCCACAAAAGACCCGGGGGGTCGTTAAAGTGGATTGCTTTGCTTTTTACTCATGATCACTGTTTTTAAAAATCGAGAAACTTCAAATATTTCGCTAAAATCAAACTTTCGGTGGCTATATTGAAAACGGAGCCCTTTATAAAAAATTGTGATGTACTTTTTGATTGCGAATTCAATTTTACATAATGAATTAGGTCATTTTTTTTGTATAAAATTCGATTTTTTCTAAAAATCACTATTTTCCAAAAGTGTATAACTCGGCGGCAATTTTTTTAACCATACTTCTCTATGACTCAAAAGTTGCAGTTTTTGTCTCCTAAAACATATCAATTCTCGAAAATCTAAAAATAAATTTTTTGGGACATTTAATTTTTGTGAAAAAAAAATCGGTGATTTTTTCCGTGTATCAATTTTTTTCTCAATAATCATCAACAATACCTACAACTTTGCCGAAGATCAGAAAATTCACTCAAAAGTTACAGATTTTTTAATATTAGTACAGACAGCAGCCAAAATTGTATGGGGTCTTGCATGGGAGAACCAATGACACAAAATAGCATCTTTGGTCATAGCGAAGGTCTCCACAAAGTTTGAGCCAAATAAAAAAATACAAAAAAAGGTCGAAATTGGCTGATTTCGTAGAAAATAACTCTTTTTGGGATAAGGAAGCCAACTATAAATTTTCAGCCATTATTTAGATTTGCCCGATATTTCACTGATATTATCGAGAAATTTGAAAAAAAATCAAATATTTCTTAATATGGTATTCGAAATATATCTTTGATCTCTAATATAGCCCACAATAATAAATAGTTGAAAAATATGTTTATACCTCAGTGAGTTAAACTTTATAGAAAAGAATAAAAAAATCTTTACTTGGGAAATACGTTGCAAACATTTAAAAAAATATATTCCAACCAAAAATTGTGGAGTTAATTACGATAAAAATCGAGATCTTGAACAATGTTTGGTCTTTTACTGTATTTTCGTATTTTTGGAACAATTTATAGTACTTCAATATCGCGATAAAAATTGAGTTCTAGAACAATGTTTTGTAATAAGTTATAGTACTCGAATACAAAACTCACACTTTTTTTCAGGAATATTTATCTAATACTTGCTGACACATTTTGCAACTAAAAACTGTGGGGTTCGTCACCATAAAAGATGAATTCTAGAAAATGTTTGATTTTTGTTGTATTTTATGTATTTTTGTAATATTTTTATTATTTGATTATTTTAAAATGCGTTTCCAACACTTGTTGAAACATTTTGCAATCAAAAACATTGGCGGTCATTGCTTTAAAAATCAGGTTCTCGAACAATGTACATATTTTGTATTACTTGAATACAACACTTTTCAGAATATTTTAGAAATATGTTGCAAACATTTGAAAAATAAGCTACAATAAAAAATGTGGAGATCATCATATTGTAGGGTTGTTTAGAATTGTCGAATTGTAGAATGATATTTGATTGTTTTCTGTATTTACGCATATTTTTAATAATTTGTAGTACTTGAATACAAAACTCTTCACATAATTTCAGAAATATATTTCCAATACTTGATGAAACATTTTGCAATTGATTTTTTGGGGGTCGTCACGATAAAAGTCGAATTGTTGCACAATGTTTGAATTTTGTTATATTTTTGTAATTTTTTGTAATATTTTGTAGTACTTGATATCAAAACTCTTCAGATTTTTTTTAAATATGATGCCCACATTTGAAGAAACATGTTTCAATTAAAGATCATTGCGATAAAATGTTAGTACTAGAACAATTTCGGATTTTTATGTATTTTACGTATTTTTGCTATAATTTAAATTATTTCAGTACAAAACTCTTCAGATTGTTTTAAAAATATGTTTCCAACACTAGATGAAACATTTTGCAACCAAAAACTGTTGGGCTCATAAAGATAAATTCGAGTTCGAGATCAATTTTTGATTTTTAACTCTATTCTGCGTTTTTTTTTGTAATATTTTGTTGAACTTGATTACAACACTCTTCAATTTATTTTAGGAATTTGTTTCTGACACTTGAGGAAACATTTTGAATCCAAAAACTTTTGGAGTCATTGCCATACAAATCAGGTTTTCGAACAATGTACAATTTTTACTGTATTTACGTATTTTTGTAATATTTTGTAGTACTTGATTACAAAACTATTCAGATTATTTTAGAAATATGTTGCAAACATTTGAAGAAACATGCTCAAATAAAAAATGTGGAAATCATCGCGATAAAAATTGAGTTCAAGAACACTGTTTTGTAATAATTTATAGCACTTGAATAAAAAACTCATCAGTTTTTTTTTTTAGAAACATGTATCTAATACTTGGTGAAACATTTTGCAACTAAAAGCTATGGGGGTCGTCACGTTAAAAGTCGAATTCTAGAACAATGTTTAATTTTTATTATATTTTACGTATTTTTGTAATATTTTGTAGTATTTGAATACAAAACAGTTTGCTTTTGAAATATGTTTCCAACACTTGATGAAACATTAGGCAACCAAAAACTTTGGGGGTCATTGCTATAAAAATCAATCACACATACAGTACGTACTTTAGGATTTTCACTGTTTTTACGTATTTTTGTAAAATTTCGCCGAGACCGTGGTGTAGGGATAAGCGTGGTTGCCTCTCACCCAGTCGGCCTTGGTTCGATCCCAGATGACATCTCGGTCACGCCTTCCGTTGGACGGGGAAGTAAATGTTGGCCCCGGTCTAACTTGGAGGTAAGGTCGTTAGCTCAGTCCAGGTGTAGAATTCGTCTCCGTGGGTCCCGTCTCGATGGAGTCGCTGGTAGGCTGTTGAACTCATAATACAAAGGTTGTAAGTTCGAATTCCGGGGTAGGTGGAAGCTAAGGTGTAAAAGCGGTTTGCAATTGCCTCAACAACCAAGCCTTTTGACACCTAGTTTCGAGTAGGAATCTCGCAATCGAGAACGTCAAGACAATGTGAGGAGCGAACAATTTATTTATTTTTGTAAAATTTTGTAGTGCTTGAATACAAAACTCTTCACATTATTTTACAAATATGTTTCTAACACTTGAGAAAATATTTTTCATACAAAAACATTGAGGGTCATCACTATAAAAATCAGGTTCTCGAACAATGTACATTTTTAACTGTATTTACGTATTTTTGTAAAATGTTGTAGTACTTGAATACAAAATTCTTCAGATTATTTCAGAAATATGTATCTAATACTTGAGGAAACATATTGCCACTAGAAACTGTTGGGGCCGTCACGATAAGAGTTGAATTCTAGAACAATGTTTGAATTTTACTGTATTTTACGTATTTTTGTAATATTTTGTAGTATTTGAATACAAAACTCTTCAGATTGCTTATGAAATATGTTTCCAACGCTTGATGGAACATAATGCAAACAAAAACATTGGGAATCATTGCTATAAAAATCAGGTTCATGAACAATGTACGTTTTTTTACTGTATTTACGTATTTTTGTAAAATGTTGTAGTACTTGAATACAAAACTCTTCAGATTATTTCAGAAATATGTATCTAACACTTGAGAAATCATTTTGCCATTAGAAACTGTGGGGGCCGTCACGATAACAGTTGAATTCTAGAACAATGTTTGAATTTTACTGTATTTTACGTATTTTTGTAATATTTTGTAGTATTTGAATACAAAACTCTTCAGATTGCTTTTGAAATATGTTTCCAACGCTTGATGAAACATTATGCAAACAAAAACTTTGGGGGTCATTGCTATTAAAATCAAGTTCTCGAACAATGCACGATTTTTTGAAGTATTTAAATATTTTGTAATAATTTATAGTACTGGAATACAAAAATCTTCACAATGTTCTTGAAATAATAATTGAAGATTTTACATCCGAAGTAATATGGAATCAACGGCATAATTATTGGTATCACGTTCATGCGGCACAAAAATATGCCTAACGCCATGCTGGCAGCACGGTGCAGACGGCGAGAGAGAATAGAGAGAGAGAGCAGCGCGCGGGGAGAGCGATATGTAGCAAGCACAAAACGACAAAAATCGGAGCTCGGTCTTTCACTTAGCCCTTAAGACGTGGATCAACGCCGAAATGATTTTGGCGATTTTGACAGTTTTCGGTGGAGGAAAACAGCAGTGTCGATTTGTTTTGGTTTTTGTCGTCGCGTCATCAGAATCGCGATTTGTGGGGAAACCGTATTTGATCCGTGTGTTTTCGCGAGTGTGCGTGTGATTGTTTACGTTTCTGCATCATGGTGGTGATTGGGGACTGGACGTGACACTGTGACATTGTTTCTATCGTTTTGGAGTGTCAGCGACAGAAGGATGAACCTTCCTCTTGTGATTCCGGAGAAGGTGATTCAATTGAGTGGCTCGAAAGCAGTTTCACGGAGGAGGATGAGTCCACCTGAAGCGGCTACAGATGTTGTTTCTACTAGTCAAGCCGACAAATATTTTTCGACGATTTTTAAAACTCAGATAAGTATTGCTTGTTTTCTTTTCTTTGTTTACTATTGAATTTTTAATTATTCCATAAATTTTGTTTGAGAATTGATGCTTTGTGTTTTATTTTCTCTTACAGATCTACAAACGGGCATTTTCTGGACATTCGGCTTCTAGAATTTTGTTTACTTTGACCAATCAGCTGCAAAAATGAATTGTGCTGCAATCATATGATCTCTGGATGGATTGGATGAGGATTAACAAGGTATGTACGAGAATTATTATTTCAAAGTGAACCTATCACTTCAGTTTAGAAATTCTTTCAAACATTTCAATGTTTGTTTAGCAAAGTTCAGTTTTTCATTCTGTTATTTATGCTGATTTTGAATACACATTATTGACTTTTGACAGATTGATATAAAATTCTGGAAATAAATTATTTATTGATAAGGATTGCATATATTTTTTTGATTCTTTTCTTTAAAGACCATATTTTCGCTTATTTTTTTGTTTGGGAATTTTATAAATTTAAATGTTTGTATAAGACCGAAAATTTTCAGCGGCTAATGCAAATAAATTAGTGCATTATTGATTTGTTTAGTTCAATTGTACAGATTTTCGAAGCTTTTTCTTTGACTTGGCTTTACAAAAGTTTGATTTGTTTTAATATTGTTAGTAGTATGCAATTTTGGATGTAATTTTTGCTGCCCCTGATTTTCGGGCAAACTTCGAAGGGAGAAGTGACAAAAACTTTAAGTAAAATTTGTACCAGCCTTACTTATTCACACTAAACTTTGAATTAATTCAAATTATACGGCAAATGATACAGTCATCCCACATATTCGGAACACCCACAAATTCGGAACACTTTTGTGATAATTTGTCAAAAGCATGCCAAATGCATCTTTTCTGTGTACCCTACTATTTTTATTACCTTTATTTGGACATTCATTTGCTATTTCATTAATATAAGTAGAACTTTTAACAAAAAACTGCATTTCGAGACCATTTTATTCAGAGCAGCAAAACGCTGCTTCCAAATTGCCTGTTCCATAATTGTGGGATGTTATTGTGCCTCCCACAATTGTGGAACACCTGAATTAAACTGATATTTTCACAAAAAAGTTAGCAGATCATTCATAAAACATTACTAAGCATGAGTTTTATTGGTTTCAGAATGTGAAGTCACTTTTTTTTTTAAATATGTACCCCAATAGCGATAAAAAAGATTGTTTACATCGTAAGAAAAAAGTGTTCCGAATTTGTGGATTTCAAGGGTCAAAGTTTTTCTTCAAAAACTTGATATAAAATGTTAAAATTTGCAGTTGTTCAATACAGCATTCGAAAGATCGCAAACACAGCTTTCAAATGAAGGTAAAAGCGAATCATTATGTTCAATTATCGATTTTCTATGATTTTTTGAACATTGGCCGATCTGTAAACTGTTCCGAATATGAGGGATGACTGTATAAAAATATTTAAAAAAAAATTTAGATTGTCATTATGTTTAGTCTTCCAGCAGTTTGTTTGCTAGTGTTTTTAATTTTAGGCTTACTCAATAAAAATAAATTTTACTAGAAAATCACATTATATCATTAAATTAATTTGTTTTATTGAAATACAATTGAAAAACAGTCTATATGAAACTTATATTTTCTTACTGTCTATTACGCTTTCTAAAGCAACCAAATTATTACAGAAAAAATATCTGGAAACATCACAACTTGTTATGAAACTTTTATGTTTTTGTATGATATTTTTCGCCCCATATTTTTCCAGGAAAAAAATGAACTGGTCGGGATAATTTTATGTTTATGGATGATATTTTTCCGCACCATAGCATGATAATTTGAAGTTTCCAACACGAACTTAAGTTGATAATTTTTTGATATGCGTAGTGTAAATTATGTTCGCGTTTATGTTTGATTAACTCTTAACTGGAAGTTAACAGGTACTTGACATGTTTGTGTTTTTGCGAACATGACAAGTTTTCAGGAAGATGTAACTTTCTGCCCGGGATTGTTATTGTAATAACAGACTAATAACATTTTTAGTTATTCTTCGAACAAATCTTTGTTATTATTTTTTGTTATTTTAACAACTAATCCACAAAAACATTTGGAGATATTCTTCCATAACAAAAAATGTTATACCCATGTTGTTTTTGCTTTCAATCAATATCAGACCAATAACAAATTTTGTTATGATAACATAAATTGCTATTCAACTCTAATGCAAAAATTGAATTTTCAGGAAGAATCCATAACACTTTCTGTTATTTTAACAGTATTTGTTATTGAAATGGCATGAATTGTGTTATTACCGTCTGCCCGGGGAAGTTTTTCGGTTTTTATTGAATATCTCAGGATTGGTATCGAATTCGATCTGTGAAGGTCAAAAGTCAAAGTAGTAATGTCACAAACATAACCGGAATAGCGTAGATAGACTACGTAAAGTTTTGATACGTGGACATACAGTTTTGCATAGCTTAATTTCATAGAATTAGCTAGATACTTGAAATACATTAACAGAATAAGATCTTGAATGGAAGAACGACCCCCCGACACCCAGTAAACTCAATCGGACCTTGTACGTACCGGTTGTTGAAACGGAATTCGTTTACGATTCGAATTGTATTCCGATTGAGTTGACTTTGACTAGAAAGAGATGGCAAATCTAACGCGAACAAAACCACAGCTGCCATGTAAACATACTTTAAATGTGTTGGTTAATCTTTGACTAGGCAACAACATCGAATGGAGGAAGGAAAGAGAAGAACGAAAAACGTTTTTTTCGCGAACCGAATGAATGTTTGGTAGCAGAATAAAGGGGAGGGAGAGGGTTGGGGATGAGAGCAGCCTCAGCAAGCTGTGCAATCCGTCACCCCGAAGACCAACATTTGTTCCTGATAGGCATTTCACCGACTCATCCCGGGTGGGACGAGAGATGGGGAGTGAGGGCAACTCCGAAAAGTTTGGAGTCCGGGCGTAATATTGAATGTTTGGCTCGTTTAAAATGTTATTCTTGATTTAAATTTTTTTTAAATATTTTTTTCGAAAAGATCGGAAAATTTCACGAATGTTTCATGTTTTGACATTGTAAATCGGACCTATAGTTGCTGAGATATCGACATTAGAAAATGGTGGGTTGTTTGGGTGAGACTTAGAAAACATCAATTTTCCTGTTTTTTAACCTTTGCATGGCAATATCTCAGAAACTATGGGTCGTATCAACAAAGTTCATTTAAGGAAAATATAGAGAATTTTCTCAGCTTTTCAAAAATATTTTTTTCAAAGGTGGGCAAACATGGGCACTAATTTAAAAAAATAAAAAACTGCGACTATTTTCATAAAAGTTACCTAAAAATGGTTATAACTTGAAAACGGTGCACTTTATCAAAAATTCACTAAAGCACTTTTTGCTTGCAAATTCGATTTTACATCGAAAAATGAAGTTAAAAAAATTTTTTGACCAATATTTCGATTTTTTGAAAAAATCTGTATTGATTCAAAAAATCATAACTCGGTCAAAGATTTTTTGCCCATTCTGGAAATTTCTGAAAAGTTTACATTTGATGTCCTCTAAAACATATCAAAAAATAAAAAAATAAATAAAAATAGTGTTTTTTTTTGCAAATCAAGTTTTAGTGACAAAAAGTTAAATAAATTATCACTAATTTTTTTTTACCGTGTATAATTTTTTTTTCAGTGTAGTCCATATCCATACCTACAACTTTGCCGAAGACACCAAATCGATCAAAATATTCCTTCAAAAGATACAGATTTTTGAGTTTTCACATATCATTTTTGTACAGCTGCCAAATTTGTATGGAAAATTATATGGAGAAACTAACTAATGATGCAAAATGGCTTCTTTGGGCATACCGAAGGCACCAAAAAAGATTCAGCTGGATTAAAAAATACA
The DNA here is from genome assembly GCF_015732765.1 of Culex quinquefasciatus. Taxonomy (NCBI): domain Eukaryota; kingdom Metazoa; phylum Arthropoda; class Insecta; order Diptera; family Culicidae; genus Culex; species Culex quinquefasciatus. The sequence goes on from NC_051863.1 coordinate 103,654,901, forward strand.
GAAAAAATCGAATAACTGAAATCTCAGAGAATTGCTCATGAGCTAAAAAATGCAACAAAATGAAGGTGAAAAAGGTGCAGTGGTAATCCTACAGGCATACATCGGACACAAAAGTAAATTAAATTTTTAGAGTTTTTAATATTTGCGTTTCTTGGCCACAAAATCAATCAAGAAGTAGTTATTTCGTAAGATCTATTTATTTTTGCTCAAAGATGGTCTCATGGTATTTTGACGTTTGATAACAATTAAAACTTTCAAACGCTTCTCCAGCTAATCGTAATAGCAAAATTTTCGAGCCAGTTTATATGAAATCATTTCATTAATTCTCTGTTAAACTTTCGGCATTGAACAATTTTCAAGAAATATTTTGCAAGCAATAAAATTTATTACAAAGAGTCATTCTGAACCATGTGTTAAAGACACAACACACAAACCCTAGAGCTTGATACCCATATTGCCCCAACTCTTATGGTTTTGCAAATGTCCCCTTATCGGAACATCCCTGGGGCCTCCGGCCACTCCAGGTGGTGGCCATTACTGCCAAAATGTCAAATTGCATGTCCAGTATCAAAATCCCTAAAGTTTGATACCCATATTGCCCCAAATATTATGGTTCCGCAAATGTTCCCTTATTGGAACATCCCCCGGGGCCTCCGACCACTCCAGGTGGTGGCTATTTCTGCCAAAATGTCAAATTTCATGTCCAGTATCAAAATCCCTAAAGTTTGATACCCATATTGCCCCAACTCTTATGGTTACGCAAATGTCCCCTTATCGGAACATCCCTGGGGCCTCCGGCCACTCTAGGTGGTGGCCATTACTGCCACAATGTCAAATTTCATGTCCAGTATCAAAATCCCTAAAGTTTGATACCCATATTGCCCCAACTCTTATGGTTCCGCAAATGTCCCCTTATCGGAACATCTCCGGGGCCTCCGGCCACTCCAGGTGGTGGCCATTACTGCCACAATGTCAAATTTCATGTCCAGTATCAAAATCCCTAAAGTTTGATACCCATATTGCCCCAACTCTTATGGTTCCGCAAATGTCCCCTTATCGGAACATCTCCGGGGCCTCCGGCCACTCCAGGTGGTGGCCATTACTGCCAAAATGTCAAATTGCATGTCCAGTATCAAAATCCCTAAAGTTTGATACCCATATTGCCCCAAATATTATGGTTCCGCAAATGTTCCCTTATTGGAACATCCCCCGGGGCCTCCGACCACTCCAGGTGGTGGCCATTTCTGCCAAAATGTCAAATTTCATGTCCAGTATCAAAATCCATAAAGTTTAATACCCATATTGCCCCAACTCTTATGGTTACGCAAATGTCCCCTTATCGGAACATCCCTGGGGCCTCCGGCCACTCTAGGTGGTGGCCATTACTGCCAAAATGTCAAATTTCATGTCCAGTATCAAAATCCCTAAAGTTTGATACCCATATTGCCCCAACTCTTATGGTTCCGCAAATGTCTCCTTATCGGAACATCTCCAGGGCCTCCGACCACTCCAGGTGGTGGCCATTACTGCCATAATGTCAAATTTCATGTCCAGTATCAAAATCCCTAAAGTTTGATACCCATATTGCCCCAACTCTTATGGTTCCGCAAATGTCCCCTTATCGGAACATCTCCGGGGCCTCCGGCCACTCCAGGTGGTGGCCATTACTGCCAAAATGTCAAATTTCATGTCCAGTATCAAAATCCCTAAAGTTTGATACCCATATTGCCCCAACTCTTATGGTTCCGCAAATGTCCCCTTATCGGAACATCCCCGGGGCCTCAGGCCACTCCAGGTGGTGACCACTACTGCCAAAATGTCAAATTTCATGTCCAGTATCAAAACCCCTAAAGTTTGATACCCATATGGCCCCAACTTTTATGGTTCCGCTAATGTTCCCTTATCGGAACATCCCTGGGGCCTCCGGCCACTCCAGGTTGTGGCCATTGCTGCCACAATGTCAAATTTCATGTCCAGTATCAAAATCCCTAAAGTTTGATACCCATATTGCCCCAACTCTTATGGTTCCGCAAATGTCCCCTTATCGGAACATCTCCGGGGCCTCCGGCCACTCCAGGTGGTGGCCATTACTGCCAAAATGTCAAATTTCATGTCCAGTATCAAAATTCCTAAAGTTTGATACCCATATTGCCCCAACTCTTATGGTTCCGCAAATGTCCCCTTATCGGAACATCCCCGGGGCCTCAGGCCACTTCAGGTGGTGGCCACTACTGCCAAAATGTCAAATTTCATGTCCGGTATTAAAATCCCTAAAGTTTGATACCCATATGGCCCCAACTCTTATGGTTCCGCAAATGTCCCCTTATCGGAACATCCCTGGGGCCTCCGGCCACTCCAGGTGGTGGCCATTGCTGCCAAAATGTCAAATTTCATGTCCAGTATCAAAATCCCTAAAGTTTGATACCCATATTGCCCCAACTCTTATGGTTCCGCAAATGTCCCCTTATCGGAACATCTCCGGGGCCTCCGGCCACTCCAGGTGGTGGCCATTACTGCCAAAATGTCAAATTTCATGTCCAGTATCAAAATCCCTAAAGTTTGATACCCATATTGCCCCAACTCTTATGGTTCCGCAAATGTCCCCTTATCGGAACATCTCCGGGGCCTCCGGCAACTCCAGGTGGTGGCCATTACTGCCACAATGTCAAATTTCATGTCCAGTATCAAAATCCCTAAAGTTTGATACCCATATTGCCCCAACTCTTATGGTTCCGCCAAATGTCCTCTTATCGGAAAATCCCCGGGGCCTCCGGCCACTCCAGGTGGTTGCCAGTTCCAATAATCAACTCGCGCTCATGCCGGCTGGCATGTCTTGGCGTGTCCATGCCTCCAGGCCATCTGCTCTAGGGTCTCCAAGCCGTCTGCTACCGGGCCTCCAGGCCATCTGCTCCTGTTGTTGACTCGTCGACGTCCAGCAACAGAATGATTTTTCAGGACCGACCGAGCCGCGTTTTGTTAATTTAGATCGGGGACGTATGCCCCGCCTTTTTGCACCCATTCTCCTACATCTCCTTATTCGCTTTTTGCCGCGTCGGCGATCCGAAAATTATGAGGTAGAGTGGGGGTGATTTTAGATACATCAATCTCACGTCTCTCGATTTACTGATTGGGAAACGTTTGTTCAACCAACCAGCGTGCGCTTAGAAGAGGGGAAATTTGCCGAGAGGGGAAGGTGAAACCAAAGCGTTTCATTTCACTTCGCGAAATTTTGGATTGCTACCCTGTATAGAGCCCTAAAACGAAGTTCTTCGTCAAAAAAATGCAAAATTATGTATGAATAAAAATGTGTTCCATCCAGACATTAACTCGATTCGACCTGGAGCTTGTAGGGGACATCTGGGATTCACGGTATATTTTTTCGAGACCCCAAAGATAAAAAAAAATCGGTATGTCTGATATTTGACACCGAAATATTTCGTCGAGGGATTTAATGGAACATTTGTTCAAAAAAGTCACAAAAATTCGGTGCATTCTTGTTGATAGAACTCAAACTTCTTATGAATATGCCTTGGGGACTCTAACTATATGTGACCCATATTTGACCTCCACAAAAAAAAATCGATTCAAATTTACCAGATTTCTAGCATTTGAAATCACTCCAAAATCCAAGCTGGAAACCCCGATACGACCAAAAATAAATCTTTTCTTTGTACAATTTATCATGAAAATACAGCAACACATTGCCCGGATACGCATTTGAGCATTAAACAATGCAAAACATGGATTATTTAATAAATATGCTGTTTATTACCCAATAGGTTCCGAAAATTATTTTTTTGCAATTCCGTAGTAAAACTATTTATATTTTCTGTCATTCTTGAACGACGAAATAGCCTACTTTTCTGTAACAAAAATAACAGAATCGAATAGCAACACTTTTCAAAATAAATCCGGTAAAGTTCTATTGTTCAGCACTCAAATGGGTGCTGAAAAGTTGAACTTTACAGCACTTGTTTAAGTAACACTTTTCAACATTTTTTTGATTTAAACGATTTATTGACAAAATACATGAAAATTTGACATAAAAATTCACTCAGTGTGTGTTTTTTGGAATTGCAAAAAATGTTGTATGGAACTCGTTGCAAAACTTGATTTTTTCAGCACTCTTCGTATTTATCCAACACGGTGAACCTCATTGGATAAATGTACGACTCGTGCTGAAAAAATCCTCTTTTTGCAACTTGTTGCATAAACTACTATTTTAATCCTCTGCCACATCACACTATTACTTTTTAAAACATTTCAGGGAAGGTAATTAAATTAAGAAATTTTGGAGAAAGGCACTACACGGAGAGACCGGCCGGGGAAAATCTAAGAAAATCTTGGTTAATTTAACTAAAAGTATGGGTTAATTTTTTACACAGCTTTTTTTCAACAATCGATTGTTGATTTTGTTAACCCAAAATTGATCACCACCGGTAATTAAAATTCACAAAAAAAAAATGGTTGGAATTGTCATTTTTGTTGGTTAAATGGCCGAAAAAAATTCTAGCAGTCGACTGCTAGAATATTTTTTTCAGAAAATTAACTAAAAATTTCTTGTTTTCAGCTGAAATATTGTGGAATATTCTGTTAAAAATTGGCTGGGAAATGTTTTTCAACAATTTTTCAGCAATTTTTTTTCGTTATATCAACCGAAATATTTTTGCATGCAGCAAATTATTAGTGGTTTATAACAAAACATTTCTTAATTAGACAAAATTTATGTAAGTGTTGATATATATTTTCTTTAATTATCTAGCGATACAGGCTGGGCCGAATTTCTAGCTATATTTTAACTAATGTCTTACTTGAATACAGAAAAATGTTTGTACATGTAGTCAATAACTAACAGTTGTTAGCAATATTTTTAATGAATTTGCAGTGAATTTTGTAATAATGCGTCACAAATAAATGCTGAGTGTTTTATGTTCGCATTCATTCTGCCTAAATTTTTTTTTTTAATGAAATATGTCTTTATTGAACTTTCTTATAATAATTACATTTCATTTACATTCTAAGTGTGGATCTCGTGGCGCAGGGGTAGCGGCTTCGGCTGCCGATCCCGATGATGCTATGAGACGCGGGTTCGATTCCCGCCTTATCCACTGAGCTTCTATCGGATGGTGAAGTAAAACGTCGGTCCCGGTTTCTCCTGTCTCGTCAGAGGCACTGGAGCAGAAATCCCACGTTAGAGGAAGGCCATGCCCCGGGGGGCGTAGTGCCAATAGTTTCGTTTTACATTCTTAGTGGTATGGCTAATTGCTCTTCATCTTTGTTGTATTTTTCGTTTTATTATTAACTGTTCACATTCATTCATTTATTTCAAATTGTTTTACATTTTTGCATTAATCGAATACATTTGGGTAAAAAAAAAGAAAAAAAAAACACTTTAACAACTAATCCTAACTTAAAACTAAAATAAAAATTCTTTGAATTATTCAAAATCATTAGAACGAGTTCACTATGAACAGTATTTTAAGATAAATGCTCCAAGAGTTCTTACTTGTTCCTGACAAGTTTTGCACCCACGCAGTGTTGTTGTCATCTCGATGAAAATGTTCAGAAGTTTTTGTGGTGAAAACAGGTCACTACTGCCTTCATCCGTTGATGTTGGTTGGTTTTCCCTCGGTTGCTGACTGAAGCCAGGAGGTGTTGTGTTCTCTGCAACTTTTTGTCGCTGATTCAACGGCAATGGCTGCAGATTTGGAACCACTCGTACAGATCCCGCTCCAGGTGACGCCAAAGCAGGAAAATCCACGTCCGTGAAAGTTGGTGGTGTTTTGCGCCGATTTGGTTGGTGCCTCGTCGTCGCTTGCTGCCGAAAACTCAGCTCGTTTTGGGCAGCTTCGATTCTTAGTAGAATGGTCGCCGCCGCAATTGAAGCATTTGGCTTGGATGTTCTCGTTGATTGTTTCGCAAGCTTGAGTTTTGTGCTCACCTCCGCAGGTTGCACAACGACTCTTGATGAAACAGTTCCTTCCACCATGTCCAAACTGCAAACAGTTCGAACACTGTGTCACGTCACGGTGCACTGGACGATAACGTTCCCAAGTCACGATGATGTTGAAAATTGCCCGAACTGCTTTCAGCTCAGACGGCGTTGTCGATCCTTTCTCGAAATGAACCAGGTACAGTTGATCACGATACTTGATATCCTTGTTGTGTCTCATCATCTTGAAGACTTCAATCACGTTCAACTTCAGAGATTTGAGCTCTTCTTTCAACACATTCACATCCATGTCGTACAGGCCTCGGAGGACCTGTTGCATGGGGCGTTTACCTGGATCGTCATGGCTGTAGTATTCGATCTTTGTGTTGTTCAGGAAATCCCGAACGTAGTTGTAATCCTTTCTGCCAGGTAGCAGAATTTTGAGTCCATCAGCACACAAGCGAATGGAAGCTCGTAAAGCACCAGATTTGATAAACCCGGTCAGCCACTTTCGCCCCGAATCCGATGACGATATTTTCACAAAAATGGGTGGCAACTTTTCCCGTCGTTCAAATTCTTCCTTCTCGCTCACGTCCACAGGGAGGGTAGCGAACTGGTTTCCAGAGGAATTTTGAGCGTCCTTGCCCAAACTGCCTGGTTTTGCAGGTAGCGCTTCGGCATTCTTTAGCTTCTTCAAATCTGCCGATCCTGCTGGTGAGGACCGCCTCTTTTTCTTGCCCTGAGGCATTTTTGCACTTTTTAGCACTTTTTTGGTTTGTGAGAGACGCACGTCTGACTCGCTGCTCTGTCAACCACAGACTCGATTCATTCTGCCTAAAAATTTAACGTTTTGTACTAATTTGTTTTTTTTTTTTGCATGAAGTTGTTAAATTACTGTTAAAAAGCATCAAAACAAAACTTTTTTTAACTGTTGTTATAAAACATGTAAAGTTTGATGATTGTTCTAAAAAATTACGTTGCATTATACTTAAAAATTATAAAAAAGCATATTACAAATTTTGTTAAAGATATTAAAAAAGATGTTTAATTTAACATGAATTCCTGAAAAATAGAAACCGTGCAAAAATTAAGTTTTTAGCTTATACAGTATGTAAATAGTAGTTTATGCAACAAGTTGCAAAAAGAGGATTTTTTCAGCACGAGTCGTACATTTATCCAACGAGGTTCACCGAGTTGGATAAATACGACGAGTGCTGAAAAAATCAAGTTTTGCAACGAGTTCCATACAACATTTTTTTGCAATTTCGAAAAACACCCATTGAGTGAAATTTGAAGTCGAATTTTCATGTATTTTGTCAATAAATCGTTCAAATCAAAAAAATGTTGAAAAGTGTTACTTTTCGAAACAAGTGCTGAAAAGTTCAACTTTTCAGCACCCATTTCAGTGCTGAAAAGTAGAACTTTTCAGCATTTATTTTGAAAAATGTTGCTATTCGATTCTGTTATTTTTGGTACAGAAAAGTAGGCTATTTCGTCGTTCAAGAATGGCAGTAAAAGTAAGTAGTTTCACGACGGAATTGCAAAAAAAAAGTATTTACACCCCTTGGGCACTATGCACATTTTGTGATGAAACATGTAAAAAATTTAAAATTTGACAGGAACCTAGTACTACGTTTTGTTCAGAAACTCATGCCAAACATTTTGCTACAAACAACTCATGAAAAGATGATTTCTATAAAAAGTTATAAAACAAATACTATTACGAAAATAAAAAAGGTGCAAAAAAAGTTTGTACACCTTTCGAAAAATTAACATAAATAATGTTATTTGTTGACAAATCACCATAAATCCAGTCTCCCAACTCCAAATAGGCATCCTTGACTAATTAAAAAAAGAATTTGGATTGAATATAAAGTTTACTAACTACTTAGTATAAAAGTTTATATAACTCTGGAAATTCTATATAAAACTTATCTAAACTTAATTTTGCAAACTTTTAATTCAATTAAATGTCAATATATTACCATATAATTGCTAAATAAACATTTTGGAGTGGGTATAACACCGTTTTGGGGGTATTTGTATCGATAGAATAGATTTTTCGTTGGAATTTCGTACCAACCCGGAATTACGTCGTAGGAAAATCCGCCGGCATACGAACCGCTCCACGATTCACAAGTCAACCTATGTGGAATCGGAAAGGGCCTAAAATTTCCGATCTTTTGATACCCATACATCTAGGTTTTCTTTAAACCCTACGTTTTTAAATATCTGGGCAAAAAGTAAGTTTGATCCACGAGAACAAAAATTACGAAATTCCATACATTTTTGGCAGGTTGCTCAAACGAAACCATAACAACGTTTTTGCTTAGGTATTTAAAAACGTAGGTTTTAAAGAAAACCTAGATCGGAAATTTTATGCCCTTTCCGATTCCACATAGGTTAACTTGTGAATCGTGGACCGGTTCCGGCGGATTTTCCTACGACGTAATTCCGGGTTGGTACGAAATTCCAACGAAAAATCTATTCTATCGATACAAATACCCCAAAACGGTGTTATACCCACTCCAAAATGTTTATTTAGCAATTATATGGTAATATATTGACATTTAGTTGAATTAAAAGTTTGCAAAATTAAGTTTAGATAAGTTTTATATAGAATTTCAGAGTTATATAAACTTTTATACTAAGTAGTTAGTAAACTTTATATTCAATCAAATTCTTTTTGTCAAGGATGCCTATTTGGAGTTGGGAGACTGGATTTATGGTGATTTGTCAACAAATAACATTATTTATGTTAATTTTTCGAAAGGTAATAGCGTGTCCCAAAAAACACGAAGTCGAGGAATTCAATGTGCTCAGTTCTCAAATGATAGAAAATCATGTTAGAAACAACTCTCTCATACATGAAAACTTTCGGAAAAATCGTTTACCACGTTCCCTGGGCATTTTTTGAAAAAGTCAGTTTTCGACAATTTCACAAAATCTGCTTAGAAAAAATGGAAAATTTTAAAATTTCAAATAGCCTATACCATTAAATGATGGTCTGTGGTCCAATAAACAAGTTAATGTATCGATTTGGCCTTTTAAAACCTTGTTTTCACTTTCCCGGTAGCTTTTATGTCGAAAAATACGAGTTTTTGCTTTACTTTTTTCAATCTTTTCCCTCGGTATTGAACACAAAAATTTCCTCATATGTGAGAATACATGCATCTTGTAGGAAATTTTCCGCCAAAGATTTTCGTCTTAGCAACTTTGAAGTTTCATTAACTCTGAGCTGAGATATTCCAGTTTTTGTGAAGAAAGAATATTGAATATTTGAAAACGTTGATATTAATCATCATTGGCATACAATATTAAGAATAATTTAAGCCTAATTTGAAGTGCGGCTGTATCGCATCTGTTTTTAAACATGATTGGTTCATCCTTCAATACTAAGGGCCACCTGGTGTTGTTTTCTCATGGCACACTACGTGCTAAATCAATGAATTACTTTTAGCAAATAACTCATATTTAGAGCATTTTGCATTTAAACCAATCGATGCACGTTTGCTGTGTTTCCTTGGATACAAATAAACAAATAACAAATCGATGCATCTGTGCTCTCTTATGTTATCTAGATAGGAAAACCAGTAAGCTTAGTACAAGAGCACAGAGGCATCGACATATATGGTTCGATTGTACGGGGTTGGCAATTGTCCACGCTCCATCCAAAAAAGTTTTTTTTTATGGACAATTGACCATGAGAAGAGGAGGGAGCTGAGATTTAAAAAAAATTGTCTACGTGATTAATGGATGGATCCCTATAGAATAAATTCCAAATATTAGTGATATTTTTAATTTACCTGAACATCGGATTTATCAACAGGAGTTATAAGAAGGGAGTGTAAACGTTACGTTGTGGTTCAGATCACGGAAATGCGTACAATTGAACCTTATATTTGTTATTTGTTTATTTGTATCCATGGAAACACAGCAAACGTGCATCGATTGGTTTAAATGCAAAATGCTCTAAATATGAGTTATTTGCTAAAAGTAATTCATTGATTTAGCACGTAGTGTGCCATGAGAAAACAAAACCAGGTGGCCCTTAGTATTGAAGGATGAACCAATCATGTTTAAAAACAGATGCGATACAGCCGCACTTCAAATTAGGCTTAAATTATCCTTAATATTGTATGCCAATGATGATTAATATCAACGTTTTCAAATATTCAATATTCTTTCTTCACAAAAACTGGAATATCTCAGCTCAGAGTTGATGAAACTTCAAAGTTGCTAAGACGAAAATCTTCGGCGGAAAATTTCCTACAAGATGCATGTATTCTCACATATGAGGAAATTTTGTGTTCAATACCGAGGAAAAGATTGAAAAAAGTAAAGCAAAACTCGTATTTTTGACATAAAAGCTACCGGGAAAGTGAAAACAAGGTTTTAAAAGGCCAAATCGATACATTAACTTGTTTATTGGACCACAGACCATCATTTAATGGTATAGGCTATTTGAAATTTTAAAATTTTCCATTTTTCTAAGCAGATTTTGTGAAATTGTCGAAAAACTGACTTTTTCCCCAGGGAACGTGGTAAACAATTTTTCCGAAAGTTTTCATGTATGAGAGAGTTGTTTCTAACATGATTTTCTATCATTAGAGAACTGAGCACATTGAATTCCTCGACTTCGTGTTTTTTTGGGACACGCTAGTGTACAAACTTTTTTTGCACCTTTTTTATTTTCGTAATAGTATTTGTTTTATAACTTTTTATAGAAATCATCTTTTCATGAGTTGTTTGTAGCAAAATGTTTGGCATGAGTTTCTGAACAAAACGTAGTACTAGGTTCCTGTCAAACTTTAAATTTTTTACATGTTTCATCACAAAATGTGCATAGTGCCCAAGGGGTGTAAATACTTTTTTTACATACTGTAGTTTTATTATGTTGGATAAAATTAAGTGTTATATCCACTTACTATCACTGTGAAATCATCCGATAAGTCATCATCATCTACAATGGTCTCAGGTTTAGTTATTTTTCTTGTGGTTGGACTCAGAATTTTCACTAAAGTTAACCTTTTGCTGCAAAAAGACATGTGAAATGTATTAGGGTAATTCTCCGCTACTCACACAGCAGTTGCCCCGACTCCTCTTCGATTTGCGTGAATCTCTGTCCTAAGGGGTAACTTTTGTCCCTGATCATGAATCCGAGGTTCGTTTTTTGATATTTCGTGACGGAGGGGCGGTACGACCCCTTCCATTTTTTAACATGCGAAAAAAGAGGTGTTTTTCAATAATTTGCAGCCTGAAACGGTGATGAGATAGAAATTTGGTGTCAAAGGGACTTTTATGTAAAATTAGACGCCCGCTTTGATGGCGTACTCAGAATTCCGAAAAACGTATTTTTCATCGAAAAAAACACTAAAAAAGTTTTAAAAATTCTCCCATTTTCCGTTACTCGACTGTAACAAATTTTGGAACATGTTATTTTATGGGAAATTTAATGTACTTTTCGAATCTGCATTGACCCAGAAGGGTCATTTTTTTCATTTAGAACAAAAATTTTCATTTTAAAATTTTGTGTTTTTTCTAACTTTGCAGGGTTATTTTTTAGAGTGTAACAATGTTATACAAAATTGTAGAGCAGACAATTACAAAAAAATGATATATAGACATAAGGGGTTTGCTTATAAACATCACGAGTTATCGCGATTTTACGAAAAAAAAGTTTTGAAAAAGTTGGTCGTCATCGATCATGGCCGTTCATAGTCACCCGCGACAGACACGGACGACGAAACGATGTTTATAAGCAAACCCCTTATGTCTATATATCATTTTTTTTAATTGTCTGCTCTACAACTTTGTAGAACATTGTTACACTCTAAAAAAGTTAGAAAAAAAACACGAAATTTTAAAATGAAAAATTTTGTTCTAAATGAAAAAATGACCCTTCTGGGTCAATGTAGATTCGAAAAGTACATTAAATTTTCCATAAAATAACATGTTGCAAAAAATTTTACAGTCAAGTAACGGAAAATGGGAGAATTTTTAAAACATTTTAGTGTTTTTTTTCGATGAAAAATACGTTTTTTTCGGAATTCTGAGTATGCCATCAAATCGGGCGTCTAATTTTACATTAAAGTCCCTTTGACACCAAATTTCTATCTCATCACCGTGACAGGCTGCAAATTATTGAAAAACACCTCTTTTTTCGCATGTTCAAAAATGGAAGGGGTCGTACCGCCCCTCCGTCACGAGATATCACAAAACGGACCTCGGATTCGTGATCAGGGACAAAAGTTACCCCTTAGGACAAAGTTTCACGCAAATCGAAGAAGGGTCGGGGCAACTTTTCCCGATTTCGTGTGAGTTGGTAGAGAATTACCCATTAGTAATTTAATACACAATTCTTAATTTCGGCTATAAACTGAAAAAAGGAATGTAAATAAATGTAAATATTTTGATCATTGCATTTGGTTCAATTTATTCAACGTACTCCGATTCCTGAAAAAAACATTTTGAGTTTTACTTACCAGTATATTCAGCAGTCGTATTGCAACAAAACTTTCAAGATAATAATTATCTTCTTTTATATATTTTATAATTTTTTATTTTTTTTATATTTAACTTCATCTCTATTTTTTATGTTGAAATGTGTACGCATTTCAATGTATTTTATAATTGATGATTCTGAAAAAAAAATGGTTCATTAAGATTTTATCCGTCGTAAGCACGAAGCCTTTTAATGATCAGTTTTCTAATAAGAATCACATTAGATAAATTATTGTGCAAAAATAAACCCATGCTTACTTGAATTAACCAACATTTTTTTAAATTTGCCCGGACTGCTCTATCCGTGAAGAGTCAGCCCGTATTTCCTTTCAATTGCCCTCTCGTTCCATCAAACATTCTTATAACGTGTTCAACTCACTCGCATTAGAGGTCCTCATGGCGAAGGTCGTCCTCTTGCTCTTCATAGTTTATCACCTGCAAAGAAATCATCAACAAACCTACTCACCAATTCTACCTCCCCAGTTGCAACACTTTGATTTAACACTTCAACATTAGCCAAATAGTGTAATTTTCACCTTTCACATCCTCTCACTTCATAATTAAGCATGAGCATGAGCATGGTTGACTGCCAATGAGCTGCTACTCCGTTATTGACAGATCAGCTGAAGTTAAACAATGAATCAAAACTGATCAGTGGGAGCCAACCATCCGTTCACTGTTTAACCTCTGAAGATCCCTACTTTATTAGTCAATACCGGCGCCCTCCCAAGAAGCCTGCAGTTCAACGAAAGGGAGGAATGTTAGTCCGATAGTTGAAGTTGCAGACTCATCAAGCACATAGTTTTTCGCTATATACACAGCAAAAAATCCGATGGTAAAATCGCATGCAAAAGCATGCACATCACCTTCGTCAAAGTAAACACTTAATATTACACGCTGCATGTACAATTTTTGCAAACACAAAAAAAAGTTGCAACCGACGGGATTCAAACCCAGCACCATCAGTGAGGACTGGCGCCTTAGCCCGCTCGGCCATCAGACCGATGTATAATGGAGAGGATAAACGTATATATGAGCTTGACATTTCGGTCAAGTAGGTTTCCCATACTGATGGGCTACATATTTCAGGGTGTAATATTACACAGAATTTCATAAAATAATGCAAAAAAATATTTTACACCCAGGCATTTTACACGCAACTGGATTACTAATTTTTTAGCTGTGTACTTGTTGATACCGCTTGAGACCGTTGAATCCACAGCATCTCCTTCAAGCATCACGTGATTTTTTTTTGGGTTAGTAGGATAAGGTATTGGCTTTTCGATGCCTCCCGAGCTACGACGCTATGGGGAGGACTTTCATAACAGACCCGTCGGCGAGCCTTCCGAGCAACGATGCTATGGGAAGGTCTTTCTGGTTAACACACAAAATCACTCACACACAGTTATTTTGCTCCACTATTAACACAACGATCCAAATTGTCAGTGCGTCTTTCGTTCATTATATAGAAATGGCTTTTTCACCGCAAAAAAAATAAAACCTTATTCGAAAAATTTAAACACAATCCACCCGATGCCGTGCCTTCCGATCAACGATGATATAGGAAGGGCATTAACAATCACAAAAGAAATCACTTTTCACTCCGAATATTTTTTACGACCACGCGCTCCCTTTGCCAATTATGCACTGATGACGCTACATTTTCAGAGGGTAATCTTCTCCTCGCAGCACACAATACACGATAAAAATGCGAAACAAAAGACACACACAAAAAAAAATCACTTTTCACTCCGAATCCTAATGATGCCATTATTTAATTATAATTACCACGCACCCAAACACACAAACAGCGACACAAAAGAAATGAAAATGAGCATGCTAAAACAAGACAACGCGTCCCCGTGGTCAGCGCACTAATGATGCCATTATTTATTTATAATAACCACTCATCCAAGCACACAAACAGCGACACAAAAGAAATGAAAATGAGCATGCAAAAACAAGACAACGCGTCCCCGTGGTCAGCGCACTAATGATGCCATTATTTAATTATAATAACCACTCATCCAAGCACACAAACAGCGACACAAAAGAAATGAAAATGATCATGCAAAAACAAGACAACGCGTCCCCGTGGTCAGCGCACTAATGATGCCATTATTTAATTATAATAACCACTCATCCAAGCACACAAACAGCGACACATAAGAAATGAAAATGATCATGCAAAAACAAGACAACGCGGCCCCGTGGTCAGCGCACTAATGATGCCATTATTTAATTATAATAACCACTCATCCAAGCACACAAACAGCGACACAAAAGAAATGAAAATGAGCATGCTAAAACAAGATAACGCGTCCCCGTGGTCAGCGCACTAATGATGCCATTATTTAATTATAATAACCACTCATCCAAGCACACAAACAGCGACACAAAAGAAATGAAAATGATCATGCAAAAACAAGACAACGCGTCCCCGTGGTCAGCGCACTAATGATGCCATTATTTAATTATAATAACCACTCATCCAAGCACACAAACAGCTACACATAAGAAATGAAAATGATCATGCAAAAACAAGACAACGCGGCCCCGTGGTCAGCGCACTAATGATGCCATTATTTAATTATAATAACCACTCATCCAAGCACACAAACAGCGACACAAAAGAAATGAAAATGAGCATGCTAAAACAAGACAACGCGTCCCCGTGGTCAGCGCACTAATGATGCCATTATTTAATTATAATAACCACTCACCCAAACACACAAACAGCGACACAAAAGAAATGAAAATGAGCATGCTAAAACAAGATAACGCGTCCCCGTGGTCAGCGCACTAATGATGCCATTATTTAATTATAATAACCACTCATCCAAGCACACAAACAGCGACACAAAAGAAATGAAAATGAGCATGCAAAAACAAGACAACGCGTCCCCGTGATCAGCGTACTAATGATGCCATTATTTAATTATAATAACCACTCACCCAAACACACAAACAGCGACACAAAAGAAATGAAAATGAGCATGCAAAAAAACAAGACAACGCGTCCCCGTGGTCAGCGCACTCACATCCTCTCACTTCATAATTAACAACACAAACTCAACAAATCGACGCTCTCGTTCGAATCCTGACTTCAAATTACAGACGTAAACAAACCCAAGTTTATCTTTTAAATATTCAACCAAATGTAAATTATATTCAACCAACAAAATTTTTGATTTTCCTAAAACCAAAGCTAACAGTCGAGTACGTTCACTCGAGTTCCTGACTTCAAATGACAGACGTAAACAAACCCAAGTTTATCTTTTAAATATTCAACCAAATGTAAATTATATTCAACCAACAAAATTTTTGATTTTCCTAAAACCAAAGCTAACAGTCGAGTACGTTCATTCGAGTTCGGGAAATCTGATAGCTTTTTTCAACAAACAGGTTATTAAATTAATACTAAATTTTGGTTAATTTAACTGAAAATTGGCAGTGACAAGTACGTTTTTGTTAAAATTTACGAAAGTGAAATTTTAATTGTTAAAATTTCTGGGCACGGTCTCTCCGTGTATTTATTTCAGGAAATTGGGTATATCTCTGCTTATATTGAACCAAAACTGAAGGGCATTTTTTCATTAAGCATATTTTTTTTATTTAAAAATTTCGTGCTTTTGTAACATTTCAGGGATATTTTTAGAGTGTAATTATGTTCTACAAAGTTGTAGAGCAGACAATTACAATAAATTGCATATGTAAACATAAGGGGTTTGCTTGTAAACATCACGAGTTATCGCAATATTACGAAAAAAAGTTTTGATAAAGTTGGTTGTGTCGATCATGGCCGTTCATCGTCACCCGCGACAGACACAAAGACAAAACAAAGAGAAACGCAAAGAGTAACATTTTCAAAACCAAAAACACAAACACACGAGATTTTAAAATTGGTAAAAAATACGTTTTTTCAGAATTTCGGGTATGTAGTACAAGATTTGAGATACATTTTTGCTCAGTTTATTTTTGCCTTTCTTACTAAATAAAGGTATAGGTTTTTTGTGTATGCTAATCTTATGTAAAGCTAAGTTGGACATGAAAGTGAAGAACCACAGGAAATATGTTCTGAAAGAAGCTTCTTTCTAAAAATTGTAGCGCATTCTAAGGACGATCCATAGTGCTTCTCAACACAATGATGTTCAAAAGTTTTGGCCTTTCCATACTTACTGCTACCTGTTTGTGATACTTTTCAAAGCAGTAACTTTTTCCCTGCTTCTACGTACGTGTACAAAACGATATGCTCTCTCTTACACTCACATACACATATACACAATATATACAAACGCTGGCACTCTGTTAGAAAGTACATAAAACACAGTGTAACCACAAAAATGCTTGCAGCTACTAATGTCCATGGCAACGCTCTGTTGGTTCAGTTTGTTTCATCTTTCGTAACCATGCGTCTCCATTTCTTTGCATGGAGCTTATCAATCGCAAGAGTTTATTTTAACTGAACAAATGTGTCTGAGTAGTTTGGCAAATTGATACAATGTGTAATTAAAGAGTCGTGTCGAGTAGTTTTCTTGGCGTTCTCAGCAGTTTTCCGAACTACCTAGTATGTAGTGAGTATGAGCGATGACGTGAAACAGCAGTGTTGGCTCGTGCTATGTGAGAAAGAATAAAAAAAAAAAAGAAGAAACGTTCTGGGAAATGCTCGAGGAAGTGTGGGAAAATCATCTGTGTTTTCCCTTGGTGGCGGCAGGATGCGCTCTTTTGCGCTCGCGTGCTCTCCGCTGCTCTCTTGCTCTCTTCCATGCTGGGTTGTTTTTTTAGAAATTGCCTGAGCTCTATATGTGGACACCACCGACAAGTTGTCGGATCTTTACCGTTCACATTATAGGGACATTTACACTGCTAGTTGGTTGGCAGGTCGGGACATCGGGACGCACATTATGACTTTTTACGTGAGTCAATTTTCTCACAGGCCAGTTGAAATTGAGACGCGACGCGGTGCGAACGGTTTTCGGGCTAACGAAAGTGTGTATGACATTTTTTTCTAATATGTAATTTGCGCATTTATTATTCGTTGTTTCGGTTCGCAATCCGTAACGATTTTTGTTTGCATTTTTTATTTTATTTCGTTTACCTTTATGATCAAAAAGTGTCGCGGGTTTGTGGATTACTGCTAAAAATAGTGTGCATTGATTTGAAATTGAAATGAATTGACGAGCAGCGGACTTGGCAGCGAACTAAAGGTGAAATAATTCAGCAGATACGCACGCAGAATGGAGCAATGAATCCACTCAAATCTACTCGGTAATCGAAAAGTCGATGAATATTATATGAAACGAAATGTGTAACTGCTGCTATGTGGAAAAGAAAATGCTATTAGTATTGAGTATCAACGGAATGGGCGAAGACGAAATTAAATTAAACAGAGAAATAGTTTGTTAAAAGTTAGTCAATCAAAAGCGGTAGTAACTTTTGCTTTTTTGGTAAAAGGGCAGCATTGACATTGTACTGTTGGTGTCATTGTGAGTTTGTTAGAATGCTCTTTTTAAAATTAGTTTCAAGGCGCCACCTAAGCGATTTACGAATCTCAGAGTTCATGTGCACCTCAATTGTTTCATTTTTGTAATTCTAATTGACTTCTAAATATGTAAAGTCGAAATTGTGACGTTTGAAAAATCACTCTTTGGATACATTCCGATTGAGCAACAGGAACTATTTTTATTTCCAAAGCCGAAAATTGTTGTGAACATTCTTTGGGAATGTGAAAGGTATTTTACCGGGTTGAATGAAATGTGATAAATCGCTTTCCGTGCTCGCATTGGTGTTTTGAATAAAGTTCTTTCAAAAAATCATTACTATTTTCAAGTACAGTTTTCATTTATGTGGTATTGATCGGTAATTTGTATGCAATGTCGTTTTTACCTACACACATGCAGACATGAAATCCCGCTCTCTTGATTAGTTATGAAGAAATGCAATCTTCTTTCATGACCAACTTATTTTTATAAGGCCCATTTGGCTGTTTGTGCACACATTCAATTTTTTTTCTTTGTAATTGCATGTCAACCTACGGGGCAAGTATGTAGCCACAGTGTAATCTTAAATCTAAGTGTTAAGTTAAGGGGAGTCAATTACTCGCGACTCGCTCAGGGCTACGAGGGGACACTTACGTTTGCCATGGGAGAAGGACACGTATGCAATTTTACGGTGTGTGTGGATGTAGTGTACGGAAATATGATGCATGCATGAAACGATGACCGTCAAAACGGGATTTTGTTATGTTTTTGTATTTGTCTAAAATTCGCTGCTCAGGGTGTGATACTGAATATAATTGATCAATATTAATCTGGAAATTAAACACAACCCCACTCGCCTCATGTTTACAAACGTTTCATTGAAAAATGTAATTGAAGAGTTAAAAGGTAGTTCTAATTATATATATTTTATACGACCACGGTCAAGTAAGTGAAGCGCGATAGGATGTGGGGGATAGCAGCAGCAGCATCTACGCTTTCTTCAAATTATTCTTTTGGCTCTCACCGTGGTGCGCCGTAAGCGAATGGCTATCTAACCAACAGTCGAGGAGTAGGAAGAGCTAAGGGAGAGAAAGAGAGAGAGAGAGAGGGAGAGATTTTTTTAAATAACGCGCAAAGTATTTACAACCTTTAATTTTATTTATATTTCTCAAATAACTAAAAAAACACTCTAGAATCCCTCAATACAAGACAACGCTTGTTGAATGCCAGAGCGCGTGGAGAGTGTTCGACAGGTGGAACAGTCTCCTGGAGTTTAATGTTTGATGTGTCTTAATTGTACAAGTTAATTAACTGGCATGGTTTCGTTATTGGTAGCCCGATGTATTCTGAAAATTCAATCTATCTTGAAATTATATCGAAAAATTAATTTATTACGCTTTAAGGTTGGCAAACTTAATTTCTGGAGTTTTTTTGGAAAAGGTCCAATAAACCAAATTTTCAGTTTTTGCTTTTTGGGTGTTTTTGAAACCGCCTTGAGTCAGGGGTGTTTAAAAACACTCAAATAGCAAATATTCAAAATTTGGTTTATTGGACCTTTTAAAAAAAACTCCAGATTTAGGAGTGAAGAAGCTAGGAACTAAATAAATCGCAAAATGTAAAATGGGCCGTAGTGGGTTTGTAAATAAATTATGCTTCCCGCTCCAACAACATTTAAATACTAGCTAACATGAGCAGGAATCACTGTTTGTTTGCAACTCACTTGGTACCTTTTTACTGTTCTGCTTAAAATGTATTGAATACGAAACAAAAACTGAAGGCATTGCTTATACTCATGCTGAACTTGTTTAAGAAGTATAAAAATCGCTTAGAGCAGCAGTTTTAACAACATTTGAAAAGTTTTAACAAAATTTGAAAAGTTTTGACTTTTTCATTGAAGCTAGGATATAATCATCCTCTACAATGAACATTTTACAGAACGCTCGTGACCTACCTTCATGTTTATTTGATAAGGAGTGTGGAAGGCGCCAACCACGTAGGAGGATTTCCACGGACGACACCCGGAACAAATTTTCTTCAAATTTCTGAAGCAAAACTATCACTAGCATCATCTATATTCAAGTTGTCGTATTAGCATCGAGCGATTACGCATGATTTCTCATAATGTCTTATGAAATAATTAATTAAAATATTCAGTATAAGTATGGTTTTTTGGCATTAATTCTGTCTTTATGATTCTATGTAATTCATCTTTTTTTTACTGAAATGGTTGAAACATTGACAAAAATTGTATTTTTATTATAAATTCATACGATTCCCTTATTTTTAAGTACTGTAAAATATTTTCCTGTTAAATTTTCTTCAATGTTTTCTTACTACACAGCAAAAAATCCGATGGTAAAATCGCATGCAAAAGCATGCACATCACCTTCGTCAAAATAAACACTTAATATTACACACTGCATGTACAATTTTTGAAAACACAAAAAAAAGTTGAAACCGACGGGATTCAAACCCAGCACCAACAGTAAGGATTGGCGCCTTAGCCCACTCGGCCATCAGACCGATGTAAAGCTGTAAGGATGAACGCATATATGAGCTTGACATTTCGGTCAAGTAGGTTTTCCATACTGATGGGCTGCATATTTCAGGGTGTAATATTACACAGAATTTCATAAAATAATGCAATGTTTATTTTACACCCAGGCCTTTTACACGCAGCTGGATTACTACTTTTTTAGCTGTGTACCGCAAGACGTTTAGGAAGAAAAATCTAGTTTGTTTTATAATTTAATAACTTTAAAGCTCTAAACGAAGGCATGAACTGAACTCAACATAAATTTTACAACGCAACTTCAAAATTCATAAAAACAATTTCTTGTGTTTGATTGTTTGAGTGTTTTGATTTGAGAAGGATACATTTAAATAAATTTGGATATAAGGGGAATTCTTCGCCAACTCACACGAAATCGGAAAAAGTTGCCCCGACCCCTCTTCGATTTCCGTGAAGTTTTGCTCTATGGAGTCCCTGATCACGAATCCATTTTTCGATGTCTAGTGATGGAGGGGTGGTACGACCCCTTTCATTTTTCAGGATTTTGACTAAGACTCTCTAAGTTTTTCAGTGATATGTAGCTCGAAACCGCGAAGCTATTCTATATGTTGTGTCAAAGGGACTTTTGGGTGCCTTTGAAACATTTTTTTTTTTCAAAAGGTTCAGCCAATTTTATATAAGATTCACCCTTTGGACGTTTGTTGTGGCTAGTGCAATGATAGACTAAGAGAATATTATCTTTTAAAAATTTTTTTTTTGGTGATCGGTAGTGCCAGATTTGTTTCTTTATTTTAGGAAAATCTTGCCATTTTCGGACCACTCTAACACGGCGTAGGTCACCATAATGGCCAAAAAAAAAATACGGGTCTAATTATTTCGGCCAAGGAATCCCTTGACAAATTTTGAGCCCGATCGGAAAACTTTTTTTTTTTTTTCGAGTCATGCTGTTTGCGTGGGGAATTGCTGAATTTAAAGTAGGGCGTCCCCTGATCCTGCACTGAAGCGAATTCAAAAAAGATTTGCAAAAGGTTATTGACCACAGATTCACTCTCCTGCGAAATGAAAAGTTCGCAAGAGATGTCGAACAAATTAAACCTTATTCCAAACCTTTTTGGGAACTTTCAAAGGTTCTTAAGAAACCTCAAACACCCATCCCTTCTTTGAAAGATGGTGATAATATTCTATTAACTAATGGGGAAAAAGCTCAAAAACTTGCTCAGCAGTTTGAGAGTGCTCATAATTTCAACTTGAATGTTTTGAGTCCTATTGAAAATCAAATTTCAATAGAATTTCAGAATATTGTTGAACAAGAATTTTCATCAGATGAAGTTTTTAATACGGATCTGAATGAAATAAAATCTATTATCAAAAAATTTAAAAATATGAAAGCCCCTGGTGAGGATGGCATTTTTACATTTTAATTAAAAATTACCAGAAGCAACTTTAAGTAGCTTGGTCAAAATTTTCAACAAATGTTTTGATTTGGCATATTTTCCCAGTAGTTGGAAAAATGCCAAAGTAATTCCGATTTTGAAACCGGATAAAAATCCTGCTGAAGCCTCAAGCTATCGGCCCATTAGTTTGCTTTCATCTATTAGTAAATTATTCGAAAGAATAATTCTTAATAGAATGATGACACACATTAACGAAAATTCAATTTTCGCTGATGAGCAGTTTGGATTTCGCCTTGGGCATTCAACCACTCATCAGTTGTTGAGAGTTTCAAATTTGATTCGAAGCAACAAATCTGAGGGCTATTCTACTG
Source organism: Culex quinquefasciatus (assembly GCF_015732765.1). Classification (NCBI taxonomy): domain Eukaryota; kingdom Metazoa; phylum Arthropoda; class Insecta; order Diptera; family Culicidae; genus Culex; species Culex quinquefasciatus. Next base: position 103,677,094 of record NC_051863.1, read on the forward strand.
GCGCTGCTCTTCTAGACATAGAAAAAGCATTTGACAGTGTTTGGCATAAAGGTTTGATTGCGAAATTGAAAAGGTTTAATTTTCCGATTTATATCGTGAAAATTATTCAAAATTATTTGACGGATCGTACTCTGCAGGTTTGTTATCAGAATAGCAAATCTGATCAACTACCTGTACGTGCTGGCGTCCCTCAAGGAAGCATTTTGGGTCCAATTTTATACAATATTTTTACTTCTGACTTGCCTGATTTGCCCCCAGGATGTCAGAAATCACTTTTTGCTGATGACACAAGCATCTCCACCAAAGGCAGAAGCCTTCGTGTCATCACAAGAAGATTACAAAAAGCTTGGATATTTTCAATTCTTATTTGAAAGAATGGAAAATTACTCCAAATGCTGCAAAAACTCAACTTATTATTTTCCCTCACAAACCAAGGGCTGATTTTCTTAAACCAAAAGTCATCACATTATAAAGATGAATGAGGTAAATTTAAAGTGGGAGGATCAAGTGAAATATCTTGGACTTGCTTTTGACAAAAACCTTACTTACAAGGATCACATTGAAAGTATCCAGGTTAAATGTAACAAATATATTAAATGTTTGTATCCACTTATAAACAGGAATTCTAGACTTTGTCTCAAGAATAAACTGTTAATTTATAAACAAATTTTCAGACCTGCCATGCTTTATGCTGTGCCGATCTGGACAAGCTGTTGCTTAACCAGGAAGAAAAAACTTCAGAGGATTCAGAACAAAATTCTGAAAATGATTCTGAAACTTCCTCCTGGTTCAGCACCAGTGAACTTCATCAATTAGCCGAAGTTGACACTTTGGATGTTATGTCCAATAAGATAATTGATGCATTTCGACAAAAATCATTGCAGTCTTCAGCTGCATTGATCCGCTCTTTATATAGTTTATAAGTTAGTTTTAAGGTATTCCTTTTCCCTTTTGTACATGTAGGACCTCCTACATTTGAAATCACTGAATAGCGAAAGCTACAATATTTCATGAATAAATGAAGGTTGCTAGTATTTAAAATTGAGGTGAAAAGTTATCGTTTGTGATTGGACACTAGGGTGCCCAGAAAAAAATGACCCCCTGCTCCACAAGCGGAAAACGGGTTTTTGGGTTATTTTAAGCATCTGTGTAAATTTTGAGAGAAAGTGGATGAATTTAACCCATTGATACCCGAGCCTAAAGTTGGTGAAAAAAATGTTTTTCATACAAAAATGATTTTTTTAAATCGCTAATAACTTTTCAGGTTCGACTTTTACAGCTTTGGTATGTTCTACAAAGTTGTAGAGCATTAAATTTCCAATAAGAATCTCACTTTTGAAAATATTTGGATGGGAGTAGCGCACCGTGCAGACCAAACCGTAAGAAACTTGGGTTTTCCATACATTTTATCGATTTTTCCCATACAAACTTCACCTCCGAGTATCAATGGGTAAATGATGACCGATTTTGCTCATATTTGGCCCAGAGTCCTAAAATAGGTCAAGGAACAATATTCAGCTTGTGGAGCGAGGTTTTGAAAAAAAGTCCCATATTCTGGGCACCCTATTGGACACTCAATAATATTTTAACTGAATGAATGTACATGGAAAAGAAATTTGAATAAATATAAATTATAAAAAAAGTAGGGCGTCCATAAGACAACTGCTATAAATGGTTTCAACGTATTAGATACAAAGCTGTGAAAACAGTTTTCATGTTTTTTAAAAACTTGAATGTTAAACCAGTTCTTCTAATTTTAAAAAGATACAAAACTGTTTTTTGTATCGCAATGTTTATTCTACAAAGTGAATAATTAGACAACCTATTTTTTTCATAATAAAACCAATTTTAAACAAAAGTCCCTTTGAAACCTTTCGCCGTTTCGAGCTACTAATCACTGAAAAACGTTTCTTAGTAAGGCGTCATCCATAAAGTATGTCATGCTCTAGGGGGGAGGGGGGGTCTGAGCAAGTGTGACGTTGCGTGTTATAAGTATAGGAAAGCGTGACAAAGGGGGAGGGGGTAAATTTTGGCTGATTTTAGCGTGACGTACTTTATGGATGAAGCCTAATCGGATCGTGATCAGGGACCATAACTACTCCATAGAGCAAAGTTTCACGGAAATCGAAAAAGGGTCGGGGCAACTGCTGTGTGAGTTGGCGGAGTTGGCCTTTTTCCGAATGACAAAAAAACAAACTATCCACTTTAACGACTTTCAGGTCTTTTGTGGTCTCTATATAGGGAGAGAGCTTTACATGGTGCTGCCATATGATTTTTTAAAGTACAAAGTGAAAAATGCTGAGTTATCTCGTCCAGCAAAATGAAGTCGATAAAGTAGTCGGTTTCGTTGGTGGAAAAGTGGAAACGTGGTCTTAAAATGACAACGGAACGCTTTTCTATCAATAATGCAGATGGACGATATTTGTAGAATAGAATTACAGTGGCGTATATCATAAAAAGTAACTTATTCAAATCTTTTTTCCATAGAATCGCGATAACTCGTGATGTTTATAAGCAAACCCCTTATCAAAGTGTGTAATGTAATTGTCTGCTCTACAACTTTGTGGATCATTGTTACACTCTAAAAAATAACCCTGCAAAGTTAGAAAAAACATGAAATTTTAAAATGAAAATGTTTGTTATAAATGAAAAATAACCCTTCTGGGTCAATGTAGATTCGAAACGTACATGACCCTTCTGGGTTAATGTAGATTCGAAAAGTACATTAAATTTCCCATCTCGAACCTTGGATTCGTGATCAGGGACAAAAGTTACTCCTTGGACAAAGTTCCACGCAAATCGAAGAGGGGTCGGGGCAACTTTTCCCGATTCTGTGTGAGATGGTAGAGAATTACCCAATTACAAAAAATATATATGTGTTATTTTGGGTTCATTAAGTACATCCGATCAGTATGAAATGTTAGGGTACCCAGAAAATGGGATATTTTGTAAAAGTTGCACTTGTTAGACTACCTGCAACGCGGCTCTACTTTGTTCTAGCTGTTTCATTTTTAAAATAGAACTGAAACAGACCACCCGCAACGCGGAGTTGCAGTTTTAATTTTCGACCAGTATTTTGAAACCGAAATAAAAAAAGGACCCAAAAAATTACCGCAATATGATTTCGCGCAAACCATCGATTGCTATACACCAAAGCTTCGTTTTGCACCAGGAACAATAATCCGATGAAAAATCGCACTGCACGGACCGGTGGCCGGAGTACAGGCCACAGGAAGATCCGGATTTTTGGAAAAAGTGTCAGATTTATCCAATTGTGAACTGATAAGCTTTCTTCTACCATGAATAGTCATGCAAAACAATCCTAGAATAATATTAAATACCATAGGACCCATCGGAACCGGTTCCACCGATCTCCGGTGGCCACATCCGGAACCGCAATAGGAAACAGCGTAAACTAGTCATGCGACGTATCAAACTCCTCTTTTAAAAACATGAAGTTTGTTATGTCGCAAGAGTGGTTTGGGACATCCACAAACCACGTGGACACTTTTTTGGAAATCTCACCCCCCCCCCCCCCCCCTGTGGACAATCGCCATACCCCCCCCCCCCTAAGTGTCCACGTGGTTTATGAATGGTCCCTTTCAGAAATTTGCCAAATATGATCTTCGGATGTGGCCACCGTAGAACCTGGGAACCGGTCACCGAAGGCAAAAATACATTTGAAGGATACTCTCCATCCAAAATCAAGAATCGGTGGAACCGGTTCCGATGGGTCCTATGGTAATTAATATTAATCTAGGATTGTTTTACATGCCTATTCATGGTAGAAGAAAGCTTATCAGTTCACAATTGGATAAATCTGACACTTTTTCCAAAAATCCGGATCTTCCGGTGGCCTGTACTCCGGCCACCGGTGCGTGCAGTGCGATTTTTCATCAGATTATTGTTCCTGGCGCAAAAACGAAGCTTTTGGTGTATAGCAATCGATGGTTTGCGCGAAATCATGTTGCGGTAATTTTTTGGGTCCTTTTTTCCCACTGTGCGGTGGCTGGTCACTTTTTTGTTTGACACTTTTTAAGTTTGTACCCCGTTGACCGATTCAAAAATTTGGGAAAAATGTTCGTTTTTGTGTGTTTTTCGTGAGTGGCAAGGGTTTAAGGCGCGCGCTTTCACTATTTTCGTTTGAACTAAAAAGCTCGTGCGGTTGTGGTGGGTTCCTGCGATGTTCCTGCAGATTTTATGATGACCTGAAACATCCGACGGGAGTCATCAATTGCGGTTGACATCTTCAAGCTACAACGCCATGATCGATTTGGTCAAGCCCAATGCGAGTGTAATCGCTGCCGGTTTGACGGATGATGCTGCTTTTTGGGTGAGAAACTTCCAATTGGACATATGGAGCTTGAGATCAGGTAAAACCGTTACCCCGTGCGATTATCCCCGTGCATGTGCTAATCCGTTACGAAGTTTGTTGGCTTCACTTCTCTCGCCCTACCAGCCAAGCAACACCTACAGGAGATCGAGCGCGCGTCCACCATCGAGCCCCGCATCGAGTGTGAGACAAGTTTTCATCCCGGCGCACGCTACATTGCCGGAAGGGACGAGCCGTCAACATCTCGTCCGAAGGAGTGTCTCGGACCTCCTGGCGGTCGAACCTAGGGACCCTTAATAAGGAGACTGGTCGATGTGAATTTGACGTACCCAAACAGACGCAAGTTTGACGTATCCAAACGAGCATTTGCCTTTACGCCCAGCAAAACTTGGCAGTGTTGGCAAACACAAAACATACGTTGCCAGATCGATTTAGCAAAGTCTGGTCAGTCTCCCTATTTAGGGTCTCTAGTCGAACCACCCACGTGCTGGTCCGGAAAGCCAAGTTCCGGCCCGCGCGGCTTCTTCGAAGTCGACCGCGCGATCGCAGGTCGAACCGACATCGTCGTCCACGCCGGCACGAGCACGCGGTGGGGAACATCAGCAGCAGCATCATCAAGTAACAGGAGCAAGAGCAGCAGTCCGGTGAGTCCGTTCTTTTTCTGCGGTTGAAGGGTGACTACCACAGAAGGCGTCACGAATGACGCGGACGCCATTTTGATGGAGAGCGTCCATTTTGTTTAGCGCGTGTTGCCATGCGCCCGGAGTGTGACGGCTTTTATTGATCCGCCCCACACATCCACGACGTAGCACTCTAGTGCCTTTTGTCTGCCGCAGTCCGCTTGACTGCCGCTGACGAGCTGAAGATTTGAGGAGTTAGAGCACAAAAGCACGGGGTAACAGAAGAACGAAGAGCAACACTAGGGGTAACACTAGGGAGAGCAAACGCACACAGTAGGAAGATGTCTAGACGCTAGAACAGAACAATGAATGAAATACAAAACCTTAGACTAGTCCAATAAAATGAGCACCTCTTTTTGATTTCCTACCTGCAGTATTTTGTGTAATTATTCTAAAGTTTAATAATGTCCCTGCAGTTTATTCAATTCAATTCGGTTTTATTAGTAAATAATCATGTTACAATTTGTTCATTCGCAGTACATAACAGAGTTTTGGAGTTCCTTTAAGCTGTGTGTTAAATCTCAATCCATTCTGGAACGCTTATTGCTTATCACCAAGAGATTACCAAAAGTAAGAAAAAAATTAGAAAAAAAACTTACTGAAATTGCAAAGGCAGGGGGATAGAAATAGAAAAAAGCCTAAACTACACCCAACCGGCGGTCGCATGATTTTGATGCATGGCAGCATGAAAGTATATCAGAATCTGCATGAAAACTGTCGTCATGCATTTTTTGCGATATAGGGGTATGACATTTTTGCCCGTTACCGACAATTATCGACATTACCGACGGCAGATTGATTGTATTGCAGAAAAAAAACCTTAACAGAACGAGTATTGAACCACCAACTTCTAGGTTGCTGATCCGACACGCTACCACCACGCCATGGACGCTTGATGAATGGTGAGGGACAGAGCGCGAACATAATGTTCTCTCTAGATTGTTGCTCGGGGACGCGCCAGCATTCTATGTGTTGGTGAGAACTGCAGATCGCTGATGTGTTTACACGCGGGCAAAAATGATCTATGGGCTTGCTGCAAAAATGTAATAAAATATAACATTTTCTGCAGCAAAACACCTCCGTGTACGCACGAGAGCAAGCAGCAGTCAAGTGCTCAGTGCTCTATAGTTTTTTCGAAATTTTCCGCCGTAGTCTACCGTGATTACCCGCGAGTTTGCTCCTGCAGCATGCCAAAGGCCGGCCGTGGCCGTGGCAGTTCGAGTGCGGCCTCGAAAAACCCGCGAAGTTCGTCTACCGGCCGTGTGCAAAAAGGTAAACAAGCCAACGCCGTGTCGACCGCCATCGCGCAGGGGAGCGTGAGCGCAGAAGGCATCGACAAAAAGTTACTGCATCCTGGATATGTGCCAAGATCACCAGTGCGAACCCGTTCCGGTACTTCCGGTGCCACGACCAACACGTCGACATCCGCCAACATTCCCATCAGGAACGAGTTCCAGATGCTGAGCGACGACGAAGAAAACAACAACAACACCGACGGTAGCAGCACTACCGACGACGACGAATACGATGAACGTGCACGGAAGAAAGTGTTGACGTCAAAAACGAATAATTCTCCAAAGGAACGTAGACCACCTCCAATCTATGTTTTGGACACGTTGACGGACGATATTGACGAGTTGCTGGAAGGCCTCGGATATTGTCTGAAAATCGGTAAGTCGTCAGTGCAAGTCTACACATTTGACAGCAAGAACTTCGACCTGGTTGTGGAGAAATTGAAGAATAAAACTTCAAGTTCTACACATTCGACCCCGTGCAGAAGACTGCCGTGAAGGTCGTCTTGCAGGGGTACCAAGACCGCCCGATCTCCGACCTAAAGAAGGACCTCTCGGGTGCTGGAATTACGCCGCGTGACATAAAAGTCCTCTCGCGGAAGACAACGGTCACAGGTACACACACACTGTACCTGTTGTACTTCGACCGCGGCACCGTCAAAATTCAAGACCTGCGGAAAACTAAGGCGTTGGACGGTTTTTGGGTAAACTGGCGGTTTTACTCAAAGAACCCGACGGACGCAGCGCAATGCCACCGTTGCCAGAAATTTGGCCACGGCTCGCGGAACTGCAACCTCCCGCCCCGCTGCGTGAAGTGCGGTGAAACACACCTCTCGGAGGCGTGCGCACTGCCGTGCAAGGCGGACTTGGGGGACAAGGCAGAGCAAACCAAGGCGCGCATCAAGTGCGCCAACTGTGGAGGTAACCATACCAGCAACTACCGTGGATGCAGCGCACGGAAAACCTACATCGAGGAGCAGGAAAAGGAAAAAGCAAGCAGCAGCGTCCCACCCTCCTCAGCGAAGTACGAGCGTAACCGTGCCGGCTGCTGGTCATCGTACAGTTCCAGCGGACAACCCAGCGTTCCCTCCTGGATGGGGTCGATCGTTCGCCAGCGTGGTCGCTGCCGGTAGCGGCAATGCGGTCCAGCAAGAAGTCACCGGGGAAGATCTCTTTACCCTGCCGGAGTTCTTTGCTCTCGCGGGGGAGATGATGACGCGGTTTCGGACCTGCCGTAACAAAGCGGAGCAATTCCTGGCCCTTGGGGAGCTGATGATCAAGCACATCTATAATTGATTAAATTTTGTTGTGATCTAGTTGTAAGCTTTTTCTATTCCTATCCCTATCATTAGCAATTGCGTAAGTTTTTGAAAACTTTTTCTTACTCTTGTTTGTGCATTTAATTAACAGTAATAATTGCTCTAAACCGAATTAAGACGTAACACACAGCTGAAATGAACACAAAAACTCTGTTAGGTTCATAATATGTACAAATTGTAATTTGATTATTCACAAATAAAACCGAACTGAATTGAACTGAAGGAATTCTGCAGCAAATTCACTGTTGCAGATTTTGGGATATATTTTTCGTTTGGGTGTAGATAACAGTTGTTTTTATCTATTATAGATGTGCATAATCATTAGCTCCCCGAAGGCCAGAAATTGCACCGCCTTGTTACGGCAGGTCCGAAACCACGTCATCATCTCACCCAAAAAACCCCGGTAAGGTGAAGAGATCTTCCCCGGTTACTTCTTGCTGGGCCGCATCGCCGCTACCGGCAGCGACCACGATCGCCTCCATACAGGAGGGAACGCTGGGTTGTCCGCTGGAACCGTACGCTGTCCAGCTGCAGGAACGATAGAGCTCGTTTTCCGCTGAGAAGGGTGGGATGCTGCTGCTTTCTGCTTCCTCTTTTCCTGCTCCTCGAGGTAGGCCTTGCGCGCGACGCATCCGCGGTAATTACCGGTATGGTTGCCGTCACAGTTGGCGCACTTAATGCGCGCCTTGGTTTGCTCTGCCTTGTCCCCCAAGTCCGCCTTCCACGGCAGTGCACATTTCTCCAAGAGGTGTGTTTTACCGCACTTTACGCAGCGGGGCGGAAGTTTGCTGTCAGGGTTGCCACAAATACAGATTTATCTGTATTTTACAGATTTTTGAGGTGATGAGGTCATACAGAATCTGTTTATAAAGAAATACAGCTTTTAAGAAAAACATACAGATATACAGGTTTTCCCGATTTTTTATTAAAATTAAATAATTTTAATTCTTTAAATATTTTTTTCCAATTGCTGGATGAGCCCAAACATTAAATTTTAGATTGTATAGCATTTTTATGCATTAAAAAACAATTAAGAATATTTTGTTTTTTGAAATTTTTTTAAAAATGTCAATACAGATTCCAAATACAAATTTTCGTCCCCCTGATACAGATATACAGATTTTTGACCCTAAAAAATACAGAATCAAATGTGGCAACCCTGGTTGCAGTTCCGCGAGCCGTGGCCGAACTTCTGGCAACGGTGGCATTGCGATACGCCCATAGGGTTTTTGGAGTAAAACCGCCAGTTTACTCAAAAACCGTCCAACGCCTTAGTCCGTCACAGGTCTTGGATTTTGACGGTGCCGCGGTCGAAGTACAACAGGTACAAAGTGTGCGTACCTGTGACTGTTGTCTTGCACTTTTATCTCTCGTGGCGTTATTCCGGCACCCGAGAGGTGCCCCTTCAGGTCGGCGATTGGGCGGTCTTGGTTGCCCTGCAGGACTACCTTAACAGCGGTCTTCTCAACTGGATCGAATGTGTAGAACTTGAAGTTGCTTTCACCACCAGGTCGAAGTTCTTTTTGGTGAAAGTAATTCACCGGAAAACCACAATCTGATCAGTGCTGCTACCGTCGGTGTTGTTGTTGTAGCGTATTTCCCATGCTTCGTGAAGTTCTCTGGTGGTGGGTAGCGGTACTATCCATGATGATTCATACGGGCACGGGGGGTCTTATACTGGAGAAGCTTTTTCGGGAGGCTGAGCTTTCCGTATCGTTCTTGTGAGTCACTTTGGTACGCTGGCCGATTTTTTTGTTTGTTTGTTTGTTCACGGGAGTGGCGCATAAGCTGCACCGTTTCCAACTGATCGAATAGCAACGGCTACCATTTTAGGGCTCTGATTCAAATATTAGCAAAATCGGATTTATATGGTTTAAAATGGAGTTGTGTTCAATCAACAAAGTGTATAATGTCCACTTGCACTAGGAATATTGATGCCAAAAAACGGAAATATCGATTGTTGTCTAGCTGATCTATAATGCATGCTCCCATGTGAATTTCATCCAATCAATCGTCCATCCTTATTGAATTGAATGTAAGGCAAAAAGGACATAATTCAATCACGTAAACCATTCACTTTATTCAACCTGCCAAAAAAGGTGTGATGTATAGTGTGATGAAAATGTAGTGGCCACGGAAATATTTCGTTAAGTGACTCGTAAAGTGATAATAACAAATTGTGGTAACCCGAGCAGACGGAAATAACTTGGGAAGGTCAGTTTTTGATATTGTGAGAAGATCGAAATATGTTATTGGGATGATCGGATTAGTTGTTAAAATAACAAAAATCAATAACAATGATTTGTTCGAAGAATAACTTAAACTGTTATTATGTTGTTATTGCAATAACAAACCAATAACACAGAAGGAATCATGAAGGAATAACAAGATTTGTTATTTTGTGCGGAGAGGTGGAGCAGCATAATAACAAAAAATGTTATTGAACTGGTATGTCTCCATAACAAAAAAAGTTATTGTTTTGGTTTATTTGTAATTTGCAAATAAACCTGCAGTTGCCATAACTCCTCTGTACTAGTCAGGGCTGCAGAGTCGGGTACCTCCAAGCGACTTTGAATCCATACTTGAAGACAACTCCGACTCTGGATGCAGGATATGACGTCAACGACGACTTCAGCTCTCTAAAAATACCAGACTTCACAGATTCCGACTCCAAGTAAAAGTTGCTGAAAATTTTCTGAATCTGATGCAGTCTCCGAGGTCTCACTCCAGCTCGAACTTCAACGTCAGCTCCGACTTCCTGGCTCTGTGAAAATAAGAACAGTTTTTGTTATTCGCACTACAAAAATTCTCAATAAATGAATCAATTCCGTTAGGGAATATAACAAAATTTAAAAAAAATGAACTCTCAAAAGTTAATTTTATCGGATTAATTTTAGCTTGAAACCCCATTTCATGGTGAAATAAATGACCCCGATAAAATTGGTCAAAATTATTTCATAGTTCTAGCCAATTTTAGTAAAATCCCTTAGGAGGTATATCAAATAATAAAAACCAACTTTCGAAATTTCAACTTTTTGGAATAGTTTAAGTTTAAGGACCCCATTTCATGACCCTGACGAAATTGGTCAAAATTATCCCATAGTTCTAACCATTTTAAACAAAGTCCTTTAGGGGGTATATCAAATAATTAAAAAAAATCAACTTTCAAAATTTCAACTTTTTAGAATAATTTTAGCTTAAGGACCCCATTTCATGACCAAAATAATGACCCTGACGAAATTGGTCAAAATTATCTCATAGTTCTAACAATTTTAAACAAAGTCCTTTAGGGGGTATATCAAAAAATTAAAAAAATCAACTTTCATAATTTCAACTTTTCAGAATACTTTTAGCTTAAGGACCCCATTTCATGGCCAAAATAATGACCCCGACGAAATTGGTCAAAATTATCCCATAGTTCTAGCCAATTTTAGCAAAGTTCCTTAAGGGGTATATCAAATAATTTAAAAAATCAACTTCCAAAATTTCAACTTTTTAGAATAATTTAAGCTTAAGGACCCCATTTCATGGCCAAAACGAAACGAAATTAGACAAAATTATCCCAAAGATCTAAACATATTTAACAAAAGAAAAATAATAACAGATTGTGTTATGGACACTTAGAAACTTTTCCATTTGTGCGATTTATGGCATTTTTTCTACGTCAGTATACCGAACGAATAACAAATTTTGTTATTAGAAGAGTTTTGAAATGTATAACATTTCCTCTTATTAGCGTGTTATTAAACATTTTCAATATAATATCACTTCAATACCAAATTTTGTTATTTTATCAGAAACTGTTATTATTTTTTCTTCTTGAAGTTGAACTTCAGGATAAAATAATAACACTCTTTGTTTTTTTTACAGGATTTGTTATTGAAATATTAATAATTTTGTTATTACCGTCTGCCCAGGAATGGCAGGAGTAGTGCGTCCATCCCGGGAATTCCCGGGACAAAAATCCCGGGATTTTTCCTAAACCGGGAATTCCCGAATCCCGGGATTTTCTATAATTTGTCCCGGGAATTCCCGAAATTGAAAAAAAAAATCATATTTTGGTCTGGAAATTCAGATTTGGTTGTGAAAATAGTAGAACAATAAAATGAATTAAAATTTGTATTCAGCAAATCTCAGCATATGAGGCATATAAGGAAAAAATATTATAATTTGAATTACCAGGTCCGCAAAATGTCTAGTGCTTTACATTTTTTTCTCTATTATTTTATTTTTTTGAAAAACTGGATATATTTACGTATATTTTCGATTTTAAATTTAAAAAAACAATCTCATATCAAATTATTTATAATCAAACGCCGGCATCTAGGGCAAATACGTACAAATGTAACGAATAAATACAGCTATTAAAGCAAAAAAATATTTGCATGACGTTTTGGATTACTTCGGTTGAAACAGTAACAGAACAAAACAATTTGTACTTCTAAATGTATTGCTCTAAAATCTCCTGTACCTATTTAGACTGTAATTCTGATTTTCCCTCGGTTGGCGGTAGTAACTTGAAGATAATTTGTAAAATATGTTTTATATAAAACAATGAATTCAAAACTTATCTAAAATTTTACATTGACTGGTATCATTTTATTTATTGTCGTTGTTTGTTTTCTAGCTGTTTTAGTCATGTCATATAAAATATATATAAAAGAAAAAAAATGAAAGAATTCCAAAGTTTTTTTGAATAGGTCCTATAAACATATGGAAAACAAAAGCTTATTGGACCTTTTCAAAAAAAAAAAAAAACTCAAGAATTATGTAATTTGATTCGCAAATAAAAAAATGATTAATCATACTGGAATTAAAAATAGTAGTTGATATAAAATCCTAAACACCACAAAGACAAAAATAATTCTTTCAGGCTATTTTAAAACTGTCGTCTTTGTTTAGATTGAAGTGAGGATTATAACCATTTGATATTATTAAGCTAATTCAATGATTTTAAGCTTGAAAACATAACAAATATAATGAAACATAGATTTTATTACTGACTCAAAAATTTCCCGGGATCCCGGGATTCCAAAAATATTTTTCCCGTTTCCCGGGAAATTCAAAACCCGGGAAAATTGGACGCCCTAGGCAGGAGAATTGAAAGGCGTTTTGCAAATTAATGTTCACAAGGACATCACAAATGTGCACGTTTTGCAGTCTGGAGTAATATTGATAGTAAAGCAAGATAGTAATATTGATACACGCAGAAAAATGTTTTGTAGAATCAGCCTGTACGAGGTTTGAATCAACAAAATTTTTGTTGAATATAATCAACGCCGATTTTGCGTTGAAACAAACCTTGATTTTCTCAATTCAACAAAATTCTTTTGTTGTTTTGAAAAAGCTGCTTTGACGTTTAGCGTTGAGTCAACAAAAATCATGAGTTTTAAATCAACAAAACGTTTTGTTGATTCAAATATGTCTTATTTTTCTGCGTGTAGTAAAGATAGAAGCTCTTCGGAAAATATTTAAAATGTAATGGGTCAACAGATTAAACCAGAACTTAAAAATCATTTGGGTCAAGCTGCCAGAGCCAAAAAAGGAGTAATCCAGCTGTGTGTAAAAGGCCTGGGTGTAAAATAATTTTTGTAATTATTTTTGAATTTAATGAAAATTTATGGTTTTCGGTTGATTTTAAGTTTCCACAAGGTTTTATCATTTACAAGTTCATTTTTGTTGAAATTTTGCGTTTTAATAAAGTGCTCTGCAGTGTCTATTTTCACCCCCCCCCCCTCCTAAGTCCAATTTTCGCCCACCCTTGGAACCAGTTTTCGCCCACGACAAAAATCAAGAAATCAAATGAAATTATGCCACAAAGCTAAGCAAATATGGTCTCCTTTTGATACACAACATGTTCCCGAAGCTCAATTTCATTGATGTGCACAATTTTGTCGTAATATGAATTGAGGTTCAAAAAACCCTTGTAGTTTTTTTTTTAGATATCCCACTTTTTTTGAGGTTCTCTGACTATTCTAACTTAAATCAAAACATGTTCTCACTCGTAAATAAAATATGACTAAATCAAAATTCCTGATTGAACTTATGTGTCCCTATTCACCCAAGATAAGTTAGCGTCATTTTGTTGTTGATTTTATTAGGGATACTTTAAGGGGTTACATACATGTAAATCGGCAAAAATGTCAGAAGTTGGTTTGATCACACTTAAACTTAAACTTTTTTTTTTAAATCTGTTTGCAGGACATTAAAATGTTCTTTTTCAACTATCATCAAAATAAATTTGAAGACATTGTATCATTGTCGAGATACAGCTATATGATGTTAGCATGTTCAAAAAACGGGTGCCACGAAATCTCAACACTGCCTTGACCAAATCGGCTAAACATTTTGGTGAAGACTCAATAAACTAGTTCCGTGTGCATGACAAAAGCCGATTTTCAAAAAGTTAATTTTTTTAAAAGATAAAAATATTTTGATGATTTTTATATAAAAAAATGAAAGTTTTTGATTTTTGTATTTATTAAAAATTCAAAATTTCAAAATCGGGCTTCGTCATGCACACGGGATATGTCTTGCGAGTCTTCACCCCGAATAACTGCTAATTTGGTCTATCCCATCTCGAGATATCGTGGCACCCGTAAATCAACTCGGTGTTCAGAGAAAAACGCTCGCAAAGTTTGACAGTTCGCTTTGCGTATGGCAAAATTTTCAGCTTAAATCGTCTGTAACTAACTTTAATCATATAATATCTTCATGAAACTTTCAGGAGTGATTGAATATCATCTTTTCAGTTGATTTAATATTTTTCTGTAATATGAAATTTTGTGATATTCTACATGTATGTAACCCATTAACCTTATGGGTCATTCGCTCCCGCATTGACTCAATAGAAAACTTCGAGTACCTCTTAAATAAAAATATTAAAGCACATGTGCTATTTTGAAGAATATTGTGTAACTACTTTTTCCTCCTTTGCTCAATTCTTCTCCTATGTACCAGTAAACTCTTACCACGTTTGAACTAGGGTCCCATATCTGAGTTTAGGTTAATTTTTGAACTGATGTTTTACCAAAACACCCTGATTGAAATAAAATTAAATGAATTATTACCTTCAAAAATTATCTGGATTTATCCCAATATATTTTCTAGCGCATTTTGCTGCGATTACATAAGTTTTTATGGTAAACGAAAACTGGTTTTAGATAAAATCTGAAAACACAATACTAGATTTCGCCCTGGGCGAAAATTGGATCTCATGTTTTTTCTAGACCCCAGAAATCGCCCACTTTATTTTATTGAAATAACCTTTGGTAAACTTAAAAAAAAGTTAATCACTATATTTTCATGAAATTTAGACATGCAGTGAAGCAATGAATAATCAGATAGGGGAACTATAGCCTTTCTCAGCCTATTTCTATTATCGGCCTCTCAGCACTTTGATCATGAATTACAGCTTATATAAAGTGTTTTTGACTGTTCCAAAGTAATAAATAGCTCAAATAAAAGTGAGCAAGCAACTCTCCATTGTTGAAACATCTGAAAATGTTGATTTAATAGCAGAAACGGCAAAAGTGATGAGAATTCGTCGAACGGCTTAGTGTGATTAAAATGGGTATATTTCCCCTACGTTATTTTCGGAGAAAATGAGTTGTTTTCCCTCATTAAAATTAATACCCGCTGTTGTCGAAATATGGCGGCTGCAATAAAGCTTTTTTTGAAATGCTTATAAAAACATAATATACAATAGAAATTCACTAGGAATGTTTCAATTAAAGCTAGAAATGAATGCATATGTAAACCTGCATAATAAATTAAACCAAAAAATGGTATAAGTTAGCTAAATACAGATTATATCCAGTAGGTAGGCGAAAACTAGGTCCTCTGCCCTATATGCGTTTATCCTATATATGCATTTATCATTTCTTTTCTTCATCAGTCGGATGGCCGAGCGGACTAAGGCGCCAGTCCTTTACGTTGGTGCTGGGTTTGAATCCCGTCGGTTGGAACTTTTTTGTTTTGTTTACAAAAATTGTACATGCAGTGTGTAATAATAAGCGTCTTTTTTGACGAAGGTGATGTGCATGCTTTTGCATGCGCTTTTACCATCGGATGTTTTGCTGTGTGCACAGACTTTTTAATTATATTCGAAATCTTGTTTTTTCTATTAGCTTATCACACTTCGGGTGACGTTTATTTTCAATTCATTTCACCGGAAAACCACAATCTGATCTTTTATTCACGAGAAACTGATGATATTCATCATTTTCTGATGTAAAATCGGTCACCATTTCCTGATGATTATTACCATCATTTTTTTCTGTGTACAAAATGAATATTATTTCTTTTCTTTTCCTCAAAATTAACGGAAATTGCTTTAATTTTATTTTGTGACAAGGACTTCGGCAGGTCAACCCTCGACCGAAAACCGTCAAACTAATCCTCCTGGATTTGGGCGTACTCACGCCAACGTAGCGGCTAGCGGAAACGGTCCAACCCCGGACAGCAACAGCGATGGTGATTTATTTACCCTCACCGAGTTCCTCTCCGGTGTGCTGTATACACGACTCAACACTTGCCGAAACAAGCTGGAGCAGTTCTTCGCGCTGCATGAGCTGATGGGGAAGTACCTATGCCCTGCATAGGTGCAAGCTCACACAACGTCTTCGCTTTCAGTAACGAACTGGTTTTTTTTTCTGTGATTTAGATTTAAGCTTTCCTATCCTCCTTTCTTTCCCTAATAATAGCAGCAGTTGTTTTAACCAGTTTTTTCTTCTCTCGCTTATTCGAAATTTACGGAAGTTATTTCATCAAATGATTGTATCTGAATCAATTTGTAGCTGTAAGAATCTCCAAAACTCTGCATCCTGTAATAAGTTAAGCACATTATATTCTGATTAGTACAACAAATAAACATGAATTGAATTGAAAATATATTTTGTGAAATTTGTGGAAGAGTGGAGAAGAATTGGTCGATTACAATATTTTTACTAACTTTAAAAAGCGTTTTGTAGATCTGAACAAAACTTACAAATTGCTTTTAAAACATTACAGAAATGTTGCGTCGTTCCACAAAATCGGCAAACTAGAAAAACGTAACGCATCGCGTAAAAAGAGGTTCATTGTACCATATTTGGCATAAAAAAAATCTGTTTATAGTTTTTTTTTTGCGAAATTTTGATTTTGAATCACTTTTAAGCAACAAATAAATACAGCTGTTAATTTTTTTGGTTCTATGTATTCATATTTTTTTATATCATTAACACTGGAACGCCCAACACAATGTCATGTCATGTTAAACTTACAAGGACGCTCAAGCCTAAAACAGTTGGAAGGGTAACTTCAACTCTCTGGTTCTCGGGCATAACTGAACCAATCGGGACATTTTTTTTTTCGAGTGAATAATAACTAGATAATCCTAGAACTTTGCAAAACTCGAAGTGATCAAATCTGTAATTTTTGCGATCGAAAAATCGTTCCAACTTTTTTTGACGCGCTTGCCTCCGTGGAATTTTGGGCGAATTTATTTTACACGCGCAAAAAAAAAGTTGGAACGATGTTTTTAATTACAAAAGTTACAAATGTGATCAATTCAGATTCTGCAAAGTTTTAGGATCATCTAGACATCCTACAAATCACTTAAAAAAAGAGTTGTCCTGATTAGTTGAGTTATGCTCAAAAACCAGCGGGACTCTCATGCCAAATATCTGTATATATTTAAAAATCATAACTCGAAATCCTGTTAATGAACTCCTTCCATTTTTTAGTATGCTACGTAAAAATGTCCGGGGAATCCGGTAAAAATATTTCCAGACATAGGCTCTTTGGTCCAGACACGGTCAAAACGGCATTTTAAAGTTTCATACGCCCTTTTCATATGTTAGGCTAGATTTTTGATACTTCTTTTTATTTTTCTTTGTGTTACTGGTCGGGACATCGTACCCTCTGGGCCAGGAGGCCTTAAGACGCCCCAGCCGGTTGGTCTTAGAGCCACGGCCGACTGGGGTGGGCTCTGAGCCTCTTTTGCGCGCTGGCGGGACTAGCTAAAGCAAAGAGCCTTATTATCAAGGTCGGCTCGAAGCCGAATCAAGGACACAAGACCTAGGAACATTGTTGGAATTCGAGCGAGAAGAAGGAAAGCATTTCTCGCTCGCGAACGAGGGAGAGAACTTGTAGTACTTTTCTCTTCTCGCTCGCGCTCTCATTTTCGTTCGCGTTCTCGCTCTCGCCGCGAGCGCTCGCGAGCGCCTCGTGCTAGCCGTTCGCCCCAAGCTAGCAATTTGTTTATCAGGCTTATGAATACGAACCAGGCGATGGTATAGAGGTGTAACTTCAATCGCTGTGTTGTTTTTTGTTCGTTTCTAACACGTTCAACTTCTCGCGAACGGGCAATTCTGGCTCGCGAGAAAGCCCGTTCGCGAGCGGAGGAGAGCACGAGTAATCGGTGAGCTTCTCTCGGCAGCTCGAGACTCGCGGCGAGAACTCGAGAGAGAGAAAATTTTCTCGCGAGAGCGCGATAATACCAACACTGCCTAGGAATTACTTTTTAACTTTTTGTATTTAAACTTACAGTGTGTGAGTGTGTGTGTGGTTAGTGCGGTGGGCCGGCCTTGCTGCTGGTGCTGCTGCTAGGAGTTGTTCTCGCTGCTTGGGCTGCTACGGGGTGCTGGACGGCCGGTGAGGCACAGGGGGCCACCGGGCCATACGTGGCCGTTCTCGGCCTACTCCTTGGGGGGGGGGGGGCTCCCGTGCTCGTGCCCGATTTCGGATTCGCCTCCGAAACTCGTGCGGTGATCCTGGACACACGTGCTTCTCGAACTTGCTGGCGCTTCGGTAGAAACCCAGCTTCGTGGACTCCAACCACGTGCCAAACCACCGAAGTGCGCCGGTGGGCGGGTTGTCCTCTCCAGGATGGACACATCTTGGCCACCAGACTGGCGATCGTCCGGCAGCGATCTTAGCTGGCAATTACGGGTCCTTCGGGTCGAATTAACACGATTTGGGAAACGATAAGGTTAGACATGTCACGTATCGCTGTTGGCTCTCAGCATATCCAAATTTTAACCACAATGCTACCTGATGTGACGATTCTTGGTCCAATATGTCCTTTCCCAATAATTACCACAACGTGGTATCACTTTTGAGCTGACCGTGACCTTCGGTCAAATTCTTGCACTGTCTTTGTGTTGCTGGACGATCTGGCTTGTTTGACTGTACTTGTAGGAAAGATCGTATCAGTCGTTTTCATGGTCAATCTAACCCTCTCATCCGCGTAATCGTATTCTCTTTTATTCCCTTTTGTGATTCTCTAGCTGTTCCATTTGCATGTAACGATCCCAATGGTCTCCGTTGTATAGCACCACAACCGCTGGGTTAGTAGGTAAAGTGTGTGGACAGATATTGGGCCTACGGTTCGTTAAGTGTGGTTTATTATTTATTTCCCTAACTGTGCTCTGTCTCAGCTACATTTAAACATTAATACAATAAATGAAAACAATACAAAACAAAAGCCTTATTCCCTACAAAATTAAATTAAAACTTCAAATTAATAGACGTGCTCCTATTTGCCATGGGCGAAGTTAAATGGCAAATTCGAGCGATTACCCGCAACGGTAACATTTGATATGCCAACTTATCACCTTATCACAATTGAAATCGGTTGAAATGGCGAGGAGTTATGATTTTTCGAAAAAAGTGTTTTTTGCGAAAATTGACGAAAATGGCCATTTTTCAGACCACCCTAACACGGCGTAGATCACCCTAATGGCCAAACAAAAAAATACGGGTCTAATTATTTCGGCCAGCGAACCCCCAGAAAAATTTTGAACACGATCCGAGTACTTTTGTTTTTTTCCATGCTGTTTTCGTGGGGAATTGCTGTTTATACAGCAATTCCATTTGAAAAGAGCCTAAACCGAAAAAAAAGTTCTCCGATCGGGCTCAAAATATTTCTGAGGGTTCCTTGGCCAAAATAATTAGACCCGTATTTTTTTGTTTGGCCATTAGGGGGACCTACATCGGGGTCGGTGGTTCAAAAAATGGCAATTTTCGTCATTTTTCGCAAAACCACTTTTTTCCAAAAATCATATCTCCGCGTCATTTCATCCGACTTTAGATGTCTTAGACGCAAAAGAAAGGTGATAAGTTTGACTATTTGGGGAAAATAGTAAGAAGTTTCAAAAATCTAGCTTAACATTTGAAAAAGTCGCATGAAAACTTAAAATGGCTTTTTGACCATGTCTGGACCAAAGAGCCTATGTCTTAACATATTTTTATCGGATTCCTCGGAAAATTTTACATAACATATCAAAAAATTGGCGATGTCAAACCGTACGTTTCGAGATATGTTTTTTGAAAATAAAAACTGAGTTTTCGACGCGTCACGCGCAAAAACAGGAAATGACGAAATCGGCAAAAATCAAATTTTTACACTAATACTGCGATAATTAAAAATTTCAGCGTTGACTTATACATGTTTGGGTACCAAAAGTTGCGTATAGGTCATCGCTGAAATTTTTAAGTTTGCCGATTTCGTCAAACATGAAGTGCCCGGTATGTGAGGCAAAGGTGTGCAATATGCGGGGCAATGTGATTTTTTTTAGTTAATTTTTGTGTGAATGTTTACTTTTCATCATGTTTTCAATTGGGGGTTGTTTTTTACCCCAACTAAAGATAAAATACATAGATACATGAATACAGTCCCTTTGACACCAAATTTCTATCTTCTCATCAATCCAGGCTGTAAATTATTGAAAAACACCTCTTTTTCGCATGTTCAAAAATGGAAGGAGTCGTACCGCCCTCCGTCCCGAGATATCAAAATGGACCTCGGATTCGTGATCAGGGACAAAAGTTACCCCTTAGGACAAAGATTCACGCAAATCGAAGAGGGGTCGGGGCAACTGCTGTGTGAGTTGGCGGAGAATTACCCACATAAAATTGACCCTAAGACAAGTCGAATACCCAAATATGAGCTTTTTAGGTTGAAATTAAGTATTGATAAGGCTGGTACGCACCTTTGCCCCGTGCGCACATTTGCCTCGTACCACTCTACGCCCGTTTCCAGAGTCAAGCAATCGCATTCAACTGTATTTTTTTATTGATTTATTAGTTTTGATAAGTGTTACACAAAGCATTAATGTAATTTTTTAATATCTCTTTTATTCTGTTTAGATTGACAACACAAATGCTATTAGCTAGTATTTGACTTTTTGGGGTCAGAAGAAAACGATAATGAAAAGGTTATTATTCTGTTCGTATATTTCTATAGTTTACCAAACACAAAGACATATTTTTTACGACAAAGACTGTAACTGTAAAAGCGACGTAGTAAATCGAATTGAGTTGATTTAGATTTTTTTGTTACTGTTTCGAATCCAAGTATAAATCGAATAAATTGAAATGCTCCGCTGGAGCCAGGAATGTACGTAATATTTCCGGCGGATGAACTTATATCGTTAACGTACGGAATCGCAGTACCACGAGTACAACCACGACCAACTCTGGACAACTTGCGGGAACTTGCCCCCATCGGCAATAGGCCTGTTTCCACCACAAACCTGTCCTTCCAGCAGATAAATGAGCCCCGTCGGAACAAAGTTCAACCACCCCGGCCAAGGACACCACCGATCCTCTCACCAAGAGATAGAAGTCCTAGCGTTAATTTTTCTCCGGATGATAGAATCTACGATTACGATGATAGAACTCCCTTATACGACACCGATACTACCGTGAACTATGTAAACAGGGACCGTTTGCTTCCCCCCAGCCCATCTCCGTTGTCCAACCCTTCTCCAACGACGGTCTCTAGATCTCCAAATCCCAGTTCAGGTGTAAAAGCGAAAGAAAAATCCAAATCTAGACTTCATCTTAAGCTTGGACGTCTACGGCCACATTCCTCCAACGAGCAAAGTGACTCAGCTCGAATCCGCGAAGATTTGCAAATCCACGTATCAAATCCTGTATTCACGCGTGAGAACCTGCGGCAACGTAACTTTGACGCATTTTTCGAGTCCGGCGAGACCGTTTATTCGCTGGAGAAGAAGGAAAAACCACCGGTTATTGATCCTATTGAAGGCGATCTTAGTAATGCCAGCGGATATCCTGCTGGAGGCACCCAGTCGCGTTCAATTTCTGTTAATTTCTTTCGTAAAGCCAAATCACCAACCACCAAGAGTGCCGAACTAGAGTACGAAGAGTACCAGAAAGGTGACAGGTGCCCCTGAACAACTTAATTGGTTGTTATTCATTTTGCCTAATCCTAGAGTGAGTTTTATATGTTGTGCGGCGTTTATATGACTTATCAAACTGTGGTAACTTTGGTGATCATCCTTTCTAATCTTATCTCATCTAATAGAACAATCGGTATGTCTGATATTTGGCAACGTGAAAGAAGGGCTCTTTCCCGACATTTTGTGGAGTATACCGAAATATTTCGTCGGGGGGACCAGAGCAACTTATTTTTGAAGATTATTTTTCGATTTTATGGAATATTTGTTCAAAAAATCACAGAAAATTTGTGTATTCATGTTGATATCACTCAAATTTCTTATGATTATGCGAACAATATTTGCCCAATATTTGACCTCCAATAAAAAAAGGTGCAGGTGGTTATGTTACACATGACCAGTATGACAAAGAACTTTGCAAGATGATTGTTGAAATTTTCGATTAGAATGTCCGGTCCAAATTCCCCCCTTATAATAACCGTCCTATCGAACTAAGGGGACGGAAATTGCAAGTGGAGCTGGAATAGAAATCGAAGTGAAATCAATTTACTTTCCTTCACCACTCGAAAGTTACCAAGATGCGGGAATGTTTTTACAAGGCTGTTGCAAGCAATCGGCGGCAGTAAAGGAAATTTGAAGAGCAGACATTAAAAACTACCCTTTACAGGGCTCTTAATGATTACGAGATAGTTATTCTAAATTTCCAGAAACAGATTTTCACAGTGGCACAAAAAAGTGTGCATTGCAGTAGTCTATTTATTACTTCCTGCCTATTAAGCAATATATTTTAACTGCTTAGCATTAGCATATTTTAACTGCTTAATTTCAGATAATGGCCAAATGCAACTTTTTATGTCCAGTATCAAAAATCATTAAGTTTGATACCCATATTGCCCCAACTCTTACGGTCCGGCAAATGTCCCCTCATCGGAACATCCCCGGGGCCTCCGGCCACTCCGGATTGTGGCCACTACTGCCAAAATGTCAAATTTCATGTCCGGTGTCAAAAACCATTAGGTTTGATACCCATATTGCCCCAACTCTTACGGTCCAGCAAATGTCCCCCCATCGGAACATCCGCGGGGCCTCCGGCCACTCCGGATTGTGGCCACTACTGCCGAAATATCAAATTTAATGTCCAGTATCAAAATCCTTAAAGTTTGATACCCATATTCCCCCAACTCTTACGGTTCGGCAAATGTCCCCCCATCGGAACATCCGCGGGGTCTCCGGCCACTCCGGATTGTGGCCACTACTGCCAAAATGTCAAATTTCATGTTCAGTATCAAATACCATAAAGTTTGATACCCATATTGCCCCAACTCTTACGGTCCGGCAAATGTCCCCCCATCGGAACATCCGCGGGGCCTCCGGCCACTCCGGATTGTGGCCACTACTGCCTACTGCCTACTACTACTGCCGAAATGTAAAATTTCATGCCCAGTATCAAAAACCATAAAGTTTGATACCCATATTGCCCCAACTCTTACGGTCCGGCAAATGTCCCCCCATCGGAACATCCCCGGGGCCTCCGGACACTCCAGGTAGTGGCCACTACTGCCAAAATGACAAATTTCATGTCCAGTATCAAAAACCATAAAGTTTGATACCCATATTGCCCCAACTCTTACGGTCCAGAAAATGTCCCCCCATCGGAACATCTGCGGGGCCTCCGGACACTCCAGATTGTGGCCACTACTGCCGAAATGTCAAATTTCATGTTCAGTATCAAATACCATAAAGTTTGATACCCATATTGCCCCAACTCTTACGGTCCGGCAAATGTCCCCCCATCGGAACATCCGCGGGGCCTCCGGCCACTCCGGATTGTGGCCACTACTGCCGAAATGTAAAATTTCATGCCCAGTATCAAAAACCATAAAGTTTGATACCCATATTGCCCCAACTCTTACGGTCCGGCAAATGTCCCCCCATCGGAACATCCCCGGGGCCTCCGGACACTCCAGGTGGTGGCCACTACTGCCAAAATGTCAAATTTCATGTCCAGTATCAAAATCCCTAAAGTTTGATACCCATATTGCCCCAACTCTTATGGTTCCGCAAATGTTCCCTTATCGGAACATCCCCGGGGCCTCCGGCCACTCCGGATTGTGGCCGCTACTGCCAAAATGTCGAATTTCATGTCCGGTATCAAAAACCATAAAGTTTGGTACCCATATTACACCAACTCTTACGGTCCGGCAAATGTCCCCCCATCGGAACATCCGCGGGGCCTCCGGCCACTCCAGGTGGTGGCCAGTTCCAATGATCGACTCACGCGACCGGCATGTCTTAGCTGGTCCTTGCCTCCAAGCCATCTGCTCCCGGACCTCCAGGCCGTCTGCTACCGGGCCACCAGGCCATCTGCTTCTGATGTGTCCTCGTCGTCGTCCAGCAATAGAATGAATTTTCGGGACCGACCGAGCCGAGTTTTGTTGGCTCGTCGACGATCCGAAAATTATGAGGTGGAGTGGGGGAGATTTTAGATACATCAATCTACGTCTCTCGGTCGACTGATTGGGAAACGTTCGTTCATCCAACCAGCGTGCACCAAAAAGAGGGGAAATTTGCCGAGAGGGGAATTCGTCACGTAACGTTTTCGTTTCGCGAAAATTTTGGATTGACACCACGTATAGAAACCTTAGGACAAAGTTCTTTGTCAAAATTCGAACCAAATATATCAGATTTCTAGCTTTTTTTTTTTAAATTACCCCAAAATCCAAGCTGGAAACCCCGATACGACCGAAAGTATATCTTTTCTTTGTAAAATTAGTCATGAAATAACAGCAATTCATTGCCCAGATACAAATTTGATCATTAAAAAATGCAAAACATGGATTATTTATTTGGCTGTTTATTACCCAATAGGTTCCGAAATAGTAGTTTTTACAATTTCGTCGTGAAACTTACTTACTTTTGCTGTCATTATTGAACGACGAAAAAGCCTACTTTTCTGTACCAAAAATAACAGAATCGAATAGCAACACTGAAATGGGTGCTGAAAAGTTGAACTTTCAGCACTTGTTCAAAAGTAACACTTTTCAACATTTTTTATTTAAACGATTTATTGACAAAATACATGAAAATTTTACTTAAAATTTCACTCAATGGGTGTTTTTCGAATTGCAAAAATGTTGTATGGAACTCGTTGCAAACTTGTTTTTCAGCTCTTCGTATTTATCCATCTCGGTGAACGGTTGGATAAATTTACGACTCGTGCTGAAAAAATCATCATTTTGCAACTTGTTACATAAACTACTATTTCAATCCTCTGCCACATAACACCATTACATTTTAAAACATTTTAGAATCAATCACTTTGTAGAAAGCAGTTTTCTGAACAAGTTCCATAAAAAAGTATCAGGTTTGGTTCAATATAAGCAGAGAAATGCCCAATTTCCTGAAATAAATAGTGCATTTCTCCAAAATGTCTTAATTTGATTACTTTTCACATGATGGGCACTGCATAGAACAAAAAATCATGGCAGTATTACATCTGGGAAGGGGTACATCTTTTATGTCAGACCTCTGGAAATGCGTAATTTTACCACTTTTCTGCTGTAATGTCACTTTTTCAGACTAAATTGAGGTAAAATTACATCATAAAAGAGGTAGCTTCCAAATTTACATTATTTTTTACTGTGTGCCTACTAAGATATTTTTTATGATGATAATATTTTAATGAAACATAAAAGTTATAAAAAGGTTTTGACAAAAATAATGTAAATTATTCTATAGCATTCATTACAAAATTCAGTAGGCAATGCCCATCATGTGAAAGGTACTCAGAAAAAAAAATCATGGTAATATTACATCTGGGAAGGGGTACATCTTTTAGGTCAGAAAAAGGTGTAATTTTACCTCTGGAAATGTGTAATTTTACCACTTTTCTGGTGTAATGTCACTTTTTCAGTCTAAATTGAGGTAAAATTACATCATAAAAGAGGTAATATTCAACCTTCCAAAATTAAAGCTTCCAAATTTACATTATTTTTTTCTGTGTAATTAAATTAATAAGTTTTGGAGAAAGGCACTATTTATTTCAGGAAATTGGGCATATCTCTGCTTATATTGAACCAAAACTGATACTTTTTTATGGAATTGTTCAGAAAACGGTTGTCTACAATGTGATTGATTCCAAAATGTTTTAACGTGTTAAATTGTTGTGTGCCAGAGGATTGAAATAGTAGTTTATGCAACAAGTTGCAAAAAGAAGATTTTTTCAGAACGAGTCGTACATTTATCCAACGAGGTTCACCGAGTTGGATAAATACGAAGAGTGCTGAAAAAATCAAGTTTTGCAACGAGTTCCATACAACATTTTTTGCAATTCCGAAAAACACCCTTTTTAAGTCAAATTTTCATGTATTTTGTCAATAAATCGTTTAAATAAAAAAAATGTTGAAAAGTGTTACTTTTCGAAACAAGTGCTGAAAAGTTCAACTTTTCAGCACCCATTTCAGTGCTGAAAAGTAGAACTTTTCAGCATTTATTTTGAAAAGTGTTGTTATTTTTGGTACAGAAAAGTAGGCTATTTCGTCGTTCAAGAATGACAGGAAAAGTACGTAATTTTACGACGGAATTGCAAAAAAATAATTTTTGGAACCTATTGGGTAATAAACAGCTTATTTATTAAATAATCCATGTTTTGCATAGTTTAATGCTCAAATTCGTATCCGGGCAATGTGTTGCTGTATTTTCATGACAAATTGTACAAAGAAAATAATTATTTTCGTTCGTATCGGGGTTTCCAGCTTGGATTTTGGAGTAATTACAAAGAAAGCTAGAAATCTGGTATATTTGGTTGGATTTTTTTCGGTGGAGGTCAAATATGGGTGGGTCATTCCATCTGAACTGTGCACGAAAAAGTTCAAATTTGAAAATTAACCTCTCCAATCCTGCTCAAATTTGGCAAGGCTGTTGAAACTATCAAAACATGCAAGAATTTCAAAACATGCAATCGGACCACCCCTCCTTTTTTTACCTCCCCAAAAAATCGACTTTTTGGTGATTTTTGAGCAAACCTCCTAATTTTAAACGGCGATAGCTCAGAAACCACAAATCTTAGAAGGTCGGTCTTAGACTCGATTCTGAAGGAAATTGGACGTTAAATCCATTTCCGAGATCAAAATTTTGATTAACTTATTTTTTCTACCTGTATTGCGCAATTGAAAACTTGAATGGACGTATCTCAAAACACCCCAAGTTTTTTTTTATTTGACCTAACCATCGTATTCCCCGGCTAATTTTACATAAGAATCACTTATCGACAGAAATGAATATGTTTCATTCCAGAGATATCGAATTTTAAAGTTTTGAGTATTTGAGATTACCTACATTCGCTTCATTCGCCGCATCTGCTAGAAGCACACAAGCGCGCTGTTCAGTTATTACTACTTGTAGTTCTGGGAGCTGATCAATTCAATTTATTATTTTACACAATTTTCAAATAGCTAATACCTTGATCAATCTATTTTTTGTTCAAGGGATATTTATTGGGTTATATTTTATGTACCGCTTATTACGTTTTGCTAACCGTTTTAGAGTACCTCGAGGCCACTAGGGTCTTTGTCATTAATATGCTCAAGATACATTTGATTAATAGATGACTTTGCTCAAGATACATTTAATTACAAAAAAACCTTATACGTTTGGACAGCGGCCGTATTGTGTTCCAAAAATCCGAAATGATAGAAGAAAAAAAACTTTACTGTTCGGACGGTGTCGAAACCATCGCAGCTAAATTTTGGGAACTAACCGCTTCGCAGCAGATCAAACTCTGTGCATAATATTTTCTTACATTTTTTCAGTTTTATACTTTCCAGAAATCCTTTTCCTACTCCTTGTGATCGTCTTCCACGAGAATACAACGTATCAACAAATTTTCTTCATTTTAATTCATTTTTTTACTCAACGCACTTTTTGTTTAGTGTTACTTCACAAGATCAATTCTCGGATTAGTTTTCAAAAAGCCGTAAGAGCCATTGGTAAACAAAGTCCTTTTTGCATCGGTATTCGACCTACTTACGAAAAACCAATATCAAAAATGCTCGAGATTGTTCATCTACACGTCGTTCAAGTGCCCAATACTTGAAATTAATGAAATTTTGTTTCATTTTCGAGAAAAACGAAAATTAGTGTCAGAGGTCACAGTGGCTCTTACGGCTTTTTGAAAACTCACCCGAGAATTGAATGATCAATTTTTCTGCTCGCTCCGTCGGAATCCAATTCGCCCTGTACTGTGTGTCGTTATTGCTCTGTTCTGTGGGTTAGCACAGATAATCATCTCTCCTTTTTTTCTTAGCAGATAAACATTCGCGATATAACTCCAGTTTTCTACAGTGTTATACAGTTTATTTTTGCCCAATTTGCTAAAGATTATTCAATATGAAATCATATTCCAATAGATGACCAGGGAGCAGTTTTTGAAAAGCCCGCTTGTGTGTATCTAGCAGATGTGGCGAATGAAGCGAATTTAGGTAATCTCAAATACTCAAAACTTTAAAGTTCGATATCTCTGGAACGAAACATATTCATTTCTGTCGATAAGTGATTCTTATGTAAAATTGGCCGGGGAATAGGATGGTTAGGTCAAATAAAAAAAAAGTCGGGGTGTTTTGAGATACGGCCATTTTAAGTTTTCAATTTCGCAATACAGGTAGAAAAAATAAGTTAATTTGAATTTTGATTTCGGAAAAGGATTCTACGTCCAATTTCCTTCAAAATTGAGTCTAAGACCGACCTTCTAAGATTTGTGGCTTCTGAGCTATCGTCGTTTGAAACTAGGAGGTTCGCTCAAAAATCACCAAAAGGTCGATTTTTTGGGGAGGCACAAAAAAAGAGGGGGTCATCCGATTTGGATGAAAATCAGGATTCTTGCATGTTTTGATAGTACCAACAGCCCTGCCAAATTTGAGCAGGATTGGTGAGGGTAATTTTCAAATGCTGTTCCGCTTCAGATGGAATGACCCGGGTCAAATATAGTTGGTTAGAGTCCCCTAAGACTACTTGCAACGCGGCTCTACTTTGTTCTAGCTGTTTCATTTTTCAAATAGAACTGAAACAGACCACCCGCAACGCGGAAAAGCAGTTTTATTTTTCGAGCAGTATTTTGAAACCGAAATAAAACTGCTCGACGAGTTTGTTTCGAACATGAGACGATTTGGAACTGGAATAGAACTCAGTTTCAAAAAAATCAGATATATAGAGATTTCCACGTTTTCTTACACACACACTATGATGCTGTGTTGATAATCATACGCACACAATTAAAAGCATTTTTTAAAACAACATTTAGATCAGCGCGTTGCGAGAATCGTGTTCTATTTTCATTTCCGCCAGTTCTAAAAATTTAAAACTGCTCGCAATTTGAAACAATTTTAAAACTTCGCGCTGCAGACAGTCTAAGGCATATTCACAAGAAGTTTGAGTGATATGTGAATGCACTGATTTTCTGTGACTTATTTGAACAAATATCCCATAAAATCCAAAAATAATCTTCAAAAAAAAAAGTTGCTCTAGACCCCCCGACGAAATATTTCCGTATACCCCGCAAAATGTTGGGAGAGAGCCCTTCTTTCACGGTGCCAAATATTAGACATACCGATATGTTATCATTAGTTTGTTCTAAAAAACACACCGTGGGAAGAACGTGGGGTTAAATTACACAGTCTTTATTAAATTCAGCTCGCAGTACTCATAACCTTGTGTGAAACTCAATGTTTTCACATTTTCTTTTTTAAGTATAATATTGTGAACTTTTTTAACTTTGGTAATCCAAAATTTATTATCACTCTGAATCATTCCGCATCATTAACCTACAAGTATTTTTTATACTATTCGAAGCATAGGGATACCACAGTTTGATGAATCGGTTTGCTAACTGTCAAGGCCCGCTAACATGCATGTCATCGCTCTTTAAATTCTTACTTTTGCATCATACTACAAAACAGAATCATACTAATAAATCGAAGGATAATCAATTTTTCGAGGTTTTTTTTTTAAGAATTCGTCCTGACACATGTTCTATATTATTGAGTACCAGTAAATATTGATCTAGGGTACTGCATTTCGAAGCCTCTGTGTTCTTAGCTTGCTGGTTTTCCTATCTACACAGTACAAAATTCGGTGTAGAATTGCATGCGAATGCACATCACCTTTGTGAGCAAAAGCATGCGATATTGTATGAGGAAACGTGTACACAAAAAGCATGTACGGAAGAAAAAAATAACCCTAAAAATATCATCAATCCGACGAGAGTCATATCCAGCATACCAAGTCCGCGCCCCAACCTTCTCGGATATCTAATTGGATCAATATCAATGTAAGTTCCCCATTCATCGTATACAAGTAATACAGTGTACGACGTACGGGAAAGCTACTGCTACATTGGCGTTGAAACCCAACAATCACAAGACGGTGAGATATCCGAAATTGTTGAGTGCGGACTTGGAAATCTGGATAAGACTATCACCAGATTGTTGTTATTTTTGGGGTATTCAATATATTTTCTTTTCGTTCGTACATGCACCCAAAGGAAAATTATATCTCAAAATCTACAACATTGGATTTGTTGCAGAAAATGTCACATTTTATAACTTTTTTGCAGCAAGCCCGTAGATCATTTTTGCCCGCGTGTAAAAATTTCAGCGATCTGCAGTTCTCACCAACACATATAATGCTGGCCCGTCCCGAGCAACACTCCAAAGAGAAGCATATGTTGGTGCTCTTTCACTCACTTTTCATCAAGCGTCCATGGCGCGGTGGTAGCGTTTCGGATCAATAACCAAGAAGTTGGAGGTTCAATTTCTCGTTCTGCTAAGTGTTTTTTTTTTGTGAAATACAACCAAAAAGCCGTTGGTAATGTCGATAATTGTCGGTAACGGGCAAAAATGACATAACCCTATAACGCAAAAAAATGCATGAGGACAGATTTCATGCAGATTCTGATATACTTTCATTCCGCCATGCATCACTATCAAGCGACTGCCAGTTGGGTGTGCTTTTTGAGTACACGTTTTCTCATACAATATGACATGCTTTTGCTCACAAAGGTGATGTACATGCGATTTTACCATCGGAGCAGTTCTCTCAGATTTCGGTCATTCGTTTTTTGTATTTTTCAATCCGGCTGAAACTTTTTTAGTGCCTTCGGTATGCCCAAAGAAGCCATTTGGCATCATTATTTTGTCCATATAATTTTACATTCAAATTTGGCTGCTGTCCATGCAGAAATGATTTATGAAAAATCAAAAATCTGTATCTTGTGAAGGATTCTTTTGATCGATTTGGTGCCTTCGGCAAAGTTGTAGGTATAGATAAGGACTACACGGAAAAAAGTGATACACGGTAAAAAAATAGGTGATTTTTAATTTCACTTTTTGTCACTAAAATTTAATTTGCAAAAAAACACTATTTTTATTTTTTTTTATTTTTTGATATGTTTTAGAGGACATAAAATGCCAACTTTTCTGAAATTTTCAGGTTGTGCAAAAAATCTTTGACCGAGTTTTCGAATTTTTGAATGAATACTGTTTTTTTTTTTCAAAAAATTTAAATATTGGTCGCAAAATTTTTTCAACTTCAATTTTCGATGTTAAATCAAATTTACAATCAAAAAGTACTCTAGTGAAATATTGATAAAGTGCACCGTTTTCAAGTTAAATCCATTTTAAGGTTACTTTTTGAAAATAGACGCAGTTTTTCATTTTTAAAATTAGTGCACATGTTTGCCCACTTTTGAAAAAAATATGTTTGAAAAGCTGAGAAAATTCTCTATATAAAGATATTGCCATGCGAAGGTTTAAAAACAGAAAAAATGATGTTTTCTAAGTCTCACCCAAACAACACACCATTTTCTGATGGTGATATCTCAGCAACTAATGGTTTGATTTTCGATGTTACAATATGAATTATTTGTGAAATTTTCCGATCTTTTCGAAAAAAATATTTTCAAAATTTTTAAACCAAGGCTAACATTTTAAAAGGGCGTAATTTTGAATGTCTGGCCATTTTGAAATGTTAGTCTTGATTTAATTTTTTTGAAAATATTGTTTTCGAAAAGATCGAAAAATTTCACGAATGTTTCATATTTAAACATTGAAAATCGGACCATTAGTTGCTGAAATATCGACATTAGAAAATGGTGGGTTGTTTGGGTGGACTTAAAAAACATCAATTTTCCTGTTTTTAAACCTTTGCATGGTAATAATCTCAACAAAGTTCAAAAAAGCAAAATATAGAGGATTTTCTCAGTTTTTTTTTTGAAAAAAATAAATATATATTTGAAAAAATCAAAAATTCATAACTCGGTCAAAGATTTTTTGCACAACCTGAAAATTTCTGAAAAGTTGGCATTTTATGTCTTCTAAAACATATAAAAAAATGAAAATAGTGTTTTTTTGCAAATCAAGTTTTAGTGACATAAAGTGAAATTAAAAATCACCAAAAAAAATTTTATCGTGTATCAAAAAAAAAAGCAATCCACACCTACAACTTTGCCGAAGACACCAAATCGATCAAAAAAATCCTTCAAAAGATACAGATTTTTGAATTTTCATACATCATGTTTGAATGGACAGCTGCCAAATTTGTATGGAAAATTATATGGACAATGATGCAAAATGGCTTCTTTGGGCATACCGAAGCCACCAAAAAAGTTTCAGCCGAATTAAAAAATACAAAAAATAAAATTGAAGAAAAAATACCGATTTCGTAGAGAATTGCTCATCGTAGTTTTTGCTGTGTAGTTAGCATAAGAGAGCACAGAGGCATTGAATTATGATTCGTGACATCACACTTATACTGATTTTACTATTGATTTCAACCATTTTTTTTTCTCTGAAGCTTAAATTGTACTGCTGAATAAATAAGAAAAATACATGTTTAGACACATTATTTGACTACTAATTACTTTTCAACGCTTTACTAGAATGTTTTGGATTTTGAAAAACTGGTTAAACTACACGCAAATTAAATCAGGCAATTTCATTTGCTTTTTGCAGAGTCATTGAAAACTCATCGTAGCATATTTAGAAATAAACGAGGGGGAACAACTCCGAATAATATCCCTGCATCGCTGCAGCCTCTAGGAGGAAGCATGTCTTCTTCTGGAGGCTTATTGAAGGATTTAGGTCATCCTGGTTTCAACGAGACACTGAAATCCCACAACACTGTCACATTTAAATTAGTTAAAACAGGTGAGCGAAGCACACTGGGAGATTAAGGATGGTGTTTACTTATCGACGCTAACGGCTTTTTTTGCAGTTTCCGACTTCACCGAAACCCTAGCACAACTTTACGAACAACATGCCGAAGCACTACAGTTACTTGTCTCAAATTACCGAAAAAGAAATGGCGAGCTGCGAAAGGAAAGGTTAGTTGGAACGCATCATAAGTAATCAGAATGAAATCTTAAGACAGTTCCCAATTGTGCAATTATTTAGAATCTGCGGTAGAATAGCATACAAATTCCTTTTTTGAACTCCTTAAAGAGATATAGGGGGAATTCTCATATATGTTAAGCACAAGCTCGTAACTCTATCCAATTTGCTAATTTTCACTATTCAAACAACTTTTATTGTTAAACTTTTGATACAAACTTGCTTGCTCACTCCATATCTGCTGAAGATACTTTTTATGAGCTGTAATTGAAATTCAAAGTGCTGATATGCCAACATTAGAGGCACTGTTCCCATATGTCGCCATTAGAATTTAAATAGAATACAAACAAAAAACACTAGATGTAATTTTATGGTACCCGAAATTTGCCTGTAATAATTTGGGTTCATCTATTTCAGACCAGCATGCCAGTCAAATTTATTCTTCGCTTGGGAAACATTCATGCAAGAAATCGAAGCTGATTCCCAAGCAACCATCGATGTCGCCAGCGCTCTCTCCAGACAGGTAAATTCTCGTTGGTAGTAAATATAAATGGAGGTGGAATTCGTTAGTTGTCTGCATTCTTGTTAGCCTCACGAAAAAGCATGGTTCTAAAGAAAAGTTGTCCGATCGGGCTCAACATTGTTGTGGGGGTTCCTTAGCCGTAATAATTAGACCCGTACTTTTTTGTTTGGCTATTATCTTGACCTACGTTGTGTTAGGGTGGTTCAAAAAATTGCCGTTTTCGTTGATTTTCGCTAAAACCACATTTTTCATAAAAACATTACTCCACGCCACTACTCTATTGGACCAAAATTAAAGATAGGCTTTCAAGAAAAAAAAGTTTCAAAAAGGTCGTATGAAAACTTGAACTGCTGTTTTGAAGGTCTCGGCACTAAAAAACCTTTGTTTGGAAATATTGTTATCGGATTCCTCGGGAAATTGTACCTACACTACATATCAAAAATGGTGAAGTTATATTAACAGGATTCCGAGATAAGATTTCTTCAGAATAAAAACGAAAACGTGACGAATACGGGAAAAATCAACATTATTTTCATCAAAACTGCGGTAAATTGGAAATATAAGAAATTACGTTTGCGAGTATAAATTTAAAAATAATTAAATAATTCTAAAAATCATAATGAAAAATAAAATTAATTCATTTTTTTCAGATCGCTCGACCCCTGTTGGAACGTTCTTTCTACCGGAAAGTACAGAGCAGAAAGGTTTTCACTCACAGGGAATCATTCGATACCATTATTTCAAAGACTGAAGATAAACTATCGAAATGCCGAATAGATTACAAAGATGCGTACATTGCTCACCGTCAAAATCCGACCCAGCAAACACTGACACAGTACATCGATTCCCACAACGCGTACGTTCAGCAGTTGCATGCCACCAATGCAATGTTGAACGAATATCATTGCGAGACTTTGCCGCAGCTCATGCAGGAATTGGAGGAAATTTACAGTGATTTATGCACCATTGTTTCGGAAGCGGTGTTGCAAACGGCAGAATCAATTTCGGCTAAAGTGAGTATGTTTTGTTGAAAACGAGTTACATATCATCTATCATCATGTCATGTTTGTTAGCTCATCATTATCAATGACATTCTTAAGGTAATCGGTGAACGTTAATTTTCATGGTTGATTGAGTATAATGCTCTAAACTGCCCCTGTTTGCAAAAATGTCCCATATACTTGTATTTTTTTTAAGAGAATAAACTGTATTTCCTCCGGTTTTGTTACTGGAATTTTGAACCAACCTACAACATTAGTTCAATAGTGATTATAGGACATTTATGCAGACATGGGCAGTAAAAGATCTAAAAAACAATCAAAATTTTTCCTTAAGGGGTTACATACATGTAGAAAATCAAAAAAATTCATATTACAGAAAATTTATAAAATCCACTTAAAAGATGATTTTCAATCACTCCTGAAAGTTTCATGGAGATATTTCATGATATAACTGAGTTAGAGACGATTTAAGCTCAGAATTTTGCCATGCGCAAAGCCAACTGTCTAACTTTCTGAGCGTTTTTCTCTGAACACCAAGTTGATTTACGGGTGCCACGATATCTCGAGATGGGATAGACCAAATTGGCTGAAATTTTGGGTGAAGACTCCCAAGACATGTCCGGTGTGCATGACAAAGCCCGATTTTGAAATTTTGAATTTTCAAAAAATACAAAAATCAAAAACTGGCGATTTTTTATATGAAAAACTGAAAAAATATTTTTATCTTTTTTTTTAAATAAACTTTTTGAAAATCTGCCTTCGTCATGCACACGGGACCGGTTTAACGAGTCTTCGCCAAAATTTTGAGCCGATTTGGTCGAAGCAATGTTGAGATATCGTGGCACCCGTTTTCTGAAACTGCCAACTTCAAATAGCTATATCTCGGCAATGATACAACCAAATGTCTTCAAATTTGTTTTGTTAATAGATGAAAATGTGTATTTTGATGCCCTGAAAACAGATTTTGAAAAAAGTTTAATTATGTGCTCAAACCGACCTCTGACATTTATGCCGATTTACATGTATGTAACACCTTAAGCTTTTCACTGTTAATAAAGCTACAACAATAACAACTTCAATAAACACCAACCAATTTTTTAACAGGCGCTCGAACAATCAAAACGGTATGACAACTTGGCAAACCAGTGCAAAAATGTGTCTCCCTCACAGGACCTAGGATACTTTGTTCGTAGCCTACCAGTTCCTGCTAACTCCCAACAGATTCCTAAAAAGCCTTTTGCCCCACCTCAGCCGGAAGAAGGGGAAGATTTTGTAGATTACGGAATTAATATTTTGGTAAGAAAAAGATACAAATTGTAACGAACTCATCCTCAATAACATACATTTTTTTTCGTGGAGTTTTGTGAAATGTGGACCTTTTAATTAAACAGAAGAAAATCATAAAGGATCAAAACTATTTGTTAGGCTATGTTGACTACTATGACTATGACTATGACACAAGAGCCAGCGTGACACCAACACAAATTTACTTATTTAAAACGTTTTTTATTCAGACAGCATTTTTTTGTTTCGCCATTAGGGTGACCTACATCGTGCTAGGATGGTTCAAAAATGCCAATTTTCGTCATTTTTCGCAAAAAAACCCTTTTTTCAAAAAAACAAAACGTCATTTCATTCGCTTTTAGCTGTCTTAGATGCAAAAGAAAGGTGATTAGTTTGGCTATTTGGGAGAAATAGTAAGAAGTTTCAAAAATCAAGCTAAACATTCGAAAAAGTCGTATAAAACTTAAAATGGCGTTTTGACCGTGTCT
This sequence comes from Culex quinquefasciatus, assembly GCF_015732765.1. Classification (NCBI taxonomy): domain Eukaryota; kingdom Metazoa; phylum Arthropoda; class Insecta; order Diptera; family Culicidae; genus Culex; species Culex quinquefasciatus. Next base: position 103,713,581 of record NC_051863.1, read on the forward strand.
GAACCAGCCTATATCTGAAAATATTTTTATCACAAAAAATTGGCGATGTCGAACCGTACGTTTCCGGGATATGATTTTTTGAAAATAAAAACTGCGTTTTTCGACACGCCACTCGCAAAACCAGAACAATTACGGAAACGAGAAAAAATAACTTTTTTCACTAAAACTGCGGTAACTTTTAAATTTCAGCGATGTTCTATAAATTTTTGGGTATAAAAAATTTCGTAATTGGAAGCACAACTTAACCAAACATGTATAGATCAACGCTAAAATTTTAAAGTTATAGCATTTTTAGTGAAAAAATGATTTTTTTCTCGTTTTTGTCATTTTACTGTTTTTGCGCGTGGAGAGTCGAAAAACGCAGTTTTTATTTTCAGAAAATCATATCTCGGTAACGTACTGTTCGACATCGGCAATTTTTTATTCATTGTGTGAAATTTTTTGAGGAATCCGATAAAAATATTTTCAGACATAGGCTCTTTGGTTCAGACACGGTCAAAACACCATTTTAACACTGGAACGCCCAACGCATGTCCAACTTACACGGACGCCCAAGCCTCCCAAAAAAGGTGGAACGGTAACTTCAACTCGCTGGTTCTCAGGCATTACTCAACCAATCGGGACGATTCTTATTTCCAGTGATTTGTAAGAATGTCTACATGATCCTAAAATTTCGCAGAACTTGATTTGAACAAATCTGTAATTTCTACGACCGAAAACATCGTTCCACCTTTTTAAAACAACTGCATCCGCGGAATTTTGGCGAATTTTTTTACGCGAAAAAAAAGTTGGAATGATGTTTTTAATCGCAAAATTACAGATTTGATCAAATTAAGTTCTGCAAAGTTCTAGAATTATCTAGACATCCTAACAAATCACTGGAAAGAAGAATCATCTTGATTGGTTGAGTTATGCCCGAGAACTATTGAGTTGAAGTTACCGTTCCAACTTTTTTGGAGCCTTGGTTGTTGGAATGTTAAGTTTTATACGACTTTTTTCAAATGTTAAGCTAGATTTCTGAATCTTCTTACCGTATTTTCCAAATAGCCAAACTAATCGCCTTTCTTTTGCGTCTTAGACAGCTAAAAGCGGATGAAATCAAGCGGAGAAATGATTTTTTGAAAAAAGTGGTTTTTGCTAAAAATGACCAAAATTTCCACCCTATCACGATGCAGGTCACCCTAATGGCCAAATAAAAAAAAATACGGGTCGAATTATTTTGACCAAGGAACCCACAAAAAATTTTGAGCTAGATCGGAGAACTTTTTTTTTCGGTTTAGGCTCTTTTTAAATGGAATTGCTGTAGAGTTTGAAGTACGTAGAGGGGGACAATACCAAGCTTTTTTGAAATTTTAATGTTTGATCTTGCCAAAACAGCATAAGAACACAAAACTTTAACATTAAAACAGATTTTGTTAAGATTATCATTATTATGGAACTCTACAAAGATGGATAACAAAATTATTAGTACAGACCAACAGTTTTTTTGTATCGCAGATTATTTCCTTGGAAAGTATCAAAGAATTGAAAGTTGGCGATACCTTAATATTTCGAATAAGTTTTAAAACACATCCTTATAACTAATGTTTTTTCTTAAATAATTACAGGATTCATCCGCATCACTGCTTAAAAATGAGCTCATTGTGGACAGCGGGGCGTCAATCCAGGTACGTCCTTCACTGGAGGCCTTGAAACGAGAATCACAGGAATTGGAAATTCAAATCAAACAACTGCAAGTAAGTGATTGTTTGTTCATGTTAATTTGGCTTTGAAGTCACTTTTCAATTTAATGTTGGGTTAATCATTTGATCATGCATGCATGTTGATGTTGTTTGTATTCGGATCATCGATTTTTAAATATACTATGATTTGCCATGTAACGTGGTACCGTAAACGAGAGTTGATATGGATTTCAAAGGGTAATCTAATTAAAAGAAAATCTTAAATAGGACAGAAAACCTCATGAAAATCTTAAGATACAATTAAAAAAATCCTTATTACATGATTTGTTGCTTCTAATTAGTACAGCCTCTTGAATGTCTACCCTGGTTAGTGTACCAGGGTAGACTCTAGTACCGGAAGTGGCTGCTATTAGTGATATCTCGCCCCTCTTGAAATTACTGTCCTTTGCGAGAAAATGTAGCGAGCTGATAATGAAATCTCTCTAACAAGCAAGCCACCCACCACAGAGCCATCATTATGTTCCTGTGCTGTGAAATAGAAATTATTGATTACTTTTTCCCTCTTAGCATCAGAAATAGAATCCGGTTTATGTAGAATGTTCTTGCTTTCTTAAGAGGCATCCTTAAGCAGCATTACATCCACTAGAAATATGTAGCAAACAGTACATAGATGGCAACATTCACGTAGCACAAGCTCATAGTCAAGGTTTTCAGAATCACTAATATAAAAATTTAAATTTTTCTTGAAATTTAAACATGAAATTTCAATTCTATTGACTCTCGCTTACGGTTACAGTATTACTTGTGATGCTTTTTTTTACAAATCTGCACTTATTTTCTCATCCTATGATGAGTTTGTTGATGATTGTTTATGTTTCTATTTTCTGTTGGATTTTTTGCTAGGATTCAGTAGATGCTTTAGTTCGGTCGCAAATTAAAGGAGTAGAAAATCAGCTGTATAACAAAGCGAACGAAATTCAGGAGGATATATCTATGAAAAAATTCGACTTGCGAGCAAAACAGGTGCATCTCGCAGCCGTTAGAGCACAGGTGAGACGAACAAACATTTTAAATAAACTAGTTACTGAAAAGATTCATTAGCTTTTCTCATTCGCTGGTTGTTCTAGACACTCAATTCTCTGTGTAGTTTAAATGATTCTATTTCTTATTTACTGTTGCATGAAACTTACCACACACGAACAAACGAAACTTAATTGAATAACAGAATTTGGAATTTCAGAATATTGATAAGGACATTTTCTGTCAATTCGCACAGCTGGTCAATTTTGGTCTCTCATCACGAATCCAATTATAATTTATCGATGGTGTGGTGGGTCGGTACTCCCAATTTTAAACATTGGAAAATAAATGTTTTTCAACAGTTGGTGTCAAAGAAACTTGCACGCGAAACAGTTAAAAATCGCTTGAAAAACTCTCAAATTTTCGGTTTTCATCTCAAAAACAATTCGTAAGCCTTGTATTTTAACTTTTTGAATTTGATGTTCTTTTCGTATCCATCGTAAGTCAGATAGGTATGATTTTATTAGAACATTCATGCTTTTATTAAGTTGTGAAGCGGACAGGTTTGCTGACAATCGTCACAAGTTATCGAGATTTTGCGAAAAAAAAAAAAACACACATTATTGCCTTCTTCAAGATCGTTTTCAAATATATCTGCAGAGGCCGAATGTCAATCGAAAAAAAAAGTTTTTTTAAGGTGAATCGGGAAGCCTACCTCGCAGGCACCTTCAAGGAAAATACTTCAAGAGGCAGTTTTTGTAGATTTTGCTCGGTTTGTTATGAAGATCGTATCGAGGCGTGTGTGTTTGGTCCAAATCAATACCCGCTAATTTGTATCAGACTTTGTATATGCCCTTGATCTGCTTCCAACGCAACCCATTTCAGAATAGGGACGTGGCGTTACATCGTGCTGCCATTAAGTGCAAGTTAAAGTGCAAGAGTGGAAAAATGCTGAGTCATCATCTAAAAATAGACGGCGTCCAAACTCGTCCAGCAAAATGAAGTCGATAAAGTAGTCGGTTTCGATGGAGAAAAAGTGGAAAACGTGGTCTAAAAATAGCGACGCCATCCCCCTATGACAGAACTCCTTGCGGTCCATGGTGGGACCCAATAATCATTAAATTTCGTTTAATAGGGTGATGTATAATGTATTATCAAGGCAAACAATCGGATGATGCGGATGAGACTATTCCCGGTTATTTGGTGTTGAGTTTAGCATAAATGATTCAATCTTAGACAGCCGGCTGTGGAAAGATATAACCAAAATTATAAGTAATTAAAAAATGAAATGTTATACTCAGCGTAACAGTTAGCCTTAGCTGATTTATACTTTTAAATAATTATAATATCCTACTGGTTTAGTAAAAATCATCTCTGTTTGTTGGATCAGCTTCGCTAGAACTAGCGATGTTTTTTTGCTGGACCAGGAAGAGCCGCAGGATTCCAAAATCGGCCAGGGAATTTATCTGCGACATCGCAAAATGACAATCTCACCGCAGTTCTTCGTCACCCGTAAAAAAGAATAACCTTTAACCGATCGAAACTTGAAAACACACACAATTACATGCTATTATAAAACAGCTCGTTTACCAGTAAGAACAAAGTCATGCTAGTGCTTGAACAGCCTCCTACTTTGTAGATGTAAACAAAGTGGAATCATTCGAAAATCACGTTACGCATTCTCTCTATGTCGTTTACGTCACATTGCGAAAAAATCTCATGTTTTTTCATGAAATGTTATTAACAAATATCGTTTTGAGCGAGCAAAATAAAAATATCCATGCCTTCCCGTTTGTAATCATAGTAGCCAATGTTTTGTGCTAAAAACGCTTATATACTAAGAATTTTGAAAATTCGTCACTATTTGTTCACTAAAATTCAAATATCTCGGCTTTGCGTGGGCATATATTGAATGTTAAAAAAAGCAAAATTATCTCCGTAAAATTTCTTGTAAGCTGAATGCATTAGTTTCGGCTGCAAATTTTTTCGTTTTGGGGAGTGATTTTTGAAAAAAATGCTGAAAAATACAAATTTGTCTCCCTAAAACGCCCTGGCATGCCCAAACACAAGCTTTTATGGACTATGTCTGTACAGGAATTTGTTCGGGGAACATTAAACTATAACTTGAAGTCCAAGGCAACCTAATTGAATGACTTTATTATAATTGTTACGCGCATTTCTGAAAAATACTCGAAAAATGCACTTTTTCATTCAGCTCCGCGCGAGTTGTAAACAAATTTTTGGGAATTTTTCGTTGTATGAAAACATTGTTCCTGACATCTTGCACGAAAAAAATCAATTCTTGAATCGTGTTCACGAATGCGAGAACCACGAAGGAATATATTCACGTTTATAGTGCAAATGCACCATAATCATGAATAAATTGATTCTCACATTCGTGAACTTAATTCACGATTACGAGAATTGATTTTTTCTGTGTAATCTATCATAATAGGGGTGAGCACCAAAGATTTGTCAACTTTTCATTTTTTTGGGACGAGCTATGATGTTATCTGAAGGACTTGAACAGTCGCGTTGAAATAATATTTGATGCCGTGATTTGCGGGAAACGAATGGTCGAATTGAATGATAATTTATATTTTGCTAACGCAATTTAGAACGAATCTTCCCATGAAACAATTGCAAATCATAGAACAAGGAAACCCGGCTGTGATGTGTATCAAATACATGACAAACGAAAAAAAAAATGATCGAGATTAGAGCGTCCAATTTCCCGGAGTTTCAAATTTCCCGGGAAACGGAAAATTTTCAAACAATTTTCCGGGAAAATTGTTCTGATCAAGTCTCTGATTAATATTTTGCTACAAAATTGTATAGAGTTGCGTGATGATCAATTATTAGCTTGACTAAATGTAAAAAAAATCATACAATTTCAAGTAAATGTAAGATTTTTCTAATTTTAAAAGCTTGAATTGTGCAAGAAATCAGAAAAAGGTGTCAGGTATTTTTTGTTGAAAAGTATTTTTTACTTTGTGTTTGATCGGCTACTCAGTCTAAGCAAAGTGAAACGCTGTTTATGCTGTGTTCCTTGCAGTAGCTGTAACAAATGTTACATTGGAATGACCAAGAACAAACTTAGTACAAGACTTTCAGGCCACAGATCATATGTAAACAAATTGGAAAGAATTGTTACAGATCACACAAACACTGAGTCAGATATGAATAACATCAGAGACAAAACTGCTTTGCTTGAACATTGCGCAAACACAGGTCACCGTTATCAAATTGATAACACACAAATTGTAGGCACAACCTTCACGTCACACACACTGCCATTTTTAGAAATGTAAACCACAGAGTGGATGTTGATGGATCGAACACAGCTTAAGCTTCTGTGTTACACTCTATTAAACTCCAAAACACTGACATACATCAAATTCACCCGCACAATTTGAAAATAATTCTTTGCCAAACCTATATGAACAAAGTAACTGAACCAACTAAATTTCCATAGCGACATGGAGATATTAAATGTTAAATTCAGTTCAAAATCTCTCATTATTGTTTTTTAGTCAGTACCACCAGCTTTTGATGGATTTTATGACGTTAGCCTTAGAAAAGGCAGCTAACAAGAAACGTCAAGCTATGTATGGTATCTGTAATAAGTCCTACTATGTGTTTCTAACACAGATCAATTAATAGTTCCAAGAGAAGCCAATCAGCGCCGAACGTCAGACACAGCATACAGCGTTTCACTTTGCCCAGACTGGAAATCAAACTCAAAATAATACAACAGGAACTCTCATCGTATTTTTACCAAAGTGTTTGGAAATGGACAATCCTCTACACTCATAGAATTCGAAACTTCTTTGTGACCATTTGAACTGTGGTTTGACACATAAAGTTGAAATGAATAAAACATAGAATAGAGAAAAGTACATTTTCTGAAGCAAACATATAACCATGGCTACACTCTTGAAAAAAACGGACTGGCACTAGCAGTCAATCTTGAATACCAAGAGAACGGATTGAAGTATCTTCACAAACACGAAATATTTAATGCACAATCACCATCTCATGAACAAAACGTTCAAAATCTCAATCGACGAAATCGACGAAAAACGAAGTTGTAACAGTTTGTTTCATTCAAGAACTATTTCCAGATGCTGCTGCTACAATTTCGAAACGGGAAATCAATTCCAGATTTTACGAAATGGACAACGAGATATTCAATTCACCATCGAACTTGCAATACAATACACACACACACACACACACACACACACACACACACACACACACACACACACACACACACACACACACACACACACACACACACACACACACACACACACACACACACACACACACACACACACACCACACACACACACACACACACACACACACACACACACACACACTAGGGTGGGTACGTTTTTCAAAAAGTTCTCGGATCAAGTTTTAGTATGGTTCCCCTTGTAGAGCATGCCCATAGGGACTTTCATGCCAAATAACAGCTCATTTGGTTGTAAACTGGCTGCGCGCATCAAGGTTTAAGTTTAAATGGGAATTACTATGGGAAATTGGAACTTTTTGTTCAAACGCTCCTACAGGTCTGGAAAAATCACGCGCCAACTTCTGGTATGGTCAGGCCTATGGAGAATGGTCTGGAGAACACTTTTCCCGAAGAGAGCATATGGATTCGTTGTCCCTAGACTTGGCGCATTGGCAAACAATCCGATGTCTCCAGAATCAACGGTTTTCCCTCAAAAAGCATCAAATTTTCCTTAGCATGCTATGAAAGCTCGATGAACACCGCAACGCCATACATCAGACAGCTACCACGTGGGTGAGAAACGGCTGGAATATTTAATTGCAAACCTTCTTTTAACTAGAAAATGATTATTTCGAGTAATCCTGATATTATTTAGTCGAATTCAGAATCTTTGCATAGCAAATTTGTAATTTTTGCAAATATTTCAACCACGTGGTAGCTGTCTGATGTATGGCGTCGCGGTGTTCATCGAGCTTTCATAGCATGCTTAGGAAAATTTGATGCTTTTTGAGGGAAAACCGTTGATTCCGGAGACATCGGATTGTTTGCCAATGCGCCAGGTCTAGGGACAACAAATCCATATGCTCTCTTCGGGAAAAGTGTTCTCCAGACCATTCCCCATAGGCCTGACCATACCAGAAGTTGGCGCGTGATTTTCCCAGACCTGTAGGAGCGTTTGAACAAAAAGTTCCAATTTCCCATAGTAATTCCCATGTAAACTTTAACCTTGATGCGCGCAGCCAGTTTACAACCAAATGAGCTGATATTTGGCATGCAAGTCCCTATGGGCATGCCCTACAAGGGGAACCATACTAAAACTTGATCCGAGAACTTTTTGAAAAACGTACCCACCCTAATACACACACACACACACACACACACACACAACCCTCGGAAAGCTTCTGGAACGGATCACACGGAGAAAAAAGAGTTCCAAAAATCGTGAACAAGCGTTCATGAAAATGGGAACCACGAACAAAGTGTTCAAATTTCATGGTACGTTTTTCAAAATCGTACCATGGGATTTGAACGCTTGTTCACGATTTTGAGAACTTTTTTTCCTGCATCCTTGACCAAGTACACGGAGAGCGAGCACGGCTTAGCAGCGAGGCAGTTCGGCTTCCATAAAGGAGATCCACGGTGGACGCCATCCGGAAAGTGGTCGAGAAAGCCGACGAAGCGCGGAAGAAAAACGCAGAGGGAACCGTTGCTGCGCAATAGTCACGATTGACGTCAAGAACGCGTTCAACAGTGCGAGCTGGGCGGCCATAGCAGCAGCGCTGCACAAAATGAAGGTGCCTGACTATTTGTGCATGATCTTGAAGAGCTACTTCGAGAACCGCGTGCTGGTCTACGACACTGCCGATGGACAAAAAACCGTTGTTATTACCGCTGGAGTTCCACAGGGTTCTATTCCAGGTTCAGCACTGTGGAACGGAATGTATGACGGAGTGTTGACACTGGGGCTACCCAACGGCGTGGAGATCGTTGGCTCTGCAGACGACATAGTGCTGACGGTAACCGGCGAAAATGTCGAGGAGGTCGAAATGCTGGCTATGCAGGCAATCGCAATGATCGAGAACTGGATGCTCGAGGTGAAGCTGCGGATCGCTCACCATAAGACGGAGATGATACTGGTTAGCAGGGTTGTTAAAATATCAAAATATCAGCTCTCAGCAACTACATTGCAGTTTTCGGAGAGATTGAGAGACTCAGCGGTGAGAGCGCATAGTCGAGGAAAAGGGAAGGAGTGATAGAGAGAGAATGGCATCGCTGGGAATCACGAGACATAAGAAGAGATCTCACAAGCTATAGTGACGGCCGCTATACTCTCGGATATTTTTGGTGCAGAGATAATCTATTGATAGCTTTTCTATCACTCTTTTGCAACACTGCTGGTTAGTAACCACATAAAGGTGCAGCAGGCCCGGATACACGTTGGGGAACACGTAATGCACTCGAAAAGAGCGCTAAAGTACCTCGGGGTGATAGTGGATGACCGGCTGAACTTCAACACGTCGATTACGCCTATGAGAAGGCGGCGAAGGCAATCATGGCACTGTCGAGGATTATGCCGAATAACGCTGGACCCAGAAGCAGAAGGCGCCGTCTCTTGGCAAGTGTCGCGACGTCCATACTTAGGTACGGCGGACGCGGACCGGTATGATGGACGGCGCTGGGGACGAAGCGAAATCGGGCGCTGCTCGACAGAACGCAGAGACTGATGGCCATGCGGGTTGCAGTCGCGTACAGGACCATCTCGTCGGAAGCAGTTAATGTCATAGGAGGAGGACACCGTGCGCTACACGAGGCACGAGAGGTATCCGGGAAGCTGCGAGAGCCGAATCGCTGGCAAGGTGGCAACGTGAGTGGGACACCACGGAGAAAGGCAGATGGACGCATCGGCTGATCCCGTCTGTATCCACGTGGGTGAACAGAAGGCACGGAGAGGTCACCTTTCACCTCACACAGTTCCTGTCGGGCTATGGCTGCTTCAGGAAGTACCTGCACAGGTTCGGACATGCAGAGTCTGCTCTATGTCCGGACTGCGTCGATTGCGAGGAACACGAGGAATGCGGTCGTCGGAGCGATGAAGCAGATCACTTCGGCTCTCCAGCGGAAAGGAGAGACATCAGAGGAGGAACGACTAGAAGCCTAGTCGAAAACCCACGAGTGTGGCTGTGAAGGAGAGCACGTTATGACGGTTGGCTCTACCAAATCGGTACACGTCTCGATGGTCCAGGAGAGGGCTGCATATTACTAGCCGATCAAAAGCAACGCGATTCTTGGGCGCGGTTAAACCCTCGCATGGACTCATATGTATGTAGAACAGGAAATGGTTCTAGTACCCGGCATGGATCCTGTAAGTAGACTAGTGCAGAAAATGCAATTATTTTTGTACTCTTGACTCTCGGTCATAGCCTGGTCGCAGCACCTAAATGGACCTAATACAAATAAGTTATGAATAAACAAAAAACTGGCCAAAGGGAATTTACAGTCATCCCACATATTCGGAACACCCACAAATTCGGAACACTTTTGTGATAATTTGTCAATAGCATGCCAAATGCAGCTTTTCTCTCGACCCTACTATTTTTAGGACCTTTATTTGGACATATTCTTGCTATTTCACCAGTAAATGTAGAACTTTTTAACAAAAAACTTTATTTCAAGACTATTTTATCCTGAGCAGCAAAACACAGGCTCCAAATTGCCTGTTCCATGATTGTGGGATGTTATTGTGCCTCCCATTGTGAAACACCTGAATTTAACTGATATTTTCACAAAAAAGTTATCAAACCATGGATAAAACATCACTAAGCTTGAATTTAACTGGTTGCATTGAGTGAAGTCATTATTTTGTCTGGAGAGATCCAAAATGTTGTTAACATCCGTAAGAAAAAAGTGTTCCGAATTTGTGGATTTCAAGGGTCAAAGTTTTTCTCAAAAAACTTGATATAAAAGTTAAAAATTGCAGTTGTTCGATACAGCATTCGAAACATCGCATGAAAAGTTTTCAAATGAAGGTAAAAGCGAATCATTAAGTTCAATTACCGATTTGCTATGATTTTTTGAACATTCTCCGATCTGTAAACTGTTCCGAATATGAGGGATGACTGTAGTCAAAAGTCAGAACCAATTTACTGTTCGTTCGTTCCATCCAAATATTCCCAAAAGTGAGATTCTCATTGAAAAATTAATGTTCTACAACTTTTTAGAACATACCAAAACTTTCAAACTCGATCCTGAAAAGTTATTAGCGGTTTAAAAAAGTAATTTTTGTATGAAAAACATTTTTTCACCAACTTTAGGCCAGGTATCAATGGGTTAATCTCATTCAATTTCGCTCAAAATTTACACAGATGCTTAAAACCCAAAGATCCGTTTTCCGCTTGTGGAGCAGGGGGTCGATTTTTATGCAGCACTACGGCCTCTTTCTAGTAGAAGACGTGTTCTTTATTATTACATCCGGAAATTTTCGTTAAGTTAACACTAAATTCAGCTCTGTTGAATCACAAAAAAATATCCACATCCAACACATTTCTTCATCACGTGAAATCCAAAATAAATTTCACAGCTTAAAAAGTAGTAATCCAGCTGCGTGTAAAAGGCCTTGGAGTACAAAAAATATTGCATTATTTTATGCAATTTTATGTGATTTTACACCTGAAATATGTAGCCCATCAGTATAGGAAACCTACTTGACCAAAATGTCGAGCTCATATATCCGTTTATCCTTTCGATTCTTCATCGTTCTGATGGCCGAGTGGGCTAAGGTGCCTGTTTGAATCCCTTCGATTCCAATTTTTTTTGTGTGTTTGGAAAAAATGTACATGCAGTGTGTAATATTAAGTGTTTATTTGACGAAGGTGATGTGCATGATTTTACATGCGATTTTACCATCGGATTTTTTGCTGTGTTGTTTTACCTCTCAACTCTTGGTGTACGCTGAAAAATCGTTGGAACACTTAATTTTACAGCAAATGTATAATTTAAATATGCTCAAAATGTTTCAAAACAAATCACTTCAGCATTCAAAAAAAATGTCACGCTTAAGCTTGAACATAGCAACACACTTTGTTTATTGTGGTTTGGTTGAGCGTTTTAGCAGAATGCATTACTATGAATACAAAGAGACGAGTTGTTCCTTTTAATTCCGCATTATATTTTTAATATCTTGACAAATACGTATTTCGCCTACTAGGTACTTGCAGACTTCATCAGTGTTCTGTTCTCGACTAGTCGAGATATTAAAAATATATAGCGGAATTAAAAGGAACAACTCGTCTCTTTGTACATTGTTAATGTTTACAGCTGTGGTGTTGCTGTAGTAGTGGGGATCATTCGGGAATCACGTTACGCATTATGTCTTTTCAGCACCCAGGGACGATGCAACCAGGGTTACCAGGTCAAAATTTGAAAAATTTGACAAAGTGTTTATTAAAAATCTGGAAAAATCTGGCAGACGAAAGTCTAACATATTTTAATGGTAAAGGGGAGGGAGGATATAAATTTATTCAAAAGTTCGTAGAGCTCTATTGGTTTAACTGATTTTAAAGCCATAAAAGTGTTGAATTTGCATTTTATTTAAGAAGTACACTTTCTTTTTTCAACTATATTCGTTCATGTTAATCGAAAAATTGTTTTAAAAACCACCACTTTTTTCGAATACAGTTTATTTTGTGCTTCAAACAATACAACTTTTACGTTACATTTCATAAAAAAGCACACAAAATACCGATTTTTACGGTAAAGACAAAAACAAATCGACCACGCGCGCTCACACACACCAACCAGTCCCAGATCTCTTGGAGTTTTTTCGCAGCACCTTTTAGAAAAATGTGTTAAACTCAATCCAAACATTGTTTGAGATTTTTCTTTGTTTTATACAGTGTGTTTGAGTCAATTTCGCACACGCTGACGAGATACGTGCAAGGCATCAAGTGTCCCCGGTGATCAAGTATCTCTACTGTCCTCTACATACACCGGAACAAACCCACGAAATTCCGTCTTGTCGTACGTGTATTTTAGGCCAAATAATTTTGTGCAGCTCACAATGACTCACCTTTTGACCTTCACAGATCCCCAAAATTCGATTTCAATCCTGAGATATTAAATAAAAACCGAAAAAAACTCCGTGCATTTTTGCCACTTTTCATATGAAAAAAGTTTCAATCTTGTCGTGCTATCTTGGCACATCCTGAAAATTGATGTAAGAGCGACAATTGGTCAATGGAATTTCAGGTCAGAACGCGTTTGACACAGGAACGAGCTCGACTACCGTAAACATTTTCAGTTTTAACTCGGGACTCCAGCAACCAAATTCAACCAAACTTCTGGACGACGCACAAAATGATCAACCACACATAACGTGTTTGTTATTGTTTACATTGCGTGCTCTCGTTTTTGTTTATTCAAGGTCAAACATTAAAACGCGTTTTCTCGTAACGTCAAAAAGCGACAAACGACAAGTTTACACGACGGCCTCGTTGTGTAGATGAACTGAAATATCTCAAAAATGAAAAAATGTATTAATTAAGTTTTCAAAAATAATGGAAATAAAATTTTGAACAAGTTCTAGTTGGGTGCGGTGACCTTCATGAATAGCTAAGGGTTATCGCTCCATTCAGCTCTCTTCTGCTATTCATTCTGTAAAACACTGATGGTTGAGGTCACTACATTCAAATAGCAAGATCTCACCTTGCATTGGAGGTGGATAGCAATTTCTCATTCAGTTTCTTCTCGTTGTCTTTTCGCTGTGACGATTCTCACTGCGCATGACCGGGGGCCGATCCGAATAGCTCACGTTCCAGTTACGAATTTTCTGAGCAGATTTCAACCAGGCCGAGATAACTTTGGTCATTTCATTTCTACTGATGGCATCTTGCTACCACAGCAGTTCACTTACAGAGTTTTACTGGCTATCGCATGTTTTACCGTCAGATGTGGTTGTTTCTAGTAATTCTTCGCGTTTTCCAACCTTTTTCTTCATAAAGTCAGTGCAACGTGACGTGATTATGTAGTTAAGCGAAAATTCCATCAAAAATCTTTGAATATTACATTGCAAATCTGAAAAAAATCACCAGCTTTTGATCCCGATCTGTTCTGTCAACGTTACGATACGTGCATGAATACTTATGATACAAGTGTTTTTAAGTTCTTATCCTCTTATTATTGAATAGTTGATGACCACTTCAACCGTGACGTGCTGCTTTCCCTCTGTGTACTAAGTGATGCAAATTTTCTTCGTTTTTTTCGCTCCGACTCTTCCGTGTCTTCGTGTGATTCTGAAGTGTGAAAATCCCCAGATTTTTATGCTCGCTAATTGAACAGGAAACAAGATCTCCGGATGGCGGAAATGTAATGGTTCCGGATGCTTCAGCAAATTATTCTAATAAACTTCGCATTTGTGTTCGTGAACAGACTCTGATTGAAAAACCAAAATGTCTATCTAATAAAACTAGAAGTGGAAATAATCTATACGTCGGCTCCCATCTTGAAAAAAGGAAGATAAAAAGGATACATGCAAATACCTATTCACCGTTTTCAAACTGTTAGTTTGCTTTAAATTCCACCACACAAATTGTGATAAATCAATATTTTAACATAAAATGTCGATAAGTGTTAGGGTCATGTTCCCTGGTAAATACTTTTGATAAACGTGTTTCCAATTTTTATGGCATAATTTGTGCCACGGACACTATCAACAACAAGTTTACATATTGTGATAAACAGTTAAAGAGCACAAATATTTTTAAACGTGAAAACGGCTTTGTTATATCGACAAAAAAACATTGTTTGTTATGTAGTGCTAGTTTTAACGATTGAAGGTAAACAAGAGTGTTAATCCATAAGATACTAAAACATATTTGTAAAAACAAACATCAACGTTTGAAAAAAAAACAACAAAAAAAATCAGTGAAATGGATCAGCAGTGAAGGCGAACTACTTTACCCTAGCAAACAAATACATCAAGCTCTCAACAAACTCAAAATAACTGTTTCAACAGGGTGTGTATTAAAATTTTAGAAATTATAAACTTGTAGATTTTTTGACTATCTCAGGCATCATTAACTCATTTTTGACCAAAATGAGAACTGAGAAAGCCAAAAAATCTGCAAAGAAATTATAAACATTTGAACAATATAATGGTTTGTTTATAGGGTTTTTTTATCATTCAATAAAATTTTAAAAACTTATTCAGTTTTGAAATTTTTGGGTTTATTATCTAAAGGATGCAAGAGTTATGGTGATTTTTGCATTTTTTCAACATACATATCTGTTTTCTCTAAAACAAAAGAATATAGATTGTTTTTTTTTCAGTTTAATGTTTAGTCAATCATTTGAATTGGTAAATTTTGTTATTTTCAAAATACATGTGCGGTAATGTGGCATTCAATCCACGAATTACCAAAACATCATTTTAATTTACATACATAATACACGTTCAAATGTTAGGCCAGAATTCACGAGTTTCAAAAAGCAGTTTAAAATTCGACTTTTCATACTAAAATAATAATAATTTTTGCAATCACAAATTATTATTTTTGAAAATTTTCATTTTTCGATACGTCGTCTGTTGTGTGCTATCTTGACGTTTTGCTATACTTAACAAACACTACAAGATGCTTACATCCGATTTTGGAAATTCGCTTCCGTTTCCCGGATATCGCAATACACACTTGTGACATAGACCAATGTATCATCAAAATGATTGTGCACACTTGTGACACGTCATACATGTTGTTGGAAAATGTGGAAAAAAATTCTTATTTTTCACAAATTTGTGTTAATACTTATTTTTTAAAAGCAATTTCAGCTTTTGTTTTTGAAAATATACTGATTAAGTCGACTAAACCATTGATTTGTGACACGTAGTACAAATTTTTTTTTTCAAAACACTCTTGTGACACGTGCTTTTCAGATTTTTGTTTACATAATTTACTGTATCTTTTAACTGGTGTAACCATCATTCATAGTTTTGAAATTATTTACCATCAAACTTTAAAAATCGGTTTTCTCGAAAAGTACTAAATGGTCGTTGTCACAAGATAGCACACAACAGACGATGTTTTAGATAAAAAAAATCAATCTTTTGATCTGTCGCATTGATCATAATTCAGAAGGCCTGAGGGTCGTGAATGTGGATGGATTTGATTTTTACTAATGGGTCGGATGATAGATCGGATATAGTTATTATATACATAAGAAAGATTCGGTAGGGGAGAGTGGGGAGACTTGATCCCCGGGGAGACTTGATCCCAAGCCTGTATCTCGTCAGCATGTGGGTAAAACAATTAGCTTTGTTCTAGAAAGTTATGCGAAATTGACTAAAACTCATTGTGGAAAACAAAGAAAAAATTTAAAAAATGTTTGTATTGAGTTACACACATTTTTCTAAGAAGTGCTGCAAAAAACTTCCAAGAGATCTTTTTTCTTTGTTTTGATAAGTATAGAAAACACTCAAAAATTATTCAAAAAAATATTTTTTATACAGGAATTGTTTGATAAACATATAAACTCCAAAACCCTTAAGCATTTGACGTTAAATTTATCGTCATGCTATTTTTACAATCAATTGTTTAAAAAAGTGCGTTAAGGGAGACCTGATCCCTGCATTTTTACAGTCACTGGAATCAGCCTCAAGAATAAATAATTTGGCTTGGTTTTCGTACATAGTTTCCTTTAGTATAGTTGTACATAACTAACTGCAGTTTGAACCATTTTTCAAAAGTTTTGTAAACAAAAATTACCAGCTTTTGTAAACATGCTCAATTTTGGTCTAAAAAAGAAAATTTTAAGTTTTTAAATATTTTACATGCTAAACTTGTTATATTTTGAACACAAACGTACAGGTTTAATGTGAAATTGCTGTATCTTATAGAAAATTAAAAGTTTGGATGAATAAGAAACATTTTGTTAAGATTTCTTCAAAATGTTGAAAGGATCAAATTACCCCAACATTTTGAAAATGCCGGTTTAAAATATTTTTTTAAAAAGCTTGGCATTATTCGAAGAGTTTATCTGATGAAATACCCTTATCAGCCAAACATAGTTGAATGTTCAAGCTTTCAATTCATGCAAAAAGATCATAGTTTTGTGAGAAATTGACAGAGTTATGTGCGATACAAAAAAAGGGGATCAAGTCTCCCCACTCTCCCCTACATAAATATCACTAAAGCGGTCGTCACTTTTATACACAGCTTTTGAACGGACCATAAACCGAATGGAATTCGACCTATTTGAACAAAATCGATTCAGCAAGTTGAGTGACAATGTTGGTCACACATACGCACCTACAACCAAGTCAGACAGACATATTTGTTAAGTTATCGATTCTGAGTCTAAAGGTTAACGACCCCCGGGTCTTTTGTGGTCACTGATGCAAGTTTCTGCTCATTTCTAGGCGTCCGAAGGTTATGTGTGCTGAATCACCCAAAACCTCTTTTACGCAAATGGGCCGACGTTTTACTTCCCCATCCGATAGAATATGTGATCAGGCAAATCTCGTCTCGAAAAATGCCACCGGGTCCGTCTGGGATTGAACCCAGGCCTTACTGGGGTGAGAGGCTGCCACGCTAATCATTATGGTGCCCAGAATATGGAACTTTTTTCAAAACCTCGCTCCACAAGCTGAATATTGTTCCTTGAGCTATTTTAGGACTTTGGGCCAAATATTTGCAAAATCGGGCAACATTTAACCATTGATACTCGAGGGTGAAGTTTGTATGGGAAAAATTGAAAAAAATGTATGAAAACCCCATTTTTCTACGGATTTGTCTGCAGGTCTGCAAATATCCTCAAAAGTGATATTCTTATTGGAAATTTAATGTTCTACAACTTTGTCCAACATGGCAATGCTGTAAAATTATATCCTGAAAAGTTATTAGAGATTTAAATAAGTAATTTTTGTGTGAAAAACATTTTTCTGACCAACTTTATACTCGAGTATCACTGGGTTAATCTTAACCAATTTCTCTTATAGTTTACACAGATGCTTAAAACAACCCGAAACACCGTTTTCCGCTTGTGGAGCGGGGGTCTTTTTTTCTTGGCACCCTACTAACCACGGCACTCAAGATACAATTTTTTTATGGAAAATATAGATTTCTAATAAATTTGCTAATTCTTGGAAGAATTGCTCGCATTTTATTTTGACATGAATATTTTATAATTAATAAAAAAATAATTGTGGAGGAAAGTAAACCAATCTTCTTCTTCTTTATTTTTATATCTTTCAAGCGTAAAAATAAAAATCTTTGTCTGAATATATAGTTCTTCTGTCACGTTCCAGCGACTGTTTGTTGCACGTCACTCTTAAGGTACAATTTTCCCATTTTATTTAAATTTTTAAACTCGTACGTATTGAAGAGAGTCTTGCTGTCTCTTCTCATCTGTTCCATTTCTGAACCACGCAAATTGTCAACGGTCCTTTTACGTACGTGCATGAGTGGCACCACACTTGTCATGCTGGTTGACGCTGACATTAAAGTGATATCCAGCCTGTTATGTTTTATTCGTTATTAGTACATGGATTTCACATTAGGGACCATCCATAAACCACGTGGACACTTAAGGGGGTATGGCGATTGTCCACGCTCCATACAATTTTTTTGTATGGACAACTGTCCACGAGGTGGGGGTTCGAGATTTCCAAAAAAGTGTCCACGTGGTTTATGGATGGTCCCTTACGCCCTATGGGCTTATTCACACTTTTCTCATTATGTTGTTGCTGGTGCTGTGCTATTTGTCACAGGAAGGTGCTGTGTCCTATCCCTCGCCTAGACCAGACCAAAATCCATGATAAAGCTGACAGACCAAATCTGTCAGACCAAGACTGTCAGACCAAAGAGCAAAAAGTAAACAATCTTGGTCTTCGACGTAGGTGCACACAAATCAACAAAAGAAAATTTGAAAAAGATATTATTTTTACAATTCAATGACTGGGTTTGGACTGCAAAATTGAATGGACGTCAGAAAATGCTTAAACAGTGCGGCGTCCTGTACACCGACATTTAAATAAGCAGTCAAAAGCCTTATTTTTCCACTTTAATTTTTGATCGCGTTTTCGGTTTTCACCTGAAAAATCTTGAAATTATTTATACGGATTTGTGATTCCTCTCTTTCCACCATTCCCTTGATTTGTCACGTTTTGAGTATTGTTAAGGTGACATGCCGTTCGACCTTTATTTTAAACTAACGTGATAGTTATGCTCTAATAAGCATTAGGATCAGTTTTAATGCTGCTTCTAATGATTTATTTATTTAAACTTAATAGTTTATGGTGTCATGAGATCTTTTTTTAACTCCGTTTTGACATAGGACTATGTCTTTACTTACTATATTGGGGGGCCAGTTCAGAAATTCGATCCAAAGCGTCACTTTTAAGCGTTAAAAAAGGGGACATTTTGAACGCTTATATCTTTTTTCCCTGTGAATCAATCCAGATGGTTGGACCATCAATCGAAAGAGGAAGACTTCAGCTATTGTTTAACTACATAGATAGTCTGACTAAACATAGTTAAAGCACTTAAAACATGCAATCAAAATGAGTAATTTTTCAGTACAAATCGGACAGATGACCAATCAGAGCGAGCGTATGCATTCGAGACCGCGCCCCTTTGTGCCGTTCTCCGGCTGTGCCGCTATTTAAGCAGAAAATTTCGCAAAAGCAAGTCACTTTGGAACGAGCACTCGAACTGTGCACGTCGGGCCGGCGCGGAGCAGCAGCAGCAGCGGCCAATAGAAGAAGAGGACCAGCAACCAGAAGGAAGAACCACCGGCAGCAGAAGGAGGAAATTCGAGCGAAGCGGACGGCGTGAAGTCGCTATGATGCGGCGGTTCTCATGAAAAATGGCCAATTCGACAGTGGTGGCCAAAACCAGGAGTGGCCGGTGGCCTCAAAGAAGGTTCCCCCGGGGCCTGGGGGGACATTTACAGAAACATACGAGTTGTGGCAATATGGGTATCAAAATTCATGGTTTTTGATACTGAACATAATAATGGCCATTTCGACAGTGGTGGCCAAAACCAGGAGTGGCCGGTGCCCTCAAAGAAGGTTCCCCCGGGGCCTGGGGGGACATTTACAGAAACATACGAGTTGTGGCAATATGGGTATCAAAATTCATGGTTTTTGATACTGAACATAATAATGGCCATTTCGACAGTAGTGGCCACAACCTGGAGTGGCCGGTGCCCTCAAAGAAGGTTCCCCGGGGCCTGGGGGACATTTACAGAAACA
Organism: Culex quinquefasciatus; assembly: GCF_015732765.1. Lineage (NCBI taxonomy): Eukaryota > Metazoa > Arthropoda > Insecta > Diptera > Culicidae > Culex > Culex quinquefasciatus. The sequence continues at coordinate 103,733,547 of NC_051863.1, forward strand.
TACGAGTTGTGGCAATATGGGTATCAAAATTCATGGTTTTGATACTGAACATAATAATGGCCATTTTGACAGTAGTGGCCACAACCTGGAGTGGCCGGTGCCCTCAAAGAAGGTTCCCCGGGGCCTGGGGGACATTTACAGAAACATACGAGTTGTGGCAATATGGGTATCAAAATTCATGGTTTTTGATACTGAACATAATAATGGCCATTTCGACAGTAGTGGCCACAACCTGGAGTGGCCGGTGCCCTCAAAAAAGGTTTCCTCGGGGCCCGGAGGTTTTTTTTACAGAACCATACGAGTTGTGGCAATATTGGTATCAAAATTCATGGTTTTTGATACTGAACATAATAATGGCCATTTCGACAGTAGTGGCCACAACCTGGAGTGGCCGGTGCCCTCAAAGAAGGTTCCTCCGGGGCCTGGGGGGACATTTACAGAAACATACGAGTTGTGGCAATATGGGTATCAAAATTCATGGTTTTTGATACTGAACATAATAATGGCCATTTCGACAGTAGTGGCCACAACCTGGAGTGGCCGGTGCCCTCAAAGAAGTTTCCTCCGGGGCCTGGGGGGACATTTACAGAAACATACGAGTTGTGGCAATATGGGTATCAAAATTCATGGTTTTTGATACTGAACATAATAATGGCCATTTCGACAGTAGTGGCCACAACCTGGAGTGGCCGGTGCCCTCAAAGAAGGTTCCCCCGGGGCCTGGGGGGACATTTACAGAAACATACGAGTTGTGGCAATATGGGTATCAAAATTCATGGTTTTTGATACTGAACATAAAAATGGCCATTTCGACAGTAGTGGCCACAACCTGGAGTGGCCGGTGCCCTCAAAGAAGGTTCCCCCGGGGCCTGGGATACATTTACAGAAACATACGAGTTGTGGCAATATGGGTATCAAAATTCTTGGTTTTTGATACTGAACATAATAATGGCCATTTTGACAGTAGTGGCCACAACCTGGAGTGGCCGGTGCCCTCAAAGAAGGTTCCTCCGGGGCCTGGGGGGACATTTACAGAAACATACGAGTTGTGGCAATATGGGTATCAAAATTCATGGTTTTTGATACTGAACATAATAATGGCCATTTCGACAGTAGTGGCCACAACCTGGAGTGGCCGGTGCCCTCAAAGAAGGTTCCCCGGGGCCTGGGGGACATTTACAGAAACATACGAGTTGTGGCAATATGGGTATCAAAATTCATGGTTTTGATACTGAACATAATAATGGCCATTTCGACAGTAGTGGCCACAACCTGGAGTGGCCGGTGCCCTCAAAGAAGGTTCCCGGGGCCTGGGGGACATTTACAGAAACATACGAGTTGTGGCAATATGGGTATCAAAATTCATGGTTTTTATACTGAACATAATAATGGCCATTTCGACAGTAGTGGCCACAACCTGGAGTGGCCGGTGCCCTCAAAGAAGGTTCCCCGGGGCCTGGGGGACATTTACAGAAACATACGAGTTGTGGCAATATGGGTATCAAAATTCATGGTTTTTGATACTGAACATAATAATGGCCATTTCGACAGTAGTGGCCACAACCTGGAGTGGCCGGTGCCCTCAAAGAAGGTTCCCCCGGGGCCTGGGGGGACATTTACAGAAACATACGAGTTGTGGCAATATGGGTATCAAAATTCATGGTTTTTGATACTGAACATAAAAATGGCCATTTCGACAGTAGTGGCCACAACCTGGAGTGGCCGGTGCCCTCAAAGAAGGTTCCCCCGGGGCCTGGGGGGACATTTACAGAAACATACGAGTTGTGGCAATATGGGTATCAAAATTCATGGTTTTTGATACTGAACATAAAAATGGCCATTTCGACAGTAGTGGCCACAACCTGGAGTGGCCGGTGCCCTCAAAGAAGGTTCCCCCGGGGCCTGGGGGGACATTTACAGAAACATACGAGTTGTGGCAATATGGGTATCAAAATTCATGGTTTTGATACTGAACATAATAATGGCCATTTCGACAGTAGTGGCCACAACCTGGAGTGGCCGGTGCCCTCAAAGAAGGTTCCCCGGGGCCTGGGGGACATTTACAGAAACATACGAGTTGTGGCAATATGGGTATCAAAATTCATGGTTTTGATACTGAACATAATAATGGCCATTTCGACAGTAGTGGCCACAACCTGGAGTGGCCGGTGCCCTCAAAGAAGGTTCCCCCGGGGCCTGGGGGGACATTTACAGAAACATACGAGTTGTGGCAATATGGGTATCAAAATTCATGGTTTTTGATACTGAACATAATGGCCATTTCGACAGTAGTGGCCACAACCTGGAGTGGCCGGTGCCCTTAAAGAAGGTTCCCCCGGGGCCTGGGGGGACATTTACAGAAACATACGAGTTGTGGCAATATGGGTATCAAAATTCATGGTTTTTGATACTGAACATAATAATGGCCATTTCGACAGTAGTGGCCACAACCTGGAGTGGCCGGTGCCCTCAAAGAAGGTTCCTCCGGGGCCTGGGGGGACATTTACAGAAACATACGAGTTGTGGCAATATGGGTATCAAAATTCATGGTTTTTGATACTGAACATAATGGCCATTTCGACAGTAGTGGCCACAACCTGGAGTGGCCGGTGCCCTTAAAGCAGGTTCCCCCGGGGCCCGGAGGACTTTTTACAGAACCATACCAGTTGTGGCATATTGGTATCAAAATTCATGGTTTTTGATACTGTACATGAAAATTGACATTCCGACAGTAGTGGCCACAACCTTGAGTGACCGGTGATCTCAAAGCAGGTTTCCCCGGGGCCCGGAGGGTCTTTAACAGAACCATACGAGTTGTGGCAATATGGATATCAAAATTCATGGTTTTTGATACTGAACATGAAAATTGACATTTCGACCGTAGTGGCCACAACCTGGAGTTGCCGGTGCCCTCATAGAAGGTTCACCTTGGGAGAACATTTATGACAATTTTGCCGACAAATCTATGAAACAAAATAAAATAATCTTATTTCAGATTTCACTAGCAATCCAAAAACACATTCAAATTGTTTGGTCCTATGTCTTTCGGTTATGTCTCTGACATACCATCTTGAACTTTTTTTTTGTTTTTAACACTCAAACGCTTAAGTAGTCATTTGACCCCTATTTTTTCTCATTCTTATTCTCATAACTTTCGGTAGAATTGACCAATTTGGATGCTTCCAGCTGCAAAAGATTCTTAACTGTCAGATTTTTAACTGTCAGATGGAGGACAATTATGGTCCATTTTACCGGAGATATTCCGGATTCCGCTGGGGTACCTCGGCCCTACTATATGGGTTTTTGGTTAATAAAACAAAATCTTTTCCAGAGAACAATGCCGGAAATGATGCAAAACTTCAAGGCATTATCCTAAAACATCATCCTGCATAGATACATGACATGGTCAAGACCTTCGGGCACCGGAACAGGTTCCAACCGGAAACGGTTCACTGAGCTGATGTTGATTGGTGCCCAACTGGAACCGGCTCCGGTGCCCCGTAGGACTTAACCATGTCAATTATTTTTGCAGGATGATGTACTAGAATGATGCCTTGAAGTTTTGCATCATTTCCGGCTTTGATTTGTGGAATAGATTTTGTTATATTGACCAAAAGCCCAAATAGGAGGGCCGAAGGACCCCAACGGAATCCGGAATATCTTCGGTAAAAATGGACCATACTTGTCCCCCATCTGACAGTCACAAATATAGACAAATCTGGATCTTTTGCAACCGGAAGCATCCAAATTGATCAATTCTACCAAAAGTTATGAGATTTTTTAGAAAAAAAATAGGGGTCAAATGACTACCCGAGCGTTTGAGTGTTAAGTTACCGTCATTGGGGTGACATTGGGTCTGGGGGGGTGAGATTGGGTGAACATGATTTTTTTACGGATTTTACCATTTCTCAGGTTCTTCTCAATGAAACTATATTCTATTAAAAGCGTTGTGTAGGGGACATCTTAAGATGATTTAGCTGAAAAAATCTTGTTACTAGAACAAATCCTGTAATATTGGCAGCTGTTTAAAGTTTAGGTACGTTTTTGGTAAAGATTATCGAGAGGTAATCTTTTTAATATTTAAATAATTGAAAATCTCTACTTAAAATGTCAATACGATTCCCTCGAACAAGAAACGCTGCTGGATGACTTGTTTTTACTATATTTTTGTATTTGAACACTATTTTAGTTTCATTTGACCCAATGTCAACCGTCAATGGTAGAGTTCATCAAATTTCACCTTATTTTGGAAAAATTTTAGTAAACTATCTTAAAACAATTCTACTTTAAAAGATTTCCGATGTTGTTTAAATAATTTTTTGTTATTAAGAAATTACGAGAGGTGTATCTTTTTTTGACGCCTAGTCACCCACACTGACAGGATGTAACAAAATAATAGGAAGAAAACAAGAATATTAAAAATATTAACAAAAATTAACGTAATAATTTAAAAATGGATAAATTCAAATAAAAAGTTGACTAAAAATTAATCAAATAATTTCGTAAAATTATTGCTTTCGATGAAGTTAACGAAATCATTAATTTTAATTAAAAGTGATGTTATATGTGATGTTAATTTTCACTATGATGATTAATCGTGGTTCTTGGCTCGCTAGGATCTATAGTGTAAATGTTTTCTTTCCAAAGTGATTGATGCCGTTAAAAGGTTTAATTCAAACAAAAAAAAACTGGAGCCTACATGAATATTTACCCATAATCGTCGAAACCAACCGAATCTAGAATAAAGAGAAACATAGAAAATTCTTAGAATAGATAGCCAATGACCAGAAATATAAATAATAAACTAGAAACCTCATGATGTAGGATCCATTCTTATCGATTATGGTTTTCTAGATGTAGCGGAACGTTGTTTTGAAATGCTCTTTTCTTCTCTCTTCTTCTTTTTGTTTTCTCTGGTTATATTCTCTCGTTCCAGAAAGAGTTATTTTTGGGTAGAATAGATCCTGGTTCACCTCGCGGTGAACGTAAAATGTCTTCATCTAGTTCCTCCTCAATGAAGACTAAGTGGTTAAAAGCGTTCAGAAGTCTGAAACCGACCGGATCGGCAAATGACAGGTAAGTGCTTTTAGTTTCGATGTTCTGCTGTTAATTAAATTAACATAGTTTCGCTGATAATCTCTTGCAGTAAATCTGTCATTAGTACTAGAATAGAATAAATAGTGGCAAACACAGCCATAATATACTATGTGGAAATAGTGACATTTTACCTTATAGTGAAATTTTTATCAGACTATCATTCAAATATCAAATCTTAAATTGCTGCCCGCTTAGACCATAGTAAATTGATTACCTTTTTATTATTTTACTCTGACTCTGTGGATTGTACTAAATAGTTTTTCCCATTAACCTATAACACTGGAACGCCCAACGCATGTCCAACTTACACGGACACCCAAGCCTCACAAAAAAGTTGAAACGGTAACTTCAACGCGCCCGTTCTCGGGCATAACTCAACCAATCGGGACGATTCTTGTTCCCAGTGATTTGTAAGAATGTCTAGATGATCCTAAAATTTTGCAGAACTTGATTTGAACAAATCTGTAATTTCTGCGACCGAAAACATCGTTCCAACTTTTTATAAACGACTGCCTCCGTGGAATTTCCGGCGAATTTTTTTTTACACGCGAAAAAAAAAGTTGGAACGATGTTTTTGATCGCAAAAATTACAGATTTGATCAACTTAAGTTCTGCAAAGGTCTAGAATCATCTAGACATCCAAACAAATCACTGGAAAGAAGAATCATCTTGTTTGGTTGAGTTATGCCCGAGAACCATTGAGTTGAAGTTACCGTTCCAACTTTTTTGGAGCCTTGGGCGCTAGTAAAGTATAACTATTACTTAAATTTGGCATAACAAACAAACTTCTTTTTAAGGCAAGGCTAGACTGCAAAAAAATATATATTTTTTTTGGTAAATTCAACTAAAATTTTAGTTACAACTTCATCCTAAATTGTATTAAATAAGTCTTTCCGTGCAGTCTTAAAACACACTAATAGAATTTTACAGGGATTTTTGAAATTCTATATTGATGATAAATACGCTGTGTGATAGAGTGCTGCAAGTCATGATGTGTAGATTGTAACCAGAGATGTTTTGGACTCTATTTACTCTTAAAAATGTCTTTACTTGCACTGAATGGCAGAGAAGAGCTAGTGTAGGAGATGATTTTTTTTGATAGTTTTAATGTTTGACAAATATTAATAATATAGCAAAGCTCTGATGTTTGTAGAATTCTTCAAAGCCATACATTGCAGGTAAAGAGTTTTAAATGAGCAAAAAAAAAGGTGGAGGTGGATACAGTATGTAAATCAAAGTATTTACACCCCTTGGGCGTACATAGTGGACGTACATTTTGTGATGGAATATGCAAACAATTTTAAGTTTGACCTAGTACTACGTTTTGTTCATAAACTCATGCCGAATGTTTTGCTACAAAAAGCTCATGAAAAGACGATTTCTTTCAAAAGTTCTATAACAAATAATATATAAAAATAGAAAAACGTGCAAACAAAGTTTTGTACACCTTTCAAAATATTAACATAAATAAAGCTATTTGTTGATAAATCACCATAAATCTAGTTTCCCAACTCCCAATATTCATCCTACTATTTGAAAAAAATAATTTTGATTGAATATAAAGTTTACTAATTACTTAGTATAAAAGTTTATATACCTCTAGAAATTCTATATTAAACTTATCTAAACATAATTTTGCAAACTTTTTATTTATCTAAGTGTCAACATAATACCATCGAGTTACTAAATAAACATTTGGGAGTGGATATAACACCGTTTTGGGGTTTTATGTATCCATAGAATAGATTTTTCGTTGGAATTTCGTACCAATCCAGAAAATCCACCGGCATCCAAACCGGTCCAAATTTCACAAGTCATTCTATGTGCCTTCGGAAAAAGCATAAAATTTCCGATCTTGTGATATCCAAACTTTGATCCACGTGAATAAAAATTAAAGAAAGTCTTCATTTTCAACAACATTTTTGCCTAGGTAAAGCCCGAAACATCTCTGAATGTAACATCAGGCCTTGTATAATTATCATAGATTTAGTTCACCCATCAAGTTTTGGTAATGCTTCGTGAATCGATTCAGATTTGAAAGCAAATTGGCTTATTTTGAATAAGTGGCCATCCATAATCACATGGATACTTTTTGGAAAATTTATTCTGACATATATTGAGAAAAAAATAATACTTGTTTTTTAGTCACCCATGTAACATTTTTTTCCAGGAGTTCTACAAGAGCTCTTCAAGATAGCTATAGCATAGCAGTTTGGACCGCGGTAGGATAAAATTCTCTTCAAAACTTCTTCAGGAGTTTGGAAGAGTACTTGAAGAGAGTTTTATCCTACCGCGGTCCAAACTGCTATGCTGTAGCTATCTTGAAGAGCTCTGTGGAACTCCTGGAAAAAATGTTACTTGGGCTCTTTATTGACATCCTAGAAATCAGCGTCGGTGAACAACAATACGACAGCGAAGATCGTAAAAACTATCTAGATAAATAAACAAATCCTTGTAACTCACTCGGTTGCCTTCCAAAAATAAAAAAGCCTGTTTTCGGCGATCTCTGATTTCCTCACATAGTATTTTTACGCAGGTTGCTTGATGTAGCATTTTGTTTCACTACTTACCATCTTCAAAACTCATATGACCCCTCCTTCCCCTATTACGCAACGATGAATACTGCCTTAACAGAAACATTCAAGAGTATAAAAATCCGACAGATAGGTAGATTAGATTTATTCCATTAGATTGGATCCTTTAATGAAATCGCTTGTATTTTCATGTCATTGTTTTACTTATTGAACTAATGATATTGTATACTTCATATGACTAAACACGCAGTTCCGGAATTATTCTTTGGTAAATAAAAAAACAAGAAATATCATTATTGCATCGGTGTAATTTAGGGTAGGGTAGTCATCAATGAGACACTTTTGGTTTTCAACTTTCAACGATTTTTCTATTTTTTTTATCAGCGTGTTTTAATGCGCTTTTTGTTGCATTTTCTTTCTTTTAATGTGTTCTAATATTGACCAAAATATGAGATCGATCCGACATCTACAGCCAGAGTTATTCAACTGTCTCATTGTAGACGCATTGGCAGGAACAATGAGACAGCTGATAATGAGACACTCTACGAATCAACATTTTCAAGTAAAACATCATGTTTTTGTATTGTTCCATTGCAGGTGACTTGCCTTGAACATTTCAGGGCAATTTTGTCTACATGAAACTTTAATTAACAAAAGTTACACTAAAAAGTATTTAAATTTTGTAAAATCCATATATTAATAACAAATAACTTTATATTTTTGGTTAAATGAAGTTTAAACTCTATAAATATGCCAAAAATCACTTTTAATTCATGTTTTGAAAGATTTCCATCGATTTTGAAAAGTTTATCGAAGAAAATCAATGTGTCTCATTGTTACCCATGGGCTGAAATGAGTGGGAACAATGAGACAGCCTGGATTCTGGATATATTCAAAATTTTGGCCAAATCTAATGAAAGGACATTGTAGCCCAACTCAATCCCTATGGAACGTCGAAAGAAATTTGAAGAAATATTAGTTTTGGTGTAAATGGCAGCCTACGAGCGAAAAAGTATTTTTTGTCCATAATTTACTTTTACACCCCAGATTCAAACATTTATGAATAACTTTTCAAAGGAGCGTCCATAACCAAAGCCACAAATATGGCAGACGTGTATCCAGTAGACACACCTTTCCCCCAAATATGAGCCTGATTGGTTGAAACTACGACTTGTGAGAGCCATTTTATCATTGTTCCCCGTGTCTCATTGATGACTACTCTACCCTACACACATTTTAGATGCGAGTTGTGTGACGTTTCTAATTACGGCCTAACAAATGCGTTTTCAACTGTAACCAAGTAATTCATAGTTTAAATAGAATGCGATTAATTAGGTTTCTGGAAAAAAGACATTTAGAATAATTTGTTTACATACTAAGAATCGGCAAATTGATTTTTTTTGTTGGGTTGAGACCACTGCGACCATGACTTTGATCTATTGCGGTATACCCATTTTATTATCGCAGTCTTCAGGATGACACGTTACCATTTAGGGTGACTGTCATTGGCTGACGTTGCGGTATGCCCCATTCAGGTATAATTTCTAAAATGAAATCAACTACCTTACTGGGGTTTTCTTGCCAGATCTCTTTAGGGCTTAAAATAGGCCTGTTAAGAATCTGCCTTCGCCTTGCAGATAGTGCGCTGCAGTCGCATATTAGATGTTTTGATGTTTCGGTTCGGCAAATTGATTGGAAAAGGATCAAATCATGTCGAATTGAATGTCATATAGGTTGAACAATATTATACCTGTGCATCCCGCGATATAAAAATGTAGCATGACGAGATAACATTACAGTTAAACCTGCTTAATATTATTGCACTTATGTTTTCTACAAATTCTCAGTTGCTTGAAATTTCATTCGTATTTTTTGAGAAATAGCAACAAAACTATCATATACACATGAAAGTGTGGAACATCCCCGTTCATTTACAAGTGAACGGAAATCTTTGATAATGAAAAATTAAAGTTATCATCGTTTGAAGTTTTTGAACTTTTTTCCTATGGAACGAATTTCGCCTATTTCAATTTAGTATTGTTATAAATCTACATGGACATGATTTATGGTTCAGACCATATTATTTCTTATGGGAAATGAAGCACACAATGTGATTGGAAATAAGGGGAAAAAGTTAGATTTTATTGGAAATTTGGGAGAAATTAGCATAGCATAGCATTGGTGTCTGTCTACCCGAAGTTGCTACTCTGTTATTGACCAGGACCTCCAAGAGTTGCTCCATGGACCACAAATGAAGAGTAGGAATCAATCATCACCACTTCGCAACTTTCAAATGTCCCTATCATGCTAGTCAATCACTGCGCCGGCCACGACCAGTGGTAAGACACGGGAAAGTGGATGGGAATTTTAGCCCGATACTTGAGTGATGAAGACCGCTAAATCGGCTGTGTCTTCGACAAATTATCACGTGAGATTTGAGGGGGTTAGTAAGATGGCTGTGAAGCCAGGATTCACCGTGGTAAGTGATGTGGCCGGTCAAACATATTTATAGTCCTTAATTCTTCGTATGTTCTATCTTGAAAACTTTTTAATCGATCGACCCCCGTCGCGAGCTAATGAATTTATCGTTCATATTCAAGTGTTCAGAATTCCTTCTTTCCATAATTTCTGTATAGGAGCAGATGGGAATCGAACCAAGAACCTTCCACTTACAAAGCGAACAGCGTAACCATTAAGCCACGCCTACCTATGGACATTTGGGAGATATTCTGATAAAACTGCACACCATCTTCCCCAAAAACCGCAATGTTTTGGATATTTAGATAATTTTTTTTTTGATGAATTCTTTTTTGAGAAATTGAGTATACTAATCACTACAGAAATGTGTAATTGGTTGGGTTTATGCTCAACTGTAAGTCACTTTTAGTAATTTTGGAATTTAGCCGAATCAGCATATTTTTGTGTGTTTTGGTTATAAAATTTCCCGTTTCAACTATATGTTCACTTTTCTGTGAGTTCATGGTCCACATGATATTTTTTTAATCTAACTGAGTACTTATAAGTAATAACATAAATTTGGTGTAAAAATCTGTAAAAAGTTAAAATGCATGTAAAATTATAATTAATTTAATTAATTATATTTACTAATTTAATCTCAAATAATTGAGCTTAACATGTTAAAAAAGTCTGGCATCCAAATTTTAAATAATTAAAATTACATACTTACATTATCAGCAAAGGTCTATCGACCCAACGCTGAACAAATCGAAGATTTCCAGGATGCTCGATCTTGGGCCGCTCGCCTCCAGTCTCTCACAATGTTGGTCGCTCTTGCATCTTCGTCAACTGCACACAGCCAACGCGTACGAGGCCTTCCACGAAGCCGACGACCCCGTCCAGGTTCACTGCTGAATATCGTTTTAGCCGTCCGCTCATCCGACATTCTGGCTACATGTCCAGCCCACTTCAGCCTGTCGTGCTTGATGACTTTTAAGATATCAACATGTTTGTAGTCTTGGTACAACTCAAAGTTCATGTGCCTGCGCCACCGGTCTCCTACTTGCTTGTCACCGAAGATAGAACGCAGGATTCTCCGCTCACTTCGCAGCTCACATCGTTGTCGCACGTCACGAGTGTACCAAGATATACAAATTCATCCACTACCTCATATCTTTCCCCATCTATTTCCACCTCCGAAAAACCTTCACCTGCACTGCCACGAGCTCTGTCAGCAACCAGATACTTGGTCTTGGCAGTGTTGATGGTCAGTCCGATCTTCGCAGCTTCCCACTTCAAAGGGACGAACTCCTCCTCCACTGAACGACGATCGATACCAATGATGTCGATGTCGTCAGCGTATTCAAGCAGCATGATGATAAGTGTTCCGTTTCTTTGCCCACCTGCCATGTCACAGTGGTCCGAAACCGAAATCTAGCGTGACAAAATTGATAGCGGCCACACGTTAAGATTTAGAGCTTTGGTGTCTTCGGGACAAATGATCAAGGTCAATAGGGACATCTTTTGATATGGTGGACATTAGGGTGGTCCAAATTTTAGGGTGGTTCAGAATTTTTATTTTGGCGGGATGACGAGATAGCGCTTTGGTGACTTCAGAAAAGTTGTAGGGAACACCATTCTGAGCAACTTTGCTGAAGGGCACAAAGCTCTATCTTGAAACTGGAGGTTTCTAGAGTCATTTTGTAATTTAGGTTGAGGTGTTTATGAAAAAGGAGTTTTTTTTAATTTATCAACTCAGGCTTATGTCGTAGCGAGTTGGTGTTCTCTAGACATTTGTAGAGCTTATCAAAACATACATTTATCTTCCAAGATAGCGAAAATCGGACCTTTTAAACGAAAGTTATAGCCAAAATACGACGAAAAACACGCCATTTTGAAATGTGAATAACTCGAAAAGGTGGTGGAGTTTGACCTCCCTCTAAGCAGCATCTGAAAGTACACATTTTAGAGTACATTTGGTGAAAATATCTCGGAGGTCTTTTTTGTTTAACTCATTTCATCTCAATTTGAAAACGATTTAAAAATTCGTTTTTTGCCCATAACTTTTGATAGAATTGACCAAAACTCGATTTCCATGAACAAAAATGTTCATTTTGACAAGCTCTACAATTGTCTAGAAGGGCCCAAAAATGGACAAAATAATCTAGTGATTGTAAAAGAAGAAACACGTTTATTTTATTTTATTTTATTTTATTTTATTTTATTTTACTTTACTTTACTTTACTTTACTTTACTTTACTTTACTTTACTTTACTTTACTTTACTTTACTTTACTTTACTTTACTTTACTTTACTTTACTTTACTTTACTTTACTTTACTTTACTTTACTTTACTTTACTTTACTTTACTTTACTTTACTTTACTTTACTTTACTTTTTACTTTACTTTACTTTACTTTACTTTACTTTACTTTACTTTACTTTACTTTACTTTACTTTACTTCTTTACTTTACTTTACTTTACTTTACTTTACTACTTTACTTTACTTTACTTTACTTTACTTTACTTTACTTTACTTTACTTTACTTTACTTTACTTTACTTTACTTTACTTTACTTTACTTTACTTTACTTTACTTTACTTTACTTTACTTTACTTTACTTTACTTTACTTTACTTTACTTTACTTTACTTACTTTACTACTTTACTTTACTTTACTTCTTTACTTTACTTTACTTTACTTTACTTTACTTTACTTTACTTTACTTTACTTTACTTTACTTTACTTTACTTTACTTTACTTTACTTTACTTTACTTTACTTTACTTTACTTTACTTTACTTTACTTTACTTTACTTTACTTTACTTTACTTTACTTTACTTTACTTTACTTTACTTTACTTTACTTTACTTTACTTTACTTTTTACTTTACTTTACTTTACTTTACTTTACTTTACTTTTTACTTTACTTTACTTTACTTTACTTTACTTTACTTTACTTTACTTTACTTTACTTTACTTTACTTTACTTTACTTTACTTTACTTTACTTTACTTTACTTTACTTTACTTTACTTTACTTTACTTTACTTTACTTTACTTGCTTTACTTTACTTTACTTTACTTTACTTTACTTTACTTTACTTTACTTTACTTTTTTACTTTACTTTACTTTACTTTACTTTACTTTACTTTACTTTACTTTACTTTACTTTACTTTACTTTACTTTACTTTACTTTACTTTACTTTACTTTACTTTACTTTACTTTACTTTACTTTTTACTTTACTTTACTTTACTTTACTTTACTTTACTTTACTTTACTTTACTTTACTTTACTTTACTTTACTTTACTTTTTACTTTACTTTACTTTACTTTACTTTACTTTACTTTACTTTACTTTACTTTACTTTACTTTGCTTTACTTTACTTTACTTTACTTTTTACTTTACTTTACTTTACTTTACTTTACTTTACTTTACTTTACTTTACTTTACTTTACTTTACTTTACTTTACTTTACTTTACTTTACTTTACTTTACTTTACTTTACTTTACTTTACTTTACTTTACTTTACTTTACTTTACTTTACTTTACTTTACTTTACTTTACTTTACTTTACTTTACTTTACTTTACTTTACTTTACTTTACTTTACTTTACTTTACTTTACTTTACTTTACTTTACTTTACTTTACTTTACTTTTACTTTACTTTACTTTACTTTACTTTACTTTACTTTTTACTTTACTTTACTTTACTTTCTTTACTTTACTTTACTTTACTTTACTTTACTTTACTTTACTTTACTTTACTTTACTTTACTTTACTTTACTTTACTTTACTTTACTTTACTTTACTTTACTTTTTACTTTACTTTACTTTACTTTACTTTACTTTACTTTTACTTTACTTTACTTTACTTTACTTTACTTTACTTTACTTACTTTACTTTACTTTACTTTACTTTACTTTACTTTACTTTACTTTACTTTACTTTACTTTACTTTACTTTACTTTACTTTACTTTACTTTACTTTACTTTACTTTACTTTACTTTACTTTACTTTACTTTACTTTACTTTACTTTACTTTACTTTACTTTACTTTACTTTACTTTACTTTACTTTGCTTTTACTTTACTTTACTTTTTACTTTACTTTACTTTACTTTACTTTACTTTACTTTACTTTACTTCTACTTTACTTTACTTTACTTACTTTACTTTACTTTACTTTACTTTACTTTACTTTACTTTACTTTACTTCTTACTTTACTTTACTTTACTTTACTTTACTTTACTTTACTTTACTTTACTTTACTTTACTTTACTTTACTTTTTTACTTTACTTTACTTTACTTTACTTTACTTTACTTTACTTTACTTTACTTTACTTTACTTTACTTTACTTTACTTCTTTACTTTGCTTTACTTTACTTTACTTTACTTTACTTTACTTTACTTTACTTTACTTTACTTTACTTTACTTTACTTTACTTTACTTTACTTTACTTTACTTTACTTTACTTTACTTTACTTTACTTTACTTTACTTTACTTTACTTTACTTTACTTTACTTTACTTTACTTTACTTTACTTTACTTTACTTTACTTTACTTTACTTTACTTTACTTTACTTTACTTTACTTTACTTACTTTACTTTACTTTACTTTACTTTACTTTACTTACTTTACTTTACTTTACTTTACTTTACTTTACTTTACTTTACTTTACTTTACTTTACTTTACTTTACTACTTTACTTTACTTTACTTTACTTTACTTTACTTTACTTTACTTTACTTTACTTTACTTTACTTTTTACTTTACTTTACTTTACTTTCTTTTTTACTTTACTTTACTTTACTTTACTTTACTTTACTTTACTTTACTTTACTTTACTTTACTTTACTTTACTTTACTTTACTTTACTTTACTTTACTTTACTTTACTTTACTTTACTTTACTTTACTTTACTTTACTTTACTTTACTTTTTTACTTTACTTTACTTTACTTTACTTACTTTACTTTACTTTACTTTACTTTACTTTACTTTACTTTACTTTACTTTACTTTACTTTACTTTACTTTACTTTACTTTACTTTGCTTTACTTTACTTTACTTTACTTTACTTTACTTTACTTTACTTTACTTTACTTTACTTTACTTTACTTTACTTCTTTACTTTACTTTACTTTACTTTACTTTACTTTACTTTACTTTACTTTACTTTACTTTACTTTACTTTACTTTTACTTTACTTTACTTTACTTTACTTTACTTTACTTTACTTACTTTACTTTACTTTACTTTACTTTACTTACTTTACTTTACTTTACTTTACTTTACTTTACTTTACTTTACTACTTTACTTTACTTTACTTTACTTTACTTTACTTTACTTTACTTTACTTTACTACTTTACTTTACTTTACTTTTTACTTTACTTTACTTTACTTTACTTTACTTTACTTTACTTTACTTTACTTTACTTTACTTTACTTTACTTTACTTTACTTTACTTTTTTACTTTACTTTACTTTACTTTACTTTACTTTACTTTACTTTTCTTTACTTTACTTTACTTTACTTTACTTTACTTTACTTTACTTTACTTTACTTTACTTTACTTTACTTTACTTTACTTTACTTTACTTTACTTTACTTTACTTTACTTTACTTTACTTTACTTTACTTTACTTTACTTTACTTTACTTTACTTTACTTTACTTTACTTTACTTTACTTTACTTTACTTTACTTTACTTTACTTAACTTTTCAAAGGAGCGTCCATAACCAAAGCCACAAATATGGCAGACGTGTATCCAGTAGACACACCTTTCCCCCAAATATGAGCCTGATTGGTTGAAACTACGACTTGTGAGAGCCATTTTATCATTGTTCCCCGTGTCTCATTGATGACTACTCTACCCTACACACATTTTAGATGCGAGTTGTGTGACGTTTCTAATTACGGCCTAACAAATGCGTTTTCAACTGTAACCAAGTAATTCATAGTTTAAATAGAATGCGATTAATTAGGTTTCTGGAAAAAAGACATTTAGAATAATTTGTTTACATACTAAGAATCGGCAAATTGATTTTTTTTTTTGTTGGGTTGAGACCACTGCGACCATGACTTTGATCTATTGCGGTATACCCATTTTATTATCGCAGTCTTCAGGATGACACGTTACCATTTAGGGTGACTGTCATTGGCTGACGTTGCGGTATGCCCCATTCAGGTATAATTTCTAAAATGAAATCAACTACCTTACTGGGGTTTTCTTGCCAGATCTCTTTAGGGCTTAAAATAGGCCTGTTAAGAATCTGCCTTCGCCTTGCAGATAGTGCGCTGCAGTCGCATATTAGATGTTTTGATGTTTCGGTTCGGCAAATTGATTGGAAAAGGATCAAATCATGTCGAATTGAATGTCATATAGGTTGAACAATATTATACCTGTGCATCCCGCGATATAAAAATGTAGCATGACGAGATAACATTACAGTTAAACCTGCTTAATATTATTGCACTTATGTTTTCTACAAATTCTCAGTTGCTTGAAATTTCATTCGTATTTTTTGAGAAATAGCAACAAAACTATCATATACACATGAAAGTGTGGAACATCCCCGTTCATTTACAAGTGAACGGAAATCTTTGATAATGAAAATTAAAGTTATCATCGTTTGAAGTTTTGAACTTTTTTCCTATGGAACGAATTTCGCCTATTTCAATTTAGTATTGTTATAAATCTACATGGACATGATTTATGGTTCAGACCATATTATTTCTTATGGGAAATGAAGCACACAATGTGATTGGAAATAAGGGGAAAAAGTTAGATTTTATTGGAAATTTGGGAGAAATTAGCATAGCATAGCATTGGTGTCTGTCTACCCGAAGTTGCTACTCTGTTATTGACCAGGACCTCCAAGAGTTGCTCCATGGACCACAAATGAAGAGTAGGAATCAATCATCACCACTTCACAACTTTCAAATGTCCCTATCATGCTAGTCAATCACTGCGCCGGCCACGACCAGTGGTAAGACACGGGAAAGTGGATGGGAATTTTAGCCCGATACTTGAGTGATGAAGACCGCTAAATCGGCTGTGTCTTCGACAAATTATCACGTGAGATTTGAGGGGGTTAGTAAGATGGCTGTGAAGCCAGGATTCACCGTGGTAAGTGATGTGGCCGGTCAAACATATTTATAGTCCTTAATTCTTCGTATGTTCTATCTTGAAAACTTTTTAATCGATCGACCCCCGTCGCGAGCTAATGAATTTATCGTTCATATTCAAGTGTTCAGAATTCCTTCTTTCCATAATTTCTGTATAGGAGCAGATGGGAATCGAACCAAGAACCTTCCACTTACAAAGCGAACAGCGTAACCATTAAGCCACGCCTACCTATGGACATTTGGGAGATATTCTGATAAAACTGCACACCATCTTCCCCAAAAACCGCAATGTTTTGGATATTTAGATAATTTTTTTTTTTATGAATTCTTTTTTGAGAAATTGAGTATACTAATCACTACAGAAATGTGTAATTGGTTGGGTTTATGCTCAACTGTAAGTCACTTTTAGTAATTTTGGAATTTAGCCGAATCAGCATATTTTTGTGTGTTTTGGTTATAAAATTTCCCGTTTCAACTATATGTTCACTTTTCTGTGAGTTCATGGTCCACATGATATTTTTTTAATCTAACTGAGTACTTATAAGTAATAACATAAATTTGGTGTAAAAATCTGTCAAAAGTTAAAATGCATGTAAAATTATAATTAATTTAATTAATTATATTTACTAATTTAATCTCAAATAATTGAGCTTAACATGTTAAAAAAGTCTGGCATCCAAATTTTAAATAATTAAAAATTACATACTTACATTATCAGCAAAAGGTCTATCGACCCAACGCTGAACAAATCGAAGATTTCCAGGATGCTCGATCTTGGGCCGCTCGCCTCCAGTCTCTCACAATGTTGGTCGCTCTTGCATCTTCGTCAACTGCACACAGCCAACGCGTACGAGGCCTTCCACGAAGCCGACGACCCTGTCCAGGTTCACTGCTGAATATCGTTTTAGCCGTCCGCTCATCCGACATTCTGGCTACATGTCCAGCCCACTTCAGCCTGTCGTGCTTGATGACTTTTAAGATATCAACATGTTTGTAGTCTTGGTACAACTCAAAGTTCATGTGCCTGCGCCACCGGTCTCCTACTTGCTTGTCACCGAAGATAGAACGCAGGATTCTCCGCTCACTTCGCAGCTCACATCGTTGTCGCACGTCACGAGTGTACCAAGATATACAAATTCATCCACTACCTCATATCTTTCCCCATCTATTTCCACCTCCGAAAAACCTTCACCTGCACTGCCACGAGCTCTGTCAGCAACCAGATACTTGGTCTTGGCAGTGTTGATGGTCAGTCCGATCTTCGCAGCTTCCCACTTCAAAGGGACGAACTCCTCCTCCACTGAACGACGATCGATACCAATGATGTCGATGTCGTCAGCGTATTCAAGCAGCATGATGATAAGTGTTCCGTTTCTTTGCCCACCTGCCATGTCACAGTGGTCCGAAACCGAAATCTAGCGTGACAAAATTGATAGCGGCCACACGTTAAGATTTAGAGCTTTGGTGTCTTCGGGACAAATGATCAAGGTCAATAGGGACATCTTTTGATATGGTGGACATTAGGGTGGTCCAAATTTTAGGGTGGTTCAGAATTTTTATTTTGGCGGGATGACGAGATAGCGCTTTGGTGACTTCAGAAAAGTTGTAGGGAACACCATTCTGAGCAACTTTGCTGAAGGGCACAAAGCTCTATCTTGAAACTGGAGGTTTCTAGAGTCATTTTTGTAATTTAGGTTGAGGTGTTTATGAAAAAAGGAGTTTTTTTGAATTTATCAACTCAGGCTTATGTCGTAGCGAGTTGGTGTTCTCTAGACATTTGTAGAGCTTATCAAAACATACATTTATCTTCCAAGATAGCGAAAATCGGACCTTTTAAACGAAAGTTATAGCCAAAATACGACGAAAAACACGCCATTTTGAAATGTGAATAACTCGAAAAGGTGGTGGAGTTTGACCTCCCTCTAAGCAGCATCTGAAAGTACACATTTTAGAGTACATTTGGTGAAAATATCTCGGAGGTCTTTTTGTTTAACTCATTTCATCTCAATTTGAAAACGATTTAAAATTCGTTTTTGCCCATAACTTTTGATAGAATTGACCAAAACTCGATTTCCATGAACAAAAATGTTCATTTTGACAAGCTCTACAATTGTCTAGAAGGGCCCAAAAATGGACAAAATAATCTAGTGATTGTAAAAGAAGAAACACGTTTATTTTATTTTATTTTATTTTATTTTATTTTATTTTATTTTACTTTACTTTACTTTACTTTACTTTACTTTACTTTACTTTACTTTACTTTACTTTACTTTACTTTACTTTACTTTACTTTACTTTACTTTACTTTACTTTACTTTACTTTACTTTACTTTACTTTACTTTACTTTACTTTACTTTACTTTACTTTACTTTACTTTACTTTACTTTACTTTACTTTACTTTACTTTACTTTACTTTACTTTTTTACTTTACTTTACTTTACTTTACTTTTTACTTTACTTTACTTTACTTTACTTTACTTTACTTTACTTTACTTTACTTTACTTTACTTTACTTTACTTTACTTTACTTTTTACTTTACTTTACTTTACTTTACTTTACTTTACTTTACTTTACTTTACTTTACTTTACTTTACTTTACTTTACTTTACTTTACTTTACTTTACTTTACTTTACTTTACTTTACTTTACTTTACTTTACTTTTACTTTACTTTACTTTACTTTACTTTACTTTACTTTACTTTACTTTACTTTACTTTACTTTACTTTACTTTACTTTACTTTACTTTACTTTACTTTACTTTACTTTACTTTACTTTACTTTACTTTACTTTACTTTACTTTACTTTACTTTACTTTACTTTACTTTACTTTACTTTACTTTACTTTACTTTACTTTACTTTACTTTACTTTACTTTACTTTACTTTACTTTACTTTACTTTACTTTACTTTACTTTACTTTTTACTTTACTTTACTTACTTTACTTTACTTTACTTTACTTTACTTTACTTTACTTTACTTTACTTTACTTTACTTTACTTTACTTTACTTTACTTACTTTACTTTACTTTACTTTACTTTACTTTACTTTACTTTACTTTACTTTACTTTACTTTACTTTACTTTACTTTACTTTACTTTACTTTACTTTACTTTACTTTACTTTACTTTACTTTACTTTACTTTACTTTACTTACTTTACTTTACTTTACTTTACTTTACTTTACTTTACTTTACTTTACTTTACTTTACTTTACTTTACTTTACTTACTTTACTTTACTTTACTTTACTTTACTTTACTTTACTTTACTTTACTTTACTTTACTTTACTTTACTTTACTTTACTTTACTTTACTTTACTTTACTTTACTTTACTTTACTTTACTTTACTTTACTTTACTTTACTTTACTTTACTTTACTTTACTTTACTTTACTTTACTTTACTTTACTTTACTTTACTTTACTTTACTTTACTTTACTTTACTTTACTTTACTTTACTTTACTTTACTTTTTTACTTTACTTTACTTTACTTTACTTTACTTTACTTTACTTTACTTTACTTTACTTTACTTTACTTTACTTTACTTTACTTTACTTTACTTTACTTTACTTTACTTTACTTTACTTTACTTTACTTTACTTTACTTTACTTTACTTTACTTTACTTTACTTTACTTTTTACTTTACTTTACTTTACTTTACTTTACTTTACTTTACTTTACTTTACTTTACTTTACTTTACTTTACTTTACTTTACTTTTTACTTTACTTTACTTTACTTTACTTTACTTTACTTTACTTTACTTTACTTTACTTTACTTTACTTTACTTTACTTTACTTTACTTTACTTTACTTTACTTTACTTTACTTTACTTTACTTTACTTTACTTTACTTTACTTTACTTTACTTTACTTTACTTTACTTTACTTTACTTTACTTTACTTTACTTTACTTTACTTTACTTTACTTTACTTTACTTTACTTTACTTTACTTTACTTTACTTTACTTTACTTTACTTTACTTTACTTTACTTTACTTTACTTTACTTTACTTACTTTACTTTACTTTACTTTACTTTACTTTACTTTACTTTACTTTACTTTACTTTACTTTACTTTACTTTACTTTACTTTACTTTACTTTACTTTACTTTACTTTACTTTACTTTACTTTACTTTACTTTACTTTACTTTACTTTACTTTACTTTACTTTACTTACTTTACTTTACTTTACTTTACTTTACTTTACTTTACTTTACTTTACTTTACTTTACTTTACTTTACTTTACTTTACTTTACTTTACTTTACTTTACTTTACTTTACTTTACTTTACTTTACTTTACTTTACTTTACTTTACTTTACTTTACTTTACTTTACTTTACTTTACTTTACTTTACTTTACTTTACTTTACTTTACTTTACTTTTTACTTTACTTTACTTTACTTTACTTTACTTTACTTTACTTTACTTTACTTTACTTTACTTTACTTTACTTTACTTTACTTTACTTTACTTTACTTTACTTTACTTTACTTTACTTTACTTTACTTTACTTTACTTTACTTTACTTTACTTTACTTTACTTTACTTTACTTTACTTTACTTTACTTTACTTTACTTTACTTTACTTTACTTTACTTTACTTTACTTTACTTTACTTTACTTTACTTTACTTTACTTTACTTTACTTTACTTTACTTTACTTTACTTTACTTTACTTTACTTTACTTTACTTTACTTTACTTTACTTTACTTTACTTTACTTTACTTTACTTTACTTTACTTTACTTTACTTTACTTTACTTTACTTTACTTTACTTTACTTTACTTTACTTTACTTTACTTTACTTTACTTTACTTTACTTTACTTTACTTTACTTTACTTTACTTTACTTTACTTTACTTTACTTTACTTTACTTTACTTTACTTTACTTTACTTTACTTTACTTTACTTTACTTTACTTTACTTTACTTTACTTTACTTTACTTTACTTTACTTTACTTTACTTTACTTTACTTTACTTTACTTTACTTTACTTTACTTTACTTTTTTTACTTTACTTTACTTTACTTTACTTTACTTTACTTTACTTTACTTTACTTTACTTTACTTTACTTTACTTTACTTTACTTTACTTTACTTTACTTTACTTTACTTTACTTTACTTTACTTTACTTTACTTTACTTTACTTTACTTTACTTTACTTTTTACTTTACTTTACTTTACTTTACTTTACTTTACTTTACTTTTTTACTTTACTTTACTTTACTTTACTTTACTTTACTTTACTTTACTTTACTTTACTTTACTTTACTTTACTTTACTTTACTTTACTTTACTTTACTTTACTTTACTTTACTTTACTTTACTTTACTTTACTTTACTTTACTTTACTTTACTTTACTTTACTTTACTTTACTTTACTTTACTTTACTTTACTTTACTTTACTTTACTTTACTTTACTTTACTTTACTTTACTTTACTTTTTACTTTACTTTACTTTACTTTACTTTACTTTACTTTACTTTACTTTACTTTACTTTACTTTACTTTACTTTACTTTACTTTACTTTACTTTACTTTACTTTACTTTACTTTACTTTACTTTACTTTACTTTACTTTACTTTACTTTACTTTACTTTACTTTACTTTACTTTACTTTACTTTACTTTACTTTACTTTACTTTACTTTACTTTACTTTACTTTACTTTACTTTACTTTACTTTACTTTACTTTACTTTACTTTACTTTACTTTACTTTACTTTACTTTACTTTACTTTACTTTACTTTACTTTACTTTACTTTACTTTACTTTACTTTACTTTACTTTACTTTACTTTACTTTACTTTACTTTACTTTACTTTACTTTACTTTACTTTACTTTACTTTACTTTACTATCTCTTTACTTTACTTTACTTTACTTTACTTTACTTTACTTTACTTTACTTTACTTTACTTTACTTTACTTTACTTTACTTTACTTTACTTTACTTTACTTTACTTTACTTTACTTTACTTTACTTTACTTTACTTTACTTTACTTTACTTTACTTTACTTTACTTTACTTTACTTTACTTTACTTTACTTTACTTTACTTTACTTTACTTTACTTTATTTTATTTTATTTTATTTTATTTTTTTTTTATTTTATTTTATTTTATTTTATTTTTGGGTTTGATTCAAATATGTTCAGAGAACCCCAAAAATGAGTTTAAAAACATTGGTTGATGAATTACTTTAAGAAAACATGCCAGCATCTAGGTTATTGTACTGAACGGGTTTTTTTTTTAATTTTTTTGAAAGGATTTATTAATGTGGCTTTCGTCTCAGAATTCAATATTTTGACTGTTCTGAGCTAAATAGTAAATTAAAACAACTTTTTTAAGTACTTTAAACTTGGATGTTGGATCTGGATGCTAGCTAGCGGTTAAAAAAATTGGATGCTGGATTTGGATGCTAGGTAGCGGTTTTCGAAATTTGGATGCTGGGTTTGGATGCTAACTAGCGTGAGCTCAACAGGTTACCTTCCTGTCGTCGCACCAAGGTCCCGACGATGTCCTGATATGAGCTACCGAACAACATTGACAATATGGCGTCGTTTGTTTACAAACATGAAATTGTTTGTGGACGAACCGAAAAAATACCTTTTTGTAAAATTTCTCTGATTATTGTGCACTAACTTTAAGTCTTACAAAACAGACCATATTAAGTTAAATTCTAGAATAGAACCTTTTTTAAAAAATCATTTTAAACCGCTTTAATCGCGATTCTGATCAAGATTTCACATCTAATCAACGTGCCTTTAATGTATCTTTAGTTTTCAAATCGATTCTGATCAAGATTGCACATCTAGTCAACGTGCCTTTAGTGTATCTTTGGTTTTCAAAATGATCTCCTGTAAATTCGTGTTTAAATTTTGAAATTTGGCATAAATTAAAATAAGTTGCAAAGTTCACAACTGCAGCCATGTGCAACAATTTCCACATCACCCATGCGGGAAACCGATAATGGGGTAATTCAAGCGTTCTAGACTGTCAAAATTCCAAAACGTCATTGCCAATCTTCAGTCCGCTGCTTTTGTTCGTGTTTGAAGTTTCGGGCCGAGACTCTGCGTTGCACATAACAGGGAAAGGGCAATTCACTTTTGATACTGTACCAATATGAAGCCAATATTCAGTGTCTTGCGAACCTTCGTGGTGAACGGACACTAGAGCTGCGGTATTTTTTTACTACCTAAGCTCAGAGTTATTTCAAACAAAATTCACAGTCTTTTTAAAGACTACCTGAGTTATTTTCCAAAATTCTAAACAGTCTTTTCAAGACTAACACCTTCTGAAATTTTGTTGTATTTTACAAACGAAGCCATCTTTTTAAGAGAACTTTGCTTGCAAAATGCGTCAAAACAAAGGTAAACGCAAATTTTCTGAAGATTTGGTCGTTACGTCGGTGAAGCGTTTGAACGCTAAACCGGCTAACGTAAACAGAAAAAGAAAACAGCCTCTTCTGAGGTCTGATTCGGATTCTGAATGTGAGGTCAATCCTCCAATTCCATTGACGAACAGTTTCGGTGTTTTATCCGAAACTGTTGACAAGGATCCTTCTCCTCGTACTGAGCCTACTGCCGTCGAGAATCGAGTAAAGGCTCCGCCAATTGTAGTGACTTCCGTCTCCGATTTGGCCAGCTTTTGAACGCAACTGAAGAATTGCAAGGAAACTTGCAATTTGAAGGTTTCGTTCCAGCTTGGTCGAAGAGGAGAATGTCGCTTGTTGAAGGAATCTTTACAAGATCACCAAACTTTTGTTGGTTATTTGAAAAACCACAAACACAATTTCTACACGTATGAGACCAAGAATGCTCGTCCATTCAAGGCGGTCCTGAAAGGTCTCTCCAACGACTTGTCGGTTGATGAGATCAAAAACGAACTTAAGGTGTTGCTTGGCTTTGCCCCATCCCAAGTAATACCAATGAAGAAAAAATCAAACGGGAATATTTCTCGCTTTGGTTTGACTTCTCAATTTTATCTGATTCATTTCAACAGAAATGAAATCAACAATTTGAAACTTTTGGACAAAGTACAGTTTTTGTTCCATGTACGGGTAAAGTGGGAGCATTTTAAGAAACATGGCGGTAATGGCCAGAATCTGACCCAGTGCCGGCGTTGCCAGGCATTCGGTCACGGTACTGATCATTGCGCCATGGTTCCAAAATGCATGGTTTGCGGGGATTCTTCTCACGACAAGGACAATTGTCCCGTGAAAGAAGTCACCCAATTTAAATGTGCAAATTGTGGTGGAAATCACAAATCAAATTTCTGGGATTGTCCCATCAGAAAAAAGGTTTTGGATTCTCGTGCTAAGCATCAGCCGAAATCCAAACCGAAATTTTCTCAAAGTCAGGTTGTACCTGCAACTTTAAATCAAACGTTTTTGCTATCTCCTCAAATGAGAGAGCTAGACAAAATATTTCTACCATTGAAATAGGCAACGGTATTTCTTCCGCCGCCGCTGTTTCAGGTACATCCAAAATTTCAAATCCTCTGTCATTCTTCCGAAATTGGCCAGGTACCTCAAGTTCAATCTAAAATTTTTCGGTTGGCAACGCTTTGGGATCTTCTGATCTCGGCGATGTTACGTTTGAAAAATGACTTTTGCAAAACTCACTGTTTGGTTTAATTCAAACAATGAGTAATGCTACATCCATGATGGAAGCAATCCAGATTGGATTAAAATTTGCGAATGATGTTGTTCTTACCCTGAAGTTTAATCATGGATCTAAGTAATTCCATCAATATTATGAATTTTAATGCTCGCTCTTTAAAAGCGAAAGAAAATGAATTTTTCAACTTTTACGAGTTCATAACGTGCATGTTGCTGTTATAACCGAAACATTTTTAAAAACTGGCACTTATTTGAAAAGTGATCCAGATTATAAAGTTATAACTAATAACCGAATGAATCAAAATGGCGGTGGAGTTGCAATAGTTATCCACCGTAGTATGACTTATAGCACGTTACGTGACTTTAAGTTAAAAGTTATTGAAAGTTTGGGCATTGAACTTGAAACTTCTTTTGGGAAAATTATGATTGCAGCTGCATATTTGCCATTCCAATGCACTAGGAAAATAAAAATTATTTCAAAGGGGATTTGAATAAACTTACTCGGCATAGATCTCGATTTTTGATTATCGGTGATTTTAATGCCAAACACCAATCTTGGAATAATTCTAAAGTAAATGCCAATGGTAAAATTCTATTCAGAGATTGCACTTCTGGTCTTTATTCGGTTTTATACCCGAATGGGCCAACTTGCTTTTCTTCTGTTAGAAATCCATCAACAATTGATTTGGTTTTGACAAATCAAAGTCAGTATGTTGGTCCTTTAGTGACTCATGCTGATTTTGATTCTGATCACCTTCCAGTAACTTTTTCACTTTCTCATGAAGCAGTTACCAGACCCAATAGTTCTGTGCTAATTGGGACAGGTATCAGCATCATATTGAGAATAATTTAAATCATGATTTTATTTTAGAAACCAAAGCTGATATTGATTCAGCCTTGGAATCTTTAACTAATGCAATTTTGGATGCTAGGAATATTGCTATTCCTAAAGTCCAAGTCAAATTTGATTCTCCCATTATTGATGACGATCTTCAGCTTCTGATTCGTCTGAAAATGTTCGCCGAATACAGTATCAACGTTCTCGTGATCCTGCACTGAAGCGAATTCAAAAAGATTTGCAAAAGGTTATTGACCACAGATTCACTCTCCTGCGAAATGAAAAGTTCGCAAGAGATGTCGAACAAATTAAACCATATTCCAAACCTTTTTGGAAACTTTCAAAGGTTCTTAAGAAATCTCAAAAACCAATCCCTTCTTTAAAAGATGGTGATAATATTCTATTAACTAATGGGGAGAAAGCTCAAAAACTTGCTCAGCAGTTTGAGAGTGCTCATAATTTCAACTTAAATGTTTTGAGTCCTATTGAAGATCAAATTTTAATAGAATTTCAGAATATTGTTGAACAAGAATTTTCATCAGATGAAGTTTTTAATACGGATCTGAATGAAATCAAATCTATTATCAAAAAAATTTAAAAACATGAAAGCCCCTGGTGAGGATGGCATTTTTTACATTTTAATTAAAAAAATTAACAGAAGCAACTTTAAGTAGCTTGGTCAAAATTTTCAACAAATGTTTTGATTTGGCATATTTTCCCAGTAGTTGGAAAAATGCCAAAGTAATTCCGATTTTGAAACCGGACAAAAATCCTGCTGAAGCCTCAAGCTATCGGCCCATTAGTTTGCTTTCATCTATTAGTAAATTATTCGAAAGAATAATTCTTAATAGAATGATGACGCACATTAATGAAAATTCAATTTTCGCTGATGAGCAGTTTGGATTTCGCCTTGGGCATTCAACTACTCATCAGTTGTTGAGAGTTTCAAATTTGATTCGAAGCAACAAATCTGAGGGCTATTCTACTGGCGCTGCTCTTCTAGACATAGAAAAGGCATTTGACAGTGTTTGGCATAAAGGTTTGATTGCGAAATTAAAAAGGTTTAATTTTCCGATTTATATCGTGAAAATTATTCAAAATTATTTGACGGATCGTACTCTGCAGGTATGTTATCAGAATAGCAAATCTGATCAACTACCTGTACGTGCCGGCGTCCCTCAAGGAAGCATTTTGGGTCCAATTTTATACAATATTTTTACTTCTGACTTGCCTGATTTGCCCCAGGATGTCAGAAATCACTTTTGCTGATGATACAAGCATCTCCACCAAAGGCAGAAGCCTTCGTGTCATCACAAGAAGATTACAAAATGCTTGGATATTTTCAATTCTTATTTGAAAGAATGGAAAATTACTCCAAATGCTGCAAAACTCAACTTATTATTTTCCCTCACAAACCAAGGGCTGATTTTCTTAAACCAAAAAGTCATCACATTATAAAGATGAATGAGGTAAATTTAAAGTGGGAGGATCAAGTGAAATATCTTGGACTTGCTTTTGACAAAAACCTTACTTACAATGATCACATTGAAAGTATCCAGGTTAAATGTAACAAATATATTAAATGTTTGTATCCACTTATAAACAGGAATTCTAGACTTTGTCTCAAGAATAAACTGTTAATTTATAAACAAATTTTCAGACCTGCCATGCTTTATGCTGTGCCGATCTGGACAAGCTGTTGCTTAACCAGGAAGAAAAACTTCAGAGGATTCAGAACAAAATTCTGAAAATGATTCTGAAACTTCCTCCCTGGTTCAGCACCAGTGAACTTCATCAATTAGCCGAAGTTGACACTTTGGATGTTATGTCCAATAAGATAATTGATGCATTTCGACAAAAATCATTGCAGTCTTCAGCTGCATTGATCCGCTCTTTATATAGTTTATAAGATAGTTTTAAGGTATCCCTTTCCCCTTTTGTACATGTAGGACCTCCTACATTTGAAATCACTGAATAGCGAAAGCTACAATATTTCACGAATAAATGAAAGTTGCTAGTATTTAAAATTGAGGTGAAAAGTCATCGATTGCACAGTCCAACAAGATTTTGTTCTGAGACGAGTATATGTGTTCCTAGTAGAATTTGCCTGCTGAATCTGAATCTGGGTCCAGAATTGCTAATGGTCCCAATTTTGAGATACACCTGTTTAAAATGTTAGTTTAGGCCAAAATTAGCTACTTTGTTGACTATTTTACAAAAGAACTATTGAATAAACAACTAAACCAATACATGTACCTTAAAGTTCACGTTTTCCTTTCTGAAACACCCCTGGTTTTTAAAATTTGATTGTTTCTACGCATATTTATAGCCATTTTAAAATTTTATTTTCAGTTGGTTCTCATTCAAATTTTTCCAACTTGCATGCAAGTCAAATTCTAATTTTAAAATGGCTATAAATATGCGTAGAAACAATCGAATTTTAAAAACCAGGGGTGTTTCAGAAAGGGGAAAACGTGAACTTTAAGATACATGTATTGGTTTAGTTGTTTATTTAATAGTTCTTTTGTAAACTAGTCGACAAAGTAGCTAATTTTGGCCTAAACTAACATTTCAAACGAGTGTATCTCAAAATTGGGACCACTTGGAGCAATTCTGGACCCGGATTCGGATTCAGCATGCAAAAATCTACTATGAACACATATTCTCGTCTCAGATACAAGAAACATTTGATTTTTTGTTGAACTGTGTTGTGATTGGACACTCAATAATATTTTAACTGAATGAATGTACATGGAAAAGAAATTTGAATAAATATAAATTTAAAAAAGAAGCCAATATTGGAGTCGATACGGTATGCAACCTAGGAATAATACGCGTATGATATTCACGCTGATATTTGGGTAGATATGACTATGGTGTCTATAACGTCAATACGGCATGCAGACAATGAGAATATTATGTGCGTATGATACGCGTATGCAGTATACTCGAAGTGATTAACCCCTAGAAGGGGTCGCTTTCTTCTTATTCCGTTGACAGTTGCATAAAACCTCCGCTCATCGTTCGCGTTGTACTGTGCTTGAGCTTCGGCAAGTACTCTTTCGTCGTAGGTACTCCCGTTCTTTTCGACGGTGGGTTCGTTTCTCAGCTCTTCGCAGCTCACAGTTTCGGCGCGTACCCTTAAACAGCATACTTTCCAGGCCTCGTCCGTCACTCACTGGCACTCCGCATCGAACCACCCTTTGGGTTTGCGTCCTCTGGTCTGTAACGTGAAATTGTTACTTAACCAATATTTATTTAAATTCAAACTTTCTTTATAATAATACAAATCAACGTTTACCGCGTTTGCGGTGAGCCTTGCTAGCTTTAGGCTTAGACTGCCGAATCTTCACGCGGCCCGTGTCGGCTAGACCCAGTATTGGCGAATCTTCATCAGTAGTAGTGTTGATCTTGAAACCCTTGACCTCGGACGGATCGATGTTGTAGTGACCTTCGGAAACCTCATTACAGGTCGTGCCGATCACTTCGGTAGCCGTTGTGTTGACGATGATCTGGAGGGCTCCCATTGCTCGTCCAGGTTACCAGTAGGCGTGTCCTCTTTGATCCGCTCGTCGAGCTTTCGACTGTACTCTGCAGCAACGTCGCTGTTCGAGAGGCGCTGGACGTTCAACCGCGCTATACTCGCAGTCCGCGGAGTCAACACGTTCGACAGCCTAGCTAAGTTTTACACGCTACCAGGAAGTGATCAGAGTCGATGTTCGTCCTCTGTACGATTGGATGTCCGAGAAGTGTCGACCATCTGCCAAAACGTGATCGATTTGTTTGCACGATTCGCCCTTCGGGTGGCGCCAGGTGTGCTTCGGAATGTTCTTGTGCGCAAAGAAGGTGCTACAGATAGCCATTCCCCTGGCTGCGGCTAAATTGACTAAACGCAATCCTTGCTTTCCTTGCCAATGACAGGTTGGAAAGACGCTTCCTTTCCGACCTGCGCGTTTGCGTCTCCGATGACAATTTTCACGTCATGTTTTGGGCACTCTCCACAGGTCCTATCGAAACTCGTAGAAAGCGTCTTTTTCGTCATCGGGCTTGTCGTTCGTCGTGGATGTTGATCAGGCTGTAGTTAAAGAGTTTGTCCTATATTCTCAACACGCAGATCTGGTCATCCACCACCTTCCACTTGATGACTCGGTTCTTCTGATCGCCAATCACTACGAAGCTGACCCCGTGCATCGCCTTTTCGCCGCCACTGTCATAGAACAAAATAACGTGGTAATATTACATCTGGGAAGGGGTACATCTTTTTGTCAGAAAAATGTTTAATTTTACCTCTAAAATGTGTAAAATTGCCTGATATATGATGAAAATTTACCACATACAAGGTGAAAATTTACCTTAGAAAATGACGAAAATTACCGATGAATGTGGAATATTTCATCTAAAATGTGCAATTTGAGACGGAGATGATGAGAGGATATATAAAGAATTGTCATCAATTACGGAAACATAAATAAAACATGTTTTCAAATAAATCTTTTTATTCAGAACTATTCTAAAGTCCATGTTGCCATCATAAAGTCCCTTTAATCTTACCTTCATGGATCCAGCTGCATTCTGTCGGTTAGAGCTGCAGGGAACAACTTTGCGTGATTCTGATCTTTTTCTCCAGCAACTCCTCGAAACTTTTCCAAAAGCCGGGTGATTACTCTTGGAAAGATTCTCTTCCAGCAGACTGTCTAGTTCGTCCAGGTTCATGTTTTTGTCGTGCATTTGCCCTTTCAGTCGAACTCTACCTCGTCACCGGCACCGAATACTCCTAGGCCGGCGGAACCCACGTCGCGTTCGGAAAGCGGCACGATGGAACCGGTTCCGAAATCTGCGTAGGTGATAGCGACCACCAACCTCCGTTGTAGATCGTTGGCCGCTTACAATCAAATCACTTCACTAATTGCACAACAAATCTCCGCGAGAACAAACTAGTCAACTCGTTTTCAGGAAATTCACAACAATCAAATCGACGGCAAAGTCGAAGGTGGTGCGTTAAAACTGTACTGATCAATATTGCAACGAAGTCGTCGAAAAATTACATCTTCCATCGAAATATTAAACATTTCTAGAGTAAAATGTGACAGGCAAAATTTTAAGTTGCAATTCATCTAAAAGAGATGTAATATTACTTATTCCGTTTTTAAGCATTCCATTTTAAAGCTTCCATTTTTACACAATTTTTGCTGTGTAGTAGATGTGGTACTTGAATGAGATGTTGGCGATAGGGTCCACCGCCGAGAAATCTCGCTCCCATGACCGGGCCATCGAACTTCCTGAATGGCGGCCACATGCACGTTCAGTTTGTGCAGCTCCAGGGCGAGAAGGCCAGCACGTGCAGGATCTTAGAGAGTTCAAACGTTCCAAGTAACGAAATTTAGTGAAAAAAGTCGATTTTTCCCCGTTTTCGGCATTTTTCCATTTTTGCGCGTGGCGCGTCGAAAAATCCAGTTTATATTTTCAAAACATCGTATCTCAGAGTATCGAAAACATAACTTCACAATTTTTTGATATGTTATGTGAAATTTTCCGAGGAATCCGATAAAAATATTTTCAGACATAGGCTTTTTGGTCCCGAGACCTTCAAAACAGCATTTTAAGTTTTCATACGACCTTTTCAAATGTTAAGCTAGATTTTTGAAATTTCTTACTATTTTTCCCAAATAGCCAAACTAATCACCTTTCTTTTGCGTCTAGGACAGCTAAAATCGGATGAAATGGCGCGGAGATATGACTTTAAAAAAAAGTGGTTTTTGCGAAAATCGACGAAAATTGCCATTTT
This sequence comes from Culex quinquefasciatus, assembly GCF_015732765.1. Classification (NCBI taxonomy): domain Eukaryota; kingdom Metazoa; phylum Arthropoda; class Insecta; order Diptera; family Culicidae; genus Culex; species Culex quinquefasciatus. The sequence goes on from NC_051863.1 coordinate 103,766,052, forward strand.
TCGAACCACCATAACACGGCGTAGGTCACCCTAATGGCCAAACAAAAAAATACGGGTCTAATTATTTCGGCCAAGGATCCCCAGAAAAAATGAGCTCGATCGGACAACTTTTTTTTGAATCATGCTATTTTCGTGGGGATGGCATCGCAAGGCGTCATCCATAAAGTATGTCACGCTCTAGGGGGAGGGTGGGTTTGAGAAAGTGTGACATTGCGTGTTATAAGTATAGGGAAAGCGTGACAAAGGGGGTAAATTTTGGCTGATTTTAGCGTGACGTACTTTATGGATGAAGCCCAATATTTTATGGTACTAATACGAATAAGAAAAAAAGTTAATACTTTCTGTTTATTTCTCTAAAAAATAATTAAAATGTATGTAAAGTATAACCAGTATAATTGTGTTTGATAATTCATCGTTTTACAGGAAAAGCGGAAACGGAGCTCAATTGCGTTTTGACGGATCAGACAACCACAATCTTTTAGAGTATACGTATAAAAAAATTACGCCGTGCGATGTTTGTTCGCAAGTTTTGAGAGGTAAGAATAAAAATGTCATCGTACCCTCTACTGAAATCGATATCAAATAATAAAACATTTGAATTGAATTGTTATTGCTGTACTTGATTCTTTGTTGGCTTAAACTGCTCTTAGTTTACATTTCGTAGCACTATAGCAATGTTTCCTTTGAATATGGTTATAGGACACACGCGACAAGGTCTCCGGTGCCGGATATGTAAAGTGAACGTGCACGCCGACTGTGCAACTCAGCTACCGAAATGCCAAGTCAAGCAAAAGCTGCTCAGGCGCCAGAAAAGCACATCTGAGATCGAGAGTCGCACCGAACTAGAGGAAGAAAGTAAGTGTTCGCTTTTCCTTTGTTGCATTTTATGCAACCCTAATGCAGCCATTATCGTCACATTCCCATCAATTGAATAACATAAACTTCATGATTGTGTCAACCATAAATATCCCTAATACCTAACCCATACGCGCTTTTCCAATAGAAATGTGAAACAAAAGAATTGTATCCTGTAGTTAATTTACCGTTCAGTTTTTTGCTGTTATTCATTAGACAATGCTTGTAAAATGTTGTCCACAAAAAAATGTGCAGGGTCAGTTTATACAAAAGCGTTTTAGGAAATTAAAACTTGATTTAGCAGAGAATAAAAACCGTTAACCACTAGCATTTAAATCATTCATTATTTGAAATTGATTTGAAACATGCACTCATTTCCCCCCTGCAGAACCAACCGACATCGATCAGATCTATCAAGTTCTTAAAAAGGCGGGAGAAATCTCGAGCGGCAAGGTCAGTGCGGTCGAGTCCAGAGTTCAAGTGAACTCTACATCTACCAGTGATGCCAACGCAGTGATGACTGGAGCAAGCAACTCTCAGCTTGAAATACCAGTAGTCAATGTGCCTGCTTATCCGGATCGTACGCCAAAGAAGGGACCAGTCAAACCTCAGTGGCCAAATTTCCAACCTCAAAAGGACTTTCGGCACCGTCTACAATGGACATGTCCAATTCAGGTCCGCATCATTAGAGATTTTTCTTTTCTTCTATCTATCATTCCTCTCTTTAGATCTTTATTACTGAACATACTTTCATTTTCTTTTCAAACATTTTTTGTGGTTTAAACAAAAAAAAACAAACTTTAAACTATTGTTGTTTGCAATTATTTTTGAATTGAGTACATTTTTTCTGTCTCGCTTTAATATTTTTCTTGTACTGCTTATAGATTTTTTTGTAGAAATTATAGCACTCGCTTGCATCTTTATTATTAAACGGTTAAACAGTAGATTTATTTAAGATGAAAAAGGAAGGCCGCGCCATATCGCCACCACGACTCCAGTTTTTGAGAGCCCATTTAAGGAAAATATTGTAACCTGAACAAGTTCTGTATATTTCAGACGAAAAATATAGGTATAGCAAGCAATCTGTCTGGTTCAGAAATTGATTTCAGTTGAACACGAGTCGTCATAAAAACAAACATTACACGACCAGGGTTTTTTTTTTTTTTTTTTGAAGCACTGTTATGAAAAACGCCGTTACTTACGAAGTTCTGATTTAGGTCGAACAGACATTGTCTAAAAACTGGGGTCCCAAAAATTAAATCAATACACTTTAAAGACCCTCGGGTCTTTTGTGGTCGCAATTTTCTGCTCATTTCTTGGCGTCCGAAGGTTATGTGTGGAGAGTAGGGTGCCCAGAATGTGGGACTTTTTTTCAAAACCTCGCTCCACAAGCTGAATATTGTTCCTTGACCTATTTTAGTCCTCTAGGCCAAATATGAGCAAAATCGGTCATCATTTACCCAAAAGTGAGATTCTTATTGAAAATTTAATGCTCTACAACTTTGTAGAACATACCGAAGCTATAAAACTCGATCCTGAAAAGTTATTAGCGATTTAAAAAAGTCATTTTTGTATGAAAAACATTTTGTTTTGTCAACTTTAGGCTCGGGTATCAATGGGTTAATCTCATCCAATTTCGCTCAAAATTTACGAAAACGAAAACGAAACTATTGGCACTACATGGCCTTCCTCTAACGTGGGATTTCTGCTCCAGCGCCTCTGACGAGACAGGAGAAACCGGGACCGACGTTTTACTTCACCATCCGATAGAAGCTCAGTGGATAAGGCGCTCAAAATCAAAATTTACACAGATGCTTAAAATAACCCAAAAAACCGTTTTCCGCTTGTAGAGCAGGGGGTCATTTTTTCTGGGCACCCTAGTGGAGAGTCACCCAAAACCTCTTTTACGCAAATGGACCGACGTTTTCCATCCCCATCCGATAAAAGTCGTGCTCAGGCAAATCTCGCCTCGGTACACATGTTTCGGTAGCAATCAAATATTATATATTAACAACCTGAGATCAAGAAATTGTTTTCAACAAAGAACTTTGTAGACTCTGTAAACGATGGCAGTTCCTGACCCAATCGTTACTGTGGCTTAGTAACATCATCTACAAAAAAATATTTAAAACCGATGGAAAAAGTAATGAGATTCTTTTCCCATTTTTCTATCGGAAATATTTCTTTCATTTCCTCAAAATCGAGGGGGGGGGGGAAGGGTTTTGCAATTTCTACACGCAAAACAACCAATGCGAACTCTTTGACCATTGGTATCGAAATTTTGATCATCTAATAGAGTTATCTACGTGCGCATGTATTGCGTGTACGTACACGAAAAGATAGAGGTTAAATTTTGTCCGGCCAGCAAAATCAAATGGTGCGCTAGTGTGTACGCGAAACGTCATAAAGCTCTATGGTCATAAACGATCATGCACATTCACCACTAGATGGCTCTATTCAATGTTTTTGCCGCTAGATGGCTATGTTCAATGAGCATTTTAAGTAATCAATTTTTTGAGAAAATATTAATCAAAACAGATGCTTTTATTGCTTTAACATGAAAATTAAACTATATCAAATTGTTTACATTGAAAACATTAAATTTATTTAGTTTGATTTTCATGTTAAAGCAATAAAAACATCTGTTTGATTAATATTCCCTTTCTAAAGGAAACAATCAGTAAGACGTTAAATAATGTCAATTTAACAACAAACGTTTAACAATGAATCTTCGTTACTCCAGTTATCGGAAAACCACTTTCTATTAGCAGAGTCGGGAAAAAATGCTGCTGCCTTGTGACCTTCGGCCGTTCGATTCCAGTGCATCAAAATTTACCTGATGGAACAGTCGACCGGGGGTTTCCATCCGAGTTTCCGCTTGGTCTCCAGCACCAGATCGACCTCCATCGGTCGGAACTGGGATGGGATAAACAAAGAGAAAAAAACCTATTGTCAAACTAAACCACTTTCAACATGGCCGCTTCTGTCAACCTAAACCAGTCCTTTCTTATGAGGAGAAAATGAGAAGTATTGCAATTGGAGTTGAAAAAAAATAAAACAGTTTTAAATAAATTTCACAAATAATCGTAAATTGCTTTAATAGATTGATTAAAATATTTTCAATTGAAAGGCGTTTTTTTTTCTATCGTTCACCGAATGTCATTCATCAATGTCAGCATTTTCATTTTAAAAAACGTTGTAATTTTTTTTGCGCGTTATTTAGAAATGTCATCTAGATTGAACAATATTAAACCTGTGCTTCCCGTGAAATTAAAATGTTGCGTGAAGAAACAACATCGTAGAACTGGTTTTGAAAAGCAAACAAAAATAATGGCCACAGTTTAGCCTATTTGATTTGTTTGCACTTTTTCATTTCAACACGTTGCCACAAATTGAAAAACAAACTTTTTTGCTCTTTGAAGTGAATGAATTGGTACAAATGTGAATTTTTGCCAGACATTTCTTTCGATTCTAACAACATTAGTCGAGTAAAAATTGTCGTTGAATTCGTTTTGTAAATACCTGCCCCGATACTCTTCAAGTGTGCTCCTGTTTGGGGAACTGGGAAAGATTTATTTACTTTCTTTGCGTAACAGGATAACGACAGGAGCAGATCTAAGAAAGAACTTTTTGCAGGCTTTTAAAGATTTTTTTTTGATTTTTTTCAAATCCAAATGAAAACTAAAAATATTTCATATAAAAAACACATTAAAAATTAAAGAAGTTAACATTTTTTGACTCGTCGTGATCATATCGTATCATTTACCTCGAGCGTGACCTCGAGTCAGCTTTGATTTGCCAACCATTTCTAGTGATTTGTATCCGGCAGCTCCTTATGAACGGATCCACTGTAAAACGATGGAACATAAACTCAGGATACTCCACCCACGTCCAACCGCAAATTTTAACAGCCAAATTAAAAAAAAATCTGTGAGGAAAAACTAAATAACATTTCAACCAAAGAAAAAGTCAGCACTGCAGCACTGAGTTGAAAAACATCATCAAGAAAATTTTAATTGTCAAGCTATCTGAATCACAGATTGCTTGATATTTGTATTCGACACGAATTTTCTTGCAAAAAAAAGAAGAATACAAACGTAAACACTCAAAAGAAGACTCTATCCAGCCGTCCCGTCCCAGGGTCGGAAGAACCGCGCTACAGCAAGTAAGGCGGATTGTCACGAAGGTGTTGGGAAGTGTCGCCACGGACAACTATCAGGATTAACGAAACGCCAGACAGGCTCGGCATGACGGCTTCCTCGAGCTTAAAATAAAAACAGATTGTTTGAAATGTGACGGGTAATCCCAAACGTAGACTTTTAAATCTCTCTTCCGGCTCCAATTCCTCAAATAATCGCCGCTGCGAAATCAGGTCACGGATCGAGTCTGGCACGATTTGAGCCAGGAAATGGAACAGTTCGACGCACTGGAACTGCTGGATGATATTTTCTAGGTTGAGAACGTACGCCTGGTCACGGGTGAAGGTGATGCGATCGACGTACGATTTTGTGGATCAGCGTGTGGAGTTGATCTTCGAAGCGGGGTGCAAGTTGGCGTCGGGTTCGTCGCGTCGCTCGGCCGAGCCGCTGTTGAACTTGACGTTTGTGCGAGTTGCGTTCCGGATCAGCTCCACGTGGAAGGTCGTCCGGCTCGAGTCCTTCAAAACTTCGTTGATGCTCTCAGCATGTGGAACTTGTCCCTCTCGCTCTAATTTTAAGCACCTTTCACAACTTCGAAAAAATTGCCACACTGCTCACGAGCGCCCGGCCACCAGGAACGGCGTGTGCTGAAGTAACGCCAACACGACCTCGAACCACGCGGACCGAATGGCCGGAGTTTCGTTGGCAATGCCTTCCTTGTCGAACGATTCTTCGGGAACTTTGCTCAGGTGAAAGCGTATACGCGCAGGCTGGCGAATAAGCACGCTCTGGGACTTTCTAAACGGGGAAAAGATTGAGATTGTTTCATTTAATGGTTGTTCTTCCTCAACTTACTTCGGCTTCGCCTTCGACTAGTTTGCGCTGCTGTTCGCGCTTTTCAGCCTTTCTGCGCTTCTTCCGTTTGTGGTTCACCATCCACTTGACGACCTTTTCTTTTTTTTTTTTTGGTTGATGCCACTATCCACTGCGACCAGGAATTAGACTTGCAATTCTATTTATAGAATCTTCTGTTATTAGGCAGATGGGACACGCACACACGCTATTGTTGAGCGAGTGTGTCGAGCGATCCAATGCCGTAACTTCGCCGCCGAAGAGGTTTGAATGTTTTTTTCAATACTCTTTGGCTCTGCCTTTTCCACTCTGTAATGTCCAAATGTATCGCTAGAACCGAAGTGCACATTTTACGTTTACTTATACCCAGCTAGCCCTTAAGTTCTGGTTTCTGAAAACTCGTCCCTTCAAAGCACTTTTTGCGATCGGGCCGTGGAGCTCTGTAGGGCAATTATACAGATAACAGTTCGTCCTTATACATGTGAAGAGTACAGGGGAAAGGATGTGCCGAGCCATGTGGGTTTGAAACCACGACGTTCCGCTCATAAAGCGAAACCCGTAACTTGACGACTTTGGTGTGGCCCTTACGGACGTTGCCATTAGGCTGGACACTTTGCGATTGTCTTGGGAATCGATGTGGACTCCTGCGTTGCACAGAACCTCCACGACCGCCAGATGGCCTCCGTTGGCAGCGAGCCAAAGTTTTTTAAATCCTTGGATGGCCCACCTCTTACCCATACACAGTTTTTGTAGCATGGAAGGTTAACGAGCAGATATCTTTCGATAATGTGTGGAGTGGAGAATTTTTCTTGACCTCAAGGGCTCCGCGAGCTTGAGAGGTGAAATTCCCAGCTTGCTGCCCATTTGTGAGTTAATTTCAGCGCCATGACCACAGAGTAACCCAGAGAAAGCACTGACATTTAATTTATGGTTGCGTTACGCGGTACATCGTGGTACATCGCCCCTTCAGCAAATTTTTGCTTATAGTAGGCAAACTGACGTTCAAAGCGTTACTTTTTTTCACAGCTACTTGATGACGTCTATTTGTCATAAATTTTCAAGATCCCAAAATCAACAAATATCGTTTTGTTTTCTGGTTACCATGTTTACCTCGTACTGTTGCATGTAATGCTGCGCCAAGGAAAAGTGTCTGGATGTTCCCTATCGAGCAGATTACTACCCGCCGAATAAGTGAGAGAATAAGTGCCGGGTGGCCAGCTCGGACAAGTGTAAGTGTAGCTTTTACATTACCTGGGCCCAGTGTCGAGCTGATCCTGTTTGTCTGTCTGTGTTCTCCGGTGTTGGCACTCAGCTTCGATAAGAAATTATTGAATCCATCAACGATAACACCACCCGAGACACCATTACTTCCAAAATCAGAAACCGAGCTGCGGCCGCCATTTAATGAAAGGACCATTTATCATTTTTATTTTTCCTGAAGATTCACATCTGGAAAAACCTGAAACCTCTCCAAGAATACAGATTGAAAAAAATTCAGTTATGATTCACAAAAAAATACTTTTTTCAAAGAAAATACAACCACAAAATAGGTATTTATATTTGAAGCAAACAATAAGTTATTTAAACCTTTGGTATGATTCGTCGGCCCAATCATTGCCCTGAGATCTAATACCACTGCCCAAATTTGAAGGCAACGACTGATAAAAGCTGGACATGAATTCTCTGGCTTCCACTGATGTCACAGTACGAACGTGGCCAATCCGAATTTCGGGTTTCGTCCCAACAGCATACTTTTGCTTCACTGCAATTTTTGAGTCGACGGTTCTGGGGAACACTGTAGTCAAAGATCAAGATTTTCTTGTTCTGACTCAGTTGTCAAAACAAACAAATCTTTGCAAAAAACCTTAGTTTACTTTGATGAAAAATTTTCTTCAGCAGACCCGTAACGCTGAAAACATAACGCCTTGAGCCGCTATGATTCCAAAGGGTATAGAGTAACGGAGCCAACAATTTTAATGACTTTTCCTTGGAGTGTGCTCTCTGGATTACTCTGTGCCATGACTCAGCAGAAGCTTGATGTTTTTCAAGTAACCTCCGCTGGTGGCCAAACTGAGTGGCGTGTAGTCGGGTACGTTACGGTTTTCACGGTTGGCGTTCATGTTCAGCAGCACTGAACAGGCCAGCGACAGTGGAGTGTCCTTGGTGCGTTCGGACTGGGCCTCTATTTTCGCTTCATGCCGGAGCAGCGTTTCGACGACCTTCTCGTGACCTGTGGTTGCGATCAAGATCAACGGCGTAAAACCCTTCTTGTCCTTGTGTTCGATGTTGGTACCGCGACTGATAAGCAACTCCACCAGTTCTTCGTTACCACCGGCACAGGCCTGCGGCAACACGGTGGTTGGAATCGGTCTCCGAGTCCACGTCAATTTGACGCTCCTGGACGAAGTTTCCAGCCGGGTATTGAATGGGTGCCGGAGCGGGACTGGCCTCAAACTGGTATCCTCCAGAAACGGCGGCCGCTGCAGCTTCACTTTGTTGACCTCCCGGCGCCTGTCGTACTCCGGCCAGCCGGTTCTTCTCCTTGCGTTACTTGTCACTCTTTTTGGTTATCTTCGTGGGCATTCCGGACGCGTCAACCGGAATCAACATCGGCGGACCTCCCGTTTGGGGCTGCTGCGTCCACGTTGAACACAAACTTGGGTTGCTGCTGCTGGCTTCCGCCCGCAGCCGTTACATGGCCAACTGCGCCGGGCGCGTGGTGAAGGACCGTCGCTCCGGATGCGCTCGTGGTGGCCTTGTTAGGGGAAAAATAATTGGTGAGAAATTATCCTCGACATTTTTTTTTGAAAAGAAAGTAACGCACCTGCAGCTGAAGCTGATCCAGCGAGATCTGCTGGTTTGGGTCGATCGTCTTCAGCTGGCCAGCCTATCCGGCTGAGGCTGCAAAAGCCACACTGCTCGGCGTTAATTTTAATGAAAGATCCGGAAAATGACGGATTTATTCCGTCCGAGCAAAACAAAACGTTGCGCTAGCAAAAAACTCCAACTGTCAAACGCGATGAAGGAAGAAACCCGCTATTCAATATTGCTATATCTCGAAGCCGTTGCATCGTATCAAAAAGTGGTCAAAGACAAACTTGCAGGAAATTTGACGGGCTTTCCGAAAAAATACACTCCACTTTTATGAGATTTTTAATTTTTAGGTTTAAAAGTCAAATTTGGGGGTGAGCCCGCGATTTTATTTCGTTCAATTTTTTGTGAAAATAGCCTAAGATGTTAAAAAAAGACTCACGAAAAATGCAGGATAGAGCAACTCACCTAAAAAAAATTTAAAAATCATTTAGGCGTCATCCATAAAGTATGTCACGCTCTAGGGGGAGGGGGTCTGAGCAAGTGTGACATTGCGTGTTATAAGTATAGGAAAAGCGTGACAAGGGGGAGGGGGGGGGGGTAAATTTTGGCTGATTTTAGCGTGACGTACTTTATGGATGAAGCCTTACTGAAAATGTTTTTTTTCAAAAGTTCTCAAACATCAAAATTTTCAAAATCCGAACACGAGAGTCAATTTTCCAGACAATTTAACATAAAAGTCTCCATATTGACTATAGCCCTAAGTCCAATCCTTGTGAAGTTACAGCGGTTTTAAAAATAAAAATGTTGAAAAAATAGGTTTTTTGATGGTTTTTCGCAATTTCTTTATGACAGACTGGATTTTTCAGTCTCGAAAATATTTTTACCAGAGAGCTCGTCCAATTTCCCATAAGTTTGTCTTTGACCATATTACAATTTGGTGTATGGGCTTACAGATATAAGCTAATTTACTATCCAGGTTACTATACTACACTGAAAAAATATTATGTTTTCAGTTATGAGCAATGCTTGTGTGCAGACAGTAGATAGGGCGAAAGCAAGAAATCTGTCGATTTCAGCAATAGAGTTTAGGGAACAGGGAGTTTGGTACACAGTTTGCTGGAATTCAGTCATTTGGTACACAGTTTGCTGAAGTTCAGTAAAGTTTTACTGAATTTTCATCTACTGAAATTTCAGTAAACGATTCAATAATTTAGATTTTACTGAATTCTCAGTTATACCTGATATTTGTCACTTTGACAGATGATTTATCGAAATTTCAGTAAAATGGTTTTCAAAATAACTGAAATTTCAGCAAAAGAAACTTCAAATTATTTTGCGGAAAATTCAGTAATTTTCTTGTGGCAGTTTGACAGATTATTTGCTGAAGCAATCATTGCTGGTATCAAAATTTGATATTTGTTGTCATTAAAATACTTTTATTAATTAATTTATTTCATCAATCGTCCAAACCTAAAAAACATGTAATTATCGAGGAATTTGTTATTAAAATTTTTCTTACCTTTGTTTCTAAAGATCACAATACAAAATTTAAAAAAAACAACACGTTTGAAAGAGAACTTTCTCTCGGCAGCATCCAAACAATAAGTCAGAAGTGACATTTCAGTTTGACAGATATGCAGTTACTGAGTAATGTTTTTGTTTATTACTGAATTTCAGCAAATGTGATGATTACTGAATCGCATCAGTTTTTTTACTGAAATGGCAACCCAAAATTTGCTGTGTAGGAACGATAGTCCCCAAAATGTCCTTTTTAGTTATTTTCGATGCGCGGTTCTCATAATGTCCTTCATATCGACATGTTAATTTTCTGCAGCTATTTTACGTTGAAAGAATTTACTGAGTGCCTGGAAACTAATATATTGCCTGCATAATTAAATGTTTCTACTAACATCTTACTAAAACATTTCACTCATTTTTGGCATACAGAATCATCCAAACACATACGTGCGCTTGAAAAGTTTTCCTTGTCGAGCGTTTATGCGTAACTGCTTTGCATTGAAACAAATAAACAAAGGTTCTTTTCACCTTCGAAATTATTTGCTTAGAAAGTTATAAAAAAACTTATCAAATTTTCCAGCTGAAGAGGCCGATACCACTCTATCGACCAGGCCGTTTGGGCAGCCCTTGTGCTTTGTAGCAGAAGAGCCACCACCTGAAGAACCGACTGCAACGACAAAAAAGGGAGCTCGACGCACTAAGTGATTATAATTATATTACGCGGAACCAAGTCACAAGAACTCAACTCATAACCACGATAGTATAGCTTCAAAGAACAACTCGATGATTTCCATTCGCTGTATATTTTCTCGTTATATTGTTTAGTTTTGTTCTACTGTGTTATAAGAATTCGATTATGAAAGCAAAATACTTCATTAAGGCACGAATAGCACAATATTTTTCATAATAAAGACACCGAATCTTGCTGAGTGAAATTAAGAAAACCATTTGCTAGTTAAACATGTGTGCACGTGTGCACGTATATAAATGAATTTTATATTGATTGCAAATATCATAGCCGTTCAAAAGTAAAAACTCTTTAAAAAAAACCTCGAGATGCAAAGATGCTGAGCAATTTTAAATTATATTTCGTTTATGTTAAGGGTTTAACCACAGACAATTCATATATTTTACAAGGTTTTAACAAATTCACAAATTCACAAAAATTCAGGTGGTCAGAAACTCTCTGAATGTCCTAATATACTGTCAGTCAATTTTCACCCTTTACAAATAATCGTGTAATGTCACAATTATTTTCTGTTTAAATAAATTGGTTGTAGTTTTAAAAATAACTTTATTGTTAACCTAATACTTAGATAGCGTATAGCTTTGCACCTTTCCAGACGTTTTTTTTTTGTAAATCATGTTGATGCTATTTTATATTTATCTTAAAAGTGAATTTATTTCAAAATGATTTGGAACAATATCAGTGAATCATGTACAAAACTATTATAGCACCACATTCACCTCGCCGCCAAAAGCTGAACCTTAGAATGAAATCATTAAGCTTGGACTCGCCAGAATCGTCTGAATTGCATGGACAAATTCGTCGACGACACCCTGGGCCACCGACTCGCGGCGGCCATGGAGGTTCTGGTGGTCACTTAGAACACAGCACGCCACCATCAAACAATAGTAGATTACACTGTAAGTATCGAAAGTTTTTGTTATTGCTTTATGTTTAGGTAACATTCACCAGTACGAAATCAATCAAGGAGCAAGGATTCTCTTTGCTGACGCCATAATTTATCAATCAACAGCTCCCTCGAGCCCATCGGGCACACAACGCAAACTTTTGTACGCTAGCCGGGGTATGAAATCGGGTTCGGTCGACCTGTCGGATGAAATCGAGAGAAGTCAATCATCGACCAGCACATCCCCATGCCCCTCACCGGTTCGACAGGCACAGGTATTTTTTTTTTCGACGGTGTAACGCAATGCAGCCATTTTTAAGTTTTCTTTTTTATATTTTCAATTGAAATAAAAATTATGCACTAAACTTTATCACATTCGTTACAGAAAACTCAACGATTCTTGCCGACCAACATTTACGTAGTTCTGTTCAACTTCAAAGCACGTCATCAGGATGAGTTAGATTTGATTGCAGGATATAAGGTGCGTATGAATAATTCATTCCGCGCGATGCATGACGAATGTATGACGGAAGTAATTGATTTCTCGATGATCATTTTGCAGGTAACGGTTATCGACTCGTCCGATGAAAACTGGTGGAAGGGTAAATGTTTGGGCAAGGTCGGTTATTTTCCCTCTAAATATTGCACCAAGCTAGGAGCCTCGGAGAAGGTGCTCCAGGTGACCTACCCTCTGCACATAACCGATAATGAACGCTGTGAGGTCAAGCTGCAGAGAAATCAAATCGTGATACAGGTACAATATTGGACGAATTAATGGGGTATGTTATCAATTAGATGTTTGCATTTTTTTTGTGCAGATTGCGGAGGAGGTTGGTGGAATGGTGATGGTTCGCTTCCCTGACAATCATCAAGGTGTCATTCCTACAAAGTATTTACAAGAAGTCTGACTACACGACGAAGAAGAGCTGGACCGAGACCGAGATAAAAACAATACAAAAAAGACTTGCAAAAGCATAATGTCTGCCCAAGGTGGCGGCAGCAGCAAGTCAAACAAAAAAAATTCAAAGTCATCTGCAAAATCATTCGACAAGAAGGAAGACGTCCGAAGTCATTACCATAAAGAGGGGAAACATAATATGCAAAAAACATTTGATAGAAATTGGGAAAAGTGGGAGAAATTTCGTGAGAAAAAGATGGAAATGATGAAAGTCCATAAATACAATGTGGAACAGCGACAAAAGAATGAAAATCAAGATCGCATGTTTTATAGGCATCATTTTAATTACCACCCTGTGAAGAGACCCAAAAGAAAGACTTCGCTCGATCCAAATTGGTACACTGAGAATATTTATTCAAACCAGTCGATAGACAACTCGGACGGCGAACAGGCACTAGCTATAGTCAATAGTTACCAGTCCAGAAAACCTCAAGTTTACAGAGATATCAACGGAAACCTGGATGATGAAATTGGTGGTATCTTTAGCATTGGTGGTCAGTTTGAGCGGACCTATAGATATCCTAAATCCAATAGTTGTTGTTTCGGTGGCAGTAGCAGTTTGACTATTAACAATGTTAAAAGTAAGATTCCCAAATCACACTCGTTTAGCACCTCTAGAAACATGGGTGCAAATATGCACACTGGTAGAAGTTACAATTGTAATAGCTATGAGATGGCCGAATTTCCTGGACACACAATCCCTGGATCTGGCAGATTGGTTCACTACAATGGAGGCAATCTGAGACCGTTGGGAATGCGTTTTTGTGACCGCGAAGGATGCTTTAACGAAACATGTTTTAGCAAGGATTCGAAAAATATTCATCATAATAATAACAACTTGATGAAGGAATGGAATCAGAGAAACCGGAACAACATAAGACGAACGATGGCTAGTGCCCGGCCGATGCATGTAATGGAGGAAGATTTTGACCTTTTTGAGGACGAAGAAGGCAGTGAACTCGAGTTTTACAACGATGATAATTCGATCGGGTTTGAGAATTTCGAAGATCGGTATTATTACAATCGGATGCCATTTAACGACAACTTGGATAGATCTTACCGCCACGAGCGTTCAAAACACATGCTGCGCGGAAACTTGGATAGGATTAGCAAGTTTGTGGATGATTTTCATTTTGACAAATCTTTCGAAGACGTTTTTAATCAAAATTGCTACATTGAACATTGCGAGGACAAAATGAAACGCAACGATTTCTTGTCACCGCCCCCCCACATTCCAAAAAATAAGAGCATGCTTGAAGTGAAACCACCTAGTAAATATGATGATACCTCGTCGGATTCCACCGATCTCGAGCTAGACGATTTTAACTTCGACTTTGAAAAATATTGGGAAGACCTGGAGAAACCATCGCCTACATCGCCAAGCGAACTTTTAGAAAACCGTGTACAGAAAAAAGTAAAAAATGTTAACATTAATCGATATAACAATGGAACCGTAATTGACATTTATCATGATGATGATCCATATCATTCGCACCATCACTATCGCGAAACATCTCCGGAGAAAAACAACAATTTTCATTGCACCTTATCACCGCCATCATTAAGTAAGTTTCCAAGAGGTGATGAAAGAAACAATATAGGAACTGACAATAGTAAAAACCCCAGTAGTAAACGCAACAACAACAATATCAGTAACAACAGTAGTGCGATAAGCTTTCTTAACAACATATTCTCCATCTATAAACCGAGCAAATATTCACCGTTGAACTGCCACGTGGAGCATAACTACTTGAAAAATATTCCGGCAAAAAAAATGAACATAGCGAATTCCTCCGGGTCTGTCGGCAATCCGCATCGTGAATTGGACAATTCGGTGAAACGTCCACTTACGGTTCATCCATCAAAACAGTACTCACAACGTTCACACCACGGCACCCGGAGCCACAAGGATCCACAGGCAAAATTTCAAATAATTCCGGACAAAACCGGACTTAAGATTTCACCACTATACGAAACCAGTGCTGACTATCGGAAAACGAAATATAAACTTAAAAGTACTTCCCGGCCTCTCAGCTTCTGGTGATAGTTGCTCGATTGCTCGTATTATTCAGATGGCCGACTGGATGGATTACCCGTGATAAAAAAGACTCGCAGAACAAAATATCTGAAGTACTGAATAAATCATCAATCAGAGTGTAAAAATATCATTCACACACACAAATAAACCAAAGCCATATGTTCGTTCATGTACGCCACCAACTAAAATCGACCAAGAACAAAGTCTGTAAAAAATGTCACAACCAATTCCTGTTACAATGCAACATACTATTCACGTTAATATAATCATACACACATGTTTAATCTATAGAAGTAACACCACACAACCACCAAATAATGTGAACATGTTTTAATGTAAACACACCCATCTAAAAATCAATTGATTGCCAATTTTGATAAAGTTTTCAGAAGGACAAACCACGTGCAAACACCCGTCAAACCAGTTCACTAAATGTTTAAAATATTTCTTTTCAAAAGTTAATCACAAACTGCAAAGTTGGACATTTGAAATGGGCAACGTTTGGAACACTTGAAAAAGCTCAAATATCTATTTTTAACACAAGTGGCTTGCAATTGTTTAAGGTCGAATTTGAGAATAAAAAAGAACAATCAATTTGAAGAAACTGTTGCCTGATTCCAAAACTCCAACTTTCGTTCAAAACAGACAAACGATACATTCCAGTTATAATCCGTTCCGTAGCTTCTTTTCAAATACCAAGGACAACCTTCTGCAGTTACAAACTGCTTTGCTCAATCAGCACCAAAACAAATTGAATAATTTTGTACTCTGAAGATGACAAATTAACACGGAAGCAACCAAGTTGGTGTGGAATTCCTGAATAATACGAACAGGTCCAGTTCGTAAACTTCAACCCTTCGATGGTTCTGTGTTATTTTTTGCCACCAACATAATCTTAAATGTTCTTGGTAACAAACAAGCATCTGTGAAACTCTCAAAGCAAAATGTTTAGTGAACTAGATTTCCGTGACACAAAATAGCGCGTGACCGTAAAAGGGTGCTTTTTTAAGTAGCAATAGCAATTGATTTTTATTTGCTCGGAAAATCAACTGAAAAATCAATAGTGGTCTAATGTCGATATAAATAGATTCCTCGAGTTGAACTCGAGGATTAGTTTTGTTGCAATCTTAGTCTGTCAAATTTGTAGAAATTTATGTTGGAATTTATGTCTGAAGGGTTTGAAAATTCTGTCGAAATTTTTACTTTGATAGATCACAATCAACGCTAAACATATATGTAGAAACATTCCGATGTTTATAAATTTTGCTGAAACACCTTAACATTTCATTTCTTAAATGGTTTATTCACTAAATCTAGAATGCAAATAACTACAGGGTTTAAATTGAAACCTGAGATATGAGTACGCATTTTTTTTTTTACAACGTCATTGCAATTGACATAGTTTAATTAATTTAGACATTTCCATCTTTTTCAAATAATGGCTTTATTTTGAACTTTTAAGTTATTTAACAAATGTGTACAGAAAATGATCAAAATTTATGTGTATCTGTTTTGGCAGCAAAAAAAATATCGTAAATTTTAATAAGTAGGTATTCATGGCTTTTCAGAATCAATCGATTTTTTGAGGTTCTTGAAAAATAAAAATGTGTTAAAATTAAATTTTGTCGCTTGCAACAAGTTCTGAGGAGCCTTTTTTCTGAGTAAAGAAGAAAATATACTAGTAACTCAAGTTTCAATGATTAAAGCTGTGAATATATAAAAAACACTTCCAGTTTTTTTTTAATGATCTATAAATAGCCCTTAAACTTCAAGGTTTTAAATTTTGATAAAATGGTAAAACAATTTTTTTCTCGAAAAGGTTTATTCACTAATTATAGATGCAAATAATAGTTGGGTTTAGTGCGAAGATGTTTGCTCAACATACAAAACAAACTATTTTCTAAACGCATTATTAAACAAATCGCAAAAATATGACACAGCTCTTAGTCAACAAACTCAATTTAGACAAACATTTTTCTGAGATATATTTTTTATTTTAAAATGCCAGTTAACATGCAAATTGCTTGAGAAAGTTGAATTTTTAAACAAACAAGTTCATTTTGGCTGAAATGCCGATTAGAAATGAATACTTTATGTATACTCATGTATTGGATTTTGTGTAATGTAGGACTGACCATTAGTTAATTGTTACAGGTGTGAATACGGTAGATTGAATGTATGAAAGCACTCAAACCTTAAGCTTGTCACTATTGGTTTAGTACAATCGGCACCAATGCTACTGCTAGTATGTTTTTTTGGTTTTATAAAATTGCATAAAGATGTTGGATAATATTTTTCGAACGCTGTTGTATAAGTTAAAGTATTAAAGTCATGTGCAAACATGATTCGATTAAATTTTCTAAAAATATCTCACCATATTTAAAAAGATACTGTTTAATAAAAGAACATAACAAATTCAATGTAAAATCGCGCATTCTTCAATGAATTGATCCAATTATTGTGCCGATTTGTTTCTCAGCACTCATCCTTTTAATAGTAATCAGTTGCGCATGACAAGTTTATCTGTACTAACGAGGGGTCAAATTGTATCTTTTCTTAAGTTTGAATTAAGGTGAAATGTGTATTTTTAAAGTGAAAGATTAATTAAATCGCCAACAAAGCCAGATAGTGTATGTGCTGAACTGTTAATAATTCAAAATTATTTCAAATTACAGTCCATACTCGATTATCCGAAGTTCGCTTATCCGATGGTTTGTATGGGACTTCGAATAATGGAATCATGAATACATCAAATTGGAATCTTGCGACCCCAATTTAATCATATTTGGGTTGTTGATTGCCTATTAAATTACAAAATGCTTTTTTTCTTCAATATTTTATCGCCACTTTTTTGGCCCCCATGTTGAATTTAAAAATTCTAAATCAGCGTAGTTCAGGGGTTATACTAAAGCTCGATAACAAAATTAAGACAACGGAAAAACTTGTTTTGTTGTGATTCGATTATCCGATAATTTGATTGTCTAAAGTGAAATTTTCTCAAGTTCTTGGAATAATCGAGTCTGGACTGAACTTATGATTTACTCTTTTGATATAAAACTTCAAATTTTAAAGCATGATGAACAGATTCAGGTAAAAAAACAAAACAATGAAAAATAGTTGATTTTATAGCGTTAAAGATCAAGAAACGTTCAGGATTGTGATATTGAAATGTTCTGACCCCTTCGTTATTAAACAGTACCACTAATTAATTTAGTCTAGAACTGTATTGTAGGTAAAGTAAAAAACGCACACCAAAATATGTCGATATAGTATCACCGTCACATGCATCACAACACGTATTATGCGTCCGATAATTTATACTGGAAAATGTTATCAATTGCTGCATGGTGTTTGGAAACAGAATAAAAAAGTCCTTTAATTTAGGTTATAAATAATTGTATTCATAACTCCATCCCTAGTTTTGAGTCATGTCCATGCACTTCCATCTAGATTCACAAATCGCAAAATTGCAAAGCTGCTTCTCGAAAGAAAATGTTTTAATAATTAATAGTATTTTTTTAAATAAAACCGACATACTGTCGTTCTACGCATAATTGTCCCATGTTCAAAAAAGTGCAACTGAGAAAAACGCGATTGAAATTTTTCGACCATTTTTGTGTTTCTACGCATAATTGTCCCGTGGGTCCCTATTCACCCCATAAGTCCCTAATCATCCCAGTTAGCAGTTTATCACTCTTATTTGTAATCCTTTTGCTATACAATAGGTAAACAAGACACAATAGGTACATAGTAAAACTGATGATTTTGTGAAAGAAAATACTTGGTGGGACAATTATGCGTAGAAGTACAACAATGGGACAAACAGACTTGGTGTTGTTTTCAATGAGTTTCCGAACAAAGAACTAGATTTTATGTGTTTTTCATGGGAGCGGCTGTGGCTGACTGGTTACGGTGTTCGCTTTGTAAGCGAATGGATCTGGGTTCGATGCCCATCTGCTCCCAACGAGAAAGTTAAGAACACATAAAATTTGAAATTGAACGAAAAATCATAGTCGCTCTAGGCGGGGTTCAAACCCCCGTCCTATGGATTGGTAAGCAAAAATGCTAACCGCTAGGCCATGACGACTTGGTGAGCTTGGACTGGAATTAGGAATACTGTCACAGAGAGCGAGTTGTGGCGCTTTAACCACGGCAAATAGTGTCCAGGGCATTCGTGGAAATACAATGTCCCATCCCAGAGGGTCCCGGAGTACCAAACCTTCTTAGCATGGTGCTCCCAACGAATACAAACAAATCACGGAGCGTATGGTGGTGTGTCCCCACGCTTCTTCCTCCCCTGTCGATTCAGAATTGTGTTGTTGTTCGAACACTCAGTGCTCAAACTCAACCCAATTACGAGTCATCTCTGCGATACGGCTTTACGCAGTAGGCCTGGCCGCTTTAACGCTTGTGATGTCTCAATGCATTTCAATGCAATGGCGCACTGCAAATGTTAATAAATGACAAGAAGGGTGCTAGGCGTCATCTAACCTAAGGCACTCTCCAGGATCCCTTCGAAAGATTGGCTGCGCTAGGGTCTGATTAGATTAGATTAGATTAGAAAGAACTAGATTTTATGTGTTTTTCGAAATTTACACGTCAAACTAAACCTAAAAATGACAAAAAGTCATAATCGACCAAAAATGACATGGGACAATTATGCGTAGAACGACAGCATAAGCTCTGCAATTGTATTTTACACATTCACAATACGAGTGACGAACGACCTCTCTAGATTAATGTCACGTTAATTAAATAAACAACTACAACATTCACAAAACTGTTGAAGGTTTTAATGAGTTCCACCGGTGAAGGTGACTGCGGGCTGAAAATGATTTGCTTTTCATTGCTTGTGAAGGACAAAATCAGTTGAAATGTTATTGAATTATTCAGTGATCCCCGCGCACCGCGTTCAACCGCGTTCTCTGTTTTCTGTACTCGATCAAACACCAGCACCGCGTGTGCACGCGTACAAGCAAACCTAAACTCTGCCGTGTACAGGCTGTACCCGTACACGAACCTCAAGTTTAAACCGAACCTTGCACCTCGGGTACAAACCCCGTGCAGGCCGACGACGCAGAAAAGAGACAAAAATATTTCCCTCACGCTCCCTCTGCTGTAAAGTGGTGTTTCATTCTCCGCTGCAGTCACACTACAGTGTTTGCCACAGAGAGAATGAGAAGCAGTCATTTTTTTTCGTCTCTTTATACGCTCTTCGCTCGCACGGCGTTGTACCCGAGGTGTACACCCCGTGTTTACACCGCGTGTAAACTTGAGTGCGCCGTGCGGGGAGAACTCGAACATGGTAGCCTGGTGTGTTTGAGGTTCATCTGCACTGAAAACTTGTACGACGTGTACGGCGTGCGCGCGTTTCGGGAAGACTGGAATTATTATATGCCAGAATAGTTAAGATAGTATGTACATTAAGGGTGCACAGCAACCAAGGAAGTTGTTGTCTTCTTATTCTAAAATTGTTGAACTTACGGACCCAATCCTGAAGTAATTTGATTATAAAAATTGACAAATTTTGTTGTAAAAAGTAGTAGGGAATAGTACCTTAGGGAATGAGTTTGTAGTTTTGAAGATACTAAAATGTCTGTAACAAAAATCTGGGTGCAAAAGCTTTGGTTGATGTGCACCGTTAAGCTTGAAAATGTTGACATTTTAAATGCTTTTTGCCTTCCTCAGGTAAGATAATCCTGCTCGAATAATGAACTTTTGAAAAACAGCTCAAAGACCTATATTCATGTAAACCTATCGACTCCGAATCGAAAACTGAAAAAGTGTCAGAGTTGCGAATCTGGTGCTGGAATTTTGATGCCGGATCTCACTTATCTATATGAAAACTATGTCCGGATTCATAATCCAACCCATCGTTGTTTAGGTAATTAAAAGACCTTTCCAATGAGTACAAAAAATTGAAGATCTGGCAATCCTGTCTCGAGATATGACCACTTAAGTGATATTTATGTACATTTTGAAGCCGGATCTCACTTAAATGTATGTAAACTATGTCCGGATCCATCATCCGACCCATCGTTGGTTAGGTAATGAGTTTTTCCCATGAGTCCAAAACATTGAAGATTTGGCAACGCTAAGTTTCAAGTTTTGACAGTGACATTTGTGTATTTAGAGAAATGAGATGGAATTTGTGTCCAAACCATTCATATCACCAAATGTTGGTAAAAAGTGAGGAAGGCACCAACCACATAGGTGGATTAAGTTAGTTTTTTTTTAAACCAAATTATTCATAACAGTTTAAGTTTGAGAGCGAGTTTTTCACCAATGTGGAACCGGCCGTATCGAGGTGCTCCGATTTGGATGAAACTTTCAGCGTTTGTTTGTCTATGCATGAGATGAACTCATGCCAAATATGAGCCCTCTACGTCAAAGGGAAGTGGGGTAAAATGGGCTATAAAAGAGGTCTAAAAATATAAAAAATCTTAAAATCGCTCGCATTTCCATAAAACTTCATCAATTCATACTCTCTTAGATGCATTCGAAAGGTCTTTTGAAGCACTTAAAAATGTGCCATAGACATCCAGGATTGGTTTGATTTTTTCTCATAGCTTTTGCAAATTACTGTTATAGTAATTCGATTCGTTTTTCGATTTTTCTATAACAATCATTGTACAGCGTTAGTTTTTGCCCTGAAGGCCGCCATAGCGGCTCTTTTTGGTTTCAATTTTCTCATATTCGGTATCCTCGGAAAATTTCACGTAAGTTAGAAGTATTGGGAGTTGTAAATTTGATTGTTTGAAAAAATCAAACCAATCCTGGATGTTTATGGCACATATTTTCTGTAAGTTTTTTTATAGTTTTTCTTACTCTTGCTAGTGCCTTAGTTAAAGAAATAATTGTTTCTAAATGGATTACGATGCAACACACAGCTGTAAGGAACTCCAAAACTCTGTTATGCACTTCAAAATAACTCATTGTATCTTGATTATTCACCAATAAAACCGAATTGAATTGAATTGAATGATGGCACATATTTAAGTGCTTCAAAATACCTTTCGAATGCATCTTAGAGTGTAGGAATTGATGTAGTTTTACGGAAATGCGAGCGATTTTCAGATTTTTTTATGTTTTTTGGGCCTCAAACTTCATAGCCTTCCCTTTGCCGTAGAGGTCTCATATTTGGCATGAGTTCATCTCATGTATAGATAAACAAATGCTGAAAGTTTCATTCAAATCGGAGCACCTCAATATAGAGGTCGAGCAATATTTACAAATATTGCCTCTTAAGTAGAAAAACACATTTCAAAATATCAAAATAAATGCAATAAGTCAAAACGGTTATTTTTTGCCATATCAGTATCAAGATACTTTACTTCATAGATAATAGATTATGTTGTCAGAAACATGTTTTTTTTTTTTTGTTGCCCAATGGGCTTTGGGTTGAGTTCACTGCGACCACCTGAGAAGGCTATCTTTTGTGATGTACCCTGGTTACTGTTCATACTACAAATTACTCGTATCCATTGGATCGGAAGACAAGGGTTTTTTTTTTTGCAGACATGGTTTATCCCAACTCGGCGCAAAACAGTCGATGAACTGTATGACCTTCTTGGAATGGGTGTGGTGCTATACATCGTACGGCGTAAGAAGGTGCGATCCAAAGAACCGCACCCTTCGAGACACAAGTGCTCCGCAGAAGCAGAGTAAATGTGCCGAGCTTTCCAGCTCAGTTAAACAAAAACGACGGAGGTTGTTGGCCACCTGCCGATTTTGTGCAGGTGATATCTGGCAGAACAATGTCCTGTTAGAAGCCCTGCGAGTATTCGTTGTTCCCTCCGGTTTAAGCCAAGAAGTTTCTTGGCAATTGAAGGACTTGGAGTGATAAAAGTTTTAGCTTGTCTCAATCCTCGCATCTCGCCCCAGATTGAAGCGATTTGCGATCGTCCCCAACTAGTTATTTCTTGCTTCACGGCACTTTTTGAGATTCAAGGAACGGCTCGGGACCCACGAAGATGTTTGATAAGTCTTGTCTGGCAAGTTCATCAGCCATTTCGTTGCCACAGTGCCCTGGTACCCAAAACAACATGACTCCGTTATTCCGAGCAGCAAGTTCTCTGAGGGAAGCGACGCACTCCCAAACTTGTTTGGATCCGCATTTAAAGGATTTTTATGTCAATAGTGCAGCTTGGCTATCCGAGAAAATACCGATTTTTGCGTGTCTATAATTTTTCATAATACACGTCCTCACACAGTATGTACGGCATACACTTCTGCTTGAAAAACGGTAGGCCACTTTCCCATAGATATGGTTTGCCTGGCTCGAGGTCCGAAGACTCCAGCTCCAGTAGAAGTGCCCATTTTTGAACCGGGTGCGGGACATTTCGCCGAATGTCGTTTCGCCGACGGTCATTTCGCCGAAGGTCATTTCGCCGAATGTCGTTTCGCCGCATGGGACGTTTCGCCGAATGGGACGTTTCGCCGAATTGACAAATAATCGTATAATAAATATTTAAAATGGACACAAATTGAATTAAAATATTTTGAAAAAGTATAATGTTCCTAAAATGTGATTTTGCAATCTTTTTTTAAAAAAATATTTTTTTGTTTCTTAGTATGTTATTTTTATAAGTTTATGCATTATTATATGCATAAACAATCGACTTAAAAATAATCTAGTTGAAAAAAAATCTGCGAGTTTTTGCATTCTTTCAAACTTGAGCAGTTATTTAATTTCAGCATATAATTTCTGTGAGTTTTTTGCATTAATTTCTGTTAGTTTTTGCATTCTTGTTTAAATACATTTGAATTATTGCTGTGAGTTTTGCGTTCTGTTAACCATGAGCAGTTGATAAATTTCTGTTAGTTTTTGATTTTTTGGTTTTTAAGCATATTATTTGTATAATTTTTGTAAGTTTTTGTATTCTTTCCAACATGAACAGTTCTTTTATTTTTTGCTTATAATTTTGAATATTTCTGTTTGTTTTTGCATTCTTTGTTTTTTAAGCAAATTATTTTTATAATTTTTGTGAGTTTTTGCATTCTTTCAAACATGAGCAGTTCTTTTAATTGGCTGCTTATAATTTAGATTATTTCTGTTTGTTTTTCCATTCTTTGTTTTTCAAGCAAATTATTTGTATAATTTTTGGGAGTTTTCGCATTCTTTCAAACATGAGCAGTTCTTTTGACTTTCAGCACAACATTTTGCAAAATTGCTGTTAGTTTTTGCATTCTATATTTTTGGTATACTTTTCAAATATTTCGGTGAATTTATGCATTTTTAGTTTTTTAAGCATATTATTTCTATAATTTTTGGGAGGTTTTGCATTCTTTCAAACATGAGCAGTTATTTTGATTTTTAGCATAACATTTTGAAAAATTTCTGTTAGTGTTTGCATTCTTATTTTTTTAAGCAAATTATTTGTATTATTTCTGTGAGTTTATGCATTCTTTGAAACATGAGACGTTCTTTACTTTTTTTAAATTATTATATTATTATCTTGCCACTCCTTCTCAAGTTTGCATGAGTGAATTACAAGATGGCACTGCAGCGAACAAATAGCATAAATTATACAAAAAAGTTAATTTTTATTCAATTCTGCGAAACGTCCATTCGGCGAAATGACTTTCGGCGAAACGTACCATTCGGCGAAACGACATTCGGCGAAATGACCGTCGGCGAAACGTACCAGATCCTTTTGAACCATCCGTAAAGAAACGAATAGTTCCTTCTGGAAGTGTAGGTCCTCCATTACTCCACATTTGGCGATTTGTTTCAATCACCTCATATGGAATGTCTATATTGGGCCTCACCTCCATGCAGTCCATGAAGTTGTAAGGGGCCTTCACGATCCGCGAGTGACCCGTTCCATCTCCTTCCATCCAGTTGTTACACCATTGTAGTCGTAGAGCGCCAAGCACTGCCTCCTGCTTCACATGTAAATGCAAAGGCAGAATGCATACACACTAAAAAAATATGAATATTACATTTAACGGAATTCTCAATCTGATGTAAAAAAAAATATAATGTAAATGAAATAATGACGTGAATTCACATTCTTTTTGACGCAAAATGTCAAAATTTCTATTGTAAATCTGAAGCACAACTTTGTAAATGTATGTATGTGATAATAAATCAATTTTGACCTAATTTTACATTATATTTGATGCACATAACTGGAGCGTGTTTTAAGATGTAACTTTACATCAAATTTAATGTAATGTCACGCGTTTTATTTCTTACACGTCTGAAGCAGAAACGTCAAAACGTCAGACATGAGGTTGTCCATGTTTGGCAACGAGTAGTTTTTTTTTTCACTGAGGGGCTCAAAAAATGTTTGGAATCTGTTACAAAAGGCCAAGACGGCATAAGGAAATTCCTGGTAAAGGTTTGTTTTATTGTTTGCGGTCAAATCCCGATGAAAACTGCATTTGATGTGCTTATTTTTCTTTCAGGTGTCAGATGTTGATTTTTATCCGGAAGAGCTGTCGCGGCAGAACTAATGATGGGACGTTGTCAGTAGCCAAAGCTGCAGCTGTGGGGCAAGAAATTAGATGGTTTTCACTATCGTGACGAAATCCAATTGGATTTGGTGAAGTGGTATGAGTAGTCAGGAAAAGTCAGTGTTTTGCTTTAAAATGTGATTTGGTGCTTTGTGAAATGTGAATGTTTTGAAGTGCAGGCTTATGAATGACAATAAAATTATTGAAAACAACCATATTTTGATTCATCCCAAGAACATGCTCATAAAATATTTTATTATTTGAAACAAAAGCACGTGTAAAATTATACGGTCACGGCACGATTAATAAATCGTGTAATTGACAATCTGATGTAATTTTACTTATTTTTTGACGCTCCAGATATGTGTATTATATTAGACATAATATTACACGTTTTTTTTCGTAGTGTGTAGCATGGCTTCCATAGAGGTATCCACGCGCGAGAGTGTGTTAGTTTGTAACAATATTTACACGCAGACATAAGCAAATCGAGTAGAATGATTCGTCTGTCAAAATCAGCTGTGTCCTTTGTTCTACCACGAGCACGTGGTAAACAGCTGTTTTTTACAGACTATTGATCTACTCGATTTGCCTATGTCTGCGTAAAAAAAGTGTAAACAAAATCAGCTGCTTGGAATTCAGCCAATCACAATCGTTCAAAACCAAAACAATACTTCAAATACAAATACTAACACAGAATCATGGTGTGCGTGAGAGAAACCGTGGAGATCTCTAAGGCCGCGGTGGGTGTTGTTTTCATTGCACTCGTTACAGAGAGACATCCCAGTAATGGCCTATCTACAATCACTTAGCTTAGAACATCTAAGTAAAGTAGTTACTTAGGAAAGTCTGCAACTTACGTTCGTCATCCACAATCAACTTAGAAAACTTGCTAGGCTGATATACGTTGCTATGCAGTTGTTTGTTTACCTTTGATATGGAAACTTCAACTTACCGTAGATTTTGAAATTTTCCAAACCAAACGTCAGTTTCTAATTTGATTACATTTCCATTGTAGAAACTCAGATTCATTTCCATTGATTCAAATTCCTAAGCTAAGTGAAATTTTCTAAGCTAAGTGATTGTAGATAGGCCATAAGAAATACGGGGCCGATCGGGTCTGATCGTAAGAACGACGATCAGACCTACAGGGGCCGATGCGGGTCTGATTTTGAGACACGCATCAGACCCGAATCAAGGTATTTTGCACCCGAAACGTCAACCTGTCAAGGTTGTTCGAACATCGCAAGAGGCCTACATGCGGGGGCGATGTAAGAACGACGTAGTGGTGAAAAATCAGACGCGCATCAACCTGTTTTATTGTGCTCTTCTTCTTCTTCCTCTGTCATCTGTCATTCGGTTTGTTGTTATTAAAACAGTCGTTTTTGAGTTTCGCAAGTTTATTTTCATAAAATCTTAAGTAATAATTTTATTGGTTTATGGTATAAACATGAATTACTCGCTCCAGGCGCGTAAGGATCGGCTCCGGTTGGTCCGAGGAACTTGCAGATTGGTAATCTTCCGGTGTCCCTGTTCTGTGCAGCGTTGTTCCGAGGGTGCCGACCTTCCGCCGAGCATGTTCGTCCAGCGTCCGCATGGCAATTCCGGGTGGCATTAAACTGTTAAAAATGAAAAATAAACAATAAGTAAACTAAATCTAGACAATGTTGCAAATAAATTACCGAAATTTGAAAGGAATTGGCCAGGACCGCGGACTTAATTCGATTGTGCTGGACCTTCCGGCGAGCATGTTCGTCCAGCGTCGTTCCGCGGGAACTTGCTGGTGCGGACCGTCCGTCGAGCATGTTCGTCCAGGAACGTCCCGCGGGAACTTGCAGGTTGGCGACCTTCCGGCAAGGATGTTCATCCAGCGTCGTTTCGCGGGAACTTGCAGGTTGGCGACCTTCCGGCAAGGAAGTTCATCCAGCGTCGTTTCGCGGGAACTTGCAGGTGCCGACCTTCCGTCGAGCATGTTCGTCCAGCTTCGTTCCGCGCGAACTTGCAGGTTGGCGACCTTCCGGCGAGCATGTTTGTCCGGCGTCGTCTCGCGAGAACTTGCTGGTGCGGACCGTCCATCGAGCATGTTCGTACAGGGTCGTTCAGAGGGAACCGCCATTGCCGTTCCGCATGGCAATTCCGGGTGGCATTAAACTGTAAAAAAAAGAAAAAGAAACAATTAGTCAACTAAATCAAGACAATGTTGCAAATGAATTACCGAAATTTGAAAGGAATTGGCCAGGACCGCGGACTTAATTCGATTGTGCTGGACCTTCCGGCGGGCATGTTCATCCAGCGTCGTTCCGCGGGAACTTGCAGGGTGGCGACCTTCCGGCAAGGATGTTCATCCAGCGTCGTTTCGCGGGAACTTGCAGGTGCCGACCTTCCGTCGAGCATGTTCGTCCAGGGTCGTCCCGTGGGAACATGCAGGTGCCGACCATGTTCGTCCAGCTTCGTTCCGCGCGAACTTGCAGGTTGGCGACCTTCCGGCGAGCATGTTTGTCCGGCGTCGTCTCGCGAGAACTTGCTGGTGTGGACCGTCCATCGAGCATGTTCGTCCAGGGTCGTCCCGTGGGAACATGCAGGTGCCGACCATGTTCGTCCAGCTTCGTTCCGCGGGAACTTGCTGGTGCGGACCGTCCGTCGAGCTTATTCGTCCAGGGTCGTTCAGAGGGAACCGCCATTGCCGTTCCGCATGGCAATTCCGGGTGGCATTGAACTGTAAAAAAAAGAAAAAGAAACAATTAGTCAACTAAATCAAGACAATGTTGCAAATAAATTACCGAAATTTGAAAGGAATTGGCCAGGACCGCGGACTTAATTCGATTGTGCTGGACCTTCCGTCGATCATGTTCGTCCAGCTTCGTCCCGCAGTATAAAAGTTTGACTAGACTGAAAATTCTCAGTATCAAAATTACACTGGAGGCGCCCCTAGGACTTAAACATTGTTATGAAAATTTAACTGGACTTAAAAAATTAAAAAAAAAATACTATAAAAGTTTGACTAGAGGCGCCTCTACAACTTAAACATTTTTATAAAAATTCACAATATTAAATATAAAAAAATAAAAATTTGACTAAGGGCGCTTGTTATGAAAATTCTCAGTATGAAAATTTGACTGGTGGCGCCCCTACGACTTAATTTTTTTTTATGAAAATTTGACTGTAATTCAAAAATTACAAATTTTTAGTATAAACATTTCACTCGAGCTGCCCCTTCAACTTAAACATTTTTGAAAAAAAATCTCAATATGAAAATTTGACTAAGGACGCGATAAAGACTTAAAACTTTTTATGAAAATTGTCAGTGTGAGAATTTGACTTGAGGCGCCACTACGACTTATTTTTTTATTAAAATTTAACTGGACTTAAAAAATTACACCCCTACAACTTAAACATTTTTTTGAAAATTCTCAATAAGAAAATTTGACTTTAACATTTTTATGAAAATTTGACTGGACCTCAAAAATTACAATTTTTTAGTATAAACATTTCACTAGAGGCGCCCCTACAACTTAAACATTTTTATGAAAATTATCAATATGAAAATTTGACTAAGGGCGCACCTAAGACTTAACTTTTTATGAAAATTCTCAGTATGAAAATTTAACTGGAGGCGCTCCTACGACTTTAACACTTTTATGAAATTTCTGAATATGAAAATTTGACTGATTTTTGCTTTTAAATAAGACCGTTGCAAATATTTTTCAAAGTTTTTGTAGCCATCCTTCCTTAAAAATTGGTCCGGAAAATCAGGAAGCAAAAACATATTCTTTTCAAAAGACTTGAAAATTTCAATGAAAATAGATATCTAATCAATCTTAAATGCCCTATGCTAATAATATTAGGCATGTTTAGGCTCGTTTAAAAATATTTCCCATATTGTTTTGGTCACCGAGAACTGATGTTAATTCAATCTAATCGGTCTTTATCGGTGAAATCTGACGCAAATTTTAGAAGAAAGATAATGAAATTTTAGGTGGATAGGTCGACTAAGAGTCATAGAAGAAGATATAAAGGACGGAAAACTAAGTCAGCGAAGGGCCAATTGAGGAAGTATGTGTGTGTGATCAAGTCTTTTAGCCTTCTAATTTGGCTCTGTACAAGTACTGAGCGAAACACACAGTAAATGTACAGAGACAACTTATTCCTGCAGCGTCATCCATATGACTCCCGGACGGCCAAAAGAAATGATCGCACACCGCCTATACATACAACCGGCACGTTACTTTGGTTCTACCGATGACATTTATTGCGTTCGGATATTTCTGGGATGTGTCTTGAGCCTTGCTCTGGTAGCTTGGTATTCAAGACAAAGCCGTACTGCATTACCCTTGCGCTCCATAAATAGAACAGTTCTAATTTACTTTTCTTTTATCCGAAAACTTTTTATTCCCATATTGTTTTGGTCACCGAGAACTGATGTTAATTTAATCTAATCGGTCTTTATCGGTGAAATCTGACGCAAATTTTAGAAGAAAGATAATGAAATTTTAGTAAATTAGAACTGTTCTATTTATGGAGCGCAAGGGTAATGCAGTACGGCTTTGTCTTGAATACCAAGCTACCAGAGCAAGGCTCAAGACACATCCCAGAAATATCCGAACGCAATAAATGTCATAGGTAGAACCAAAGTAACGTGCCGGTTGTATGTATAGGCGGTGTGCGATCATTTCTTTTGGCCGTCCGGGAGTCATATGGATGACGCTGCAGGAATAAGTTGTCTCTGTACATTTACTGTGTGTTTCGCTCAGTACTTGTACTGAGCCAAATTAGAAGGCTAAAATACTTGATCACACACACATACTTCCTCAATTGGCCCTTCGCTGACTTAGTTTTCCGTCCTTTATATCTTCTTCTATGACTCTTAGTCGACCTATCCACCTAAAATTTCATTATCTTTCTTCTAAAATTTGCGTCAGATTTCACCGATAAAGACCGATTAGATTAAATTAAAAATATTTGGAAATTACTATGTATAGCACCGCAAAAACTTTTTTTCCGCCAAAATAAAAAAATCGTCAATACTTAGAAATTTAGGAAATAAATGATTGTAAAACAATTCGACAGGTGAATAATTGTAATTGTAATTGATTGTTTATTTGTGACGAGAGCCTGTTAGTTTACAACATTTATCATGTTAAGGAGGAAGATAGAAAACGGAGGTTAAGATAGAAAACGGAGATAAATAAACCAACCAAATGGTTCCAGATAAAGCTAAAAATCCAAGTTAGATGCGGAAGGCTTAAACTAGTTGTTTAACACAGCTTTTAAACGAATAATGCATTTTAAAACACTTTTTTCATTAAAAAGATGACACCATGGCCTGTAATTTAATTTTTTAAACCCCTCCCTCTCGACTTTGATCAGAGTCGAGGAACATACACTTCAAAAATAAATTGCAACGGCTTAATTAAAATTTGATTGTTTATCAACTTACCAGTGGATCAGGTATGATGTCAATGAGTTAATTTGGTCAAAAGGAAGGAGGGCAGCCGGGTTTTGGTAGAGTTGCTGAAATCCGTGCTGGGAGTTAAACGGATAAAGAAGTTCCTGAACCAACAGACTCCCTACTGCACCGAAACAAAAACCGGTGGCGATCATCTGTGATGTACATCAAAAACATCCGTGAAGAATTGGCCCGGTCCAGTGCGGCCTAAAAGCATGATCCCGGACCACCGGGCATCTAGACGACTTTGTAGAAATGAAGGCGGTCATCATGCTGCTCCCGCTCAAGTTTATCGGACAACAAGCTCTCGTCAAAGGGTCGACATTCTAGCAACTTCCTTACAGTTCTTCAGCAACGGAGAAACGTGACTCCACCGGTCTTCAGAACGCCGGCTCCTCAGGCCACGAAACGATCCGCAAAGACCGCAACCCGGCCATGAACCCGTCCCTCATCATCTCCGAGAAAAACACGATCGACACAACAAAGCAGCACAACAATACCTCCACCTGTCCTTCGACGCTGCAGCCGACTGAATCGAATTCTACGCCTCAAACTGGCCGTCGGAGTCAGCGCCACATCGAGCCGGTGCGGGTGGCGGACGTGGTCACCCTACTGCACGCTATGTTGGCCATCGCGCTCGTACTACATCGGGAATGAGCAAAGATTCAACTGGCGAACAAATTCTGTGGGAAGAGGCCAGTGAACGGGAGCACCGATTCGCCAAAGGCCTCGAGCAGGGACAATGTATGGCGAATGACGCGAGTTACGACGGGGTGGCACGGTATCTGTTCCTGCAGATGGTGCTTCGAGCATCCGATTTCAAATAACTTTCAAGTTTTGTTCACATAACAACAACATTGTAGGAGTAAAAAAAGTAGAAGAAAATTCACTATTTGAACATTTTCACTGCAAATTAGCTATATAAATTTAAAAAATGTAAAATAAATTGAAATTCTCTTCAAATCAATCCTAACCTAACCTCAAGAATGACATAAACTTGGCCAAGCGTTTTAAACAATTTTTCACAATATTACTGACACAACACTGATTCTCATATTAATTATAATAATTGAAACAACTCACATTTTAAACACAAAGAACACGAATTAAAATTAACAAAAGTACAAAATAAAAATTTGAAACACAAAATAAACCGATTAAATCCGCGCGGACGGTTTCGCGGCGAACAGCAAACTGGACATTTGACAACTTTGGCGTTTCTCAGCCGATCGTCGAAAAGTCGAAAAAGACGAGAGAGCGAGAGCGCATGACATTCGGAGATTCTATGAAATTTCAAATAATGCTGTCTCTTTCACTCTAACGCGCAGCATACCAGTTCATCGAAATAGCCGAAAAACATCGTGGCCTTACAAAACATCGTGGGTTTACGGACTTTCGATCTGGGATTGTTCAACACGATTCCGGTCAATTAGCCGCTTTCTAACTCTTCAATTTCCGTTATTTTTCCTCTCTTTTAACAGGCCGATATAGTCCGGAACAGGTACGCAGGACGACCATGGCATTGCCAGCGACCTTGGAACGACGACAGCCCACAAGTTCCTTCCGAGCGACGAGTGGGACGCTCGTCCAGGTCCAGAGCAAATGGAACATTCCAGGAACTCGCCCTCCCCTCAAGCGCATTCCGAAACTTTCACGGTGGAAGGCCACCTCCTTGCAGATACCTGTAAGACGCACCACGGAACAGGATCGACGGACTGCTGTCGCGGTGCAAGTGCCCTTGGAACGGCCGCTGGACGAACGCATCCAACTCCAATTCAACCGGAGCCAGTTCCCCTCGTCCAGAGCATTCCTTATTGGTACACCTTTTTTCGGCAAATCGTGCTTAAATTGGATGCGAAGCAGCAAAATAAATGAATTAAAACCTGAAAATAACTGTTTTAATCAAAACAAACCCATTGACAGATGACAGAAAAAGAAGAAGAAGAGCACAAAAAAGGGGTCGATGCGCGTCCGATTTTTCATCCTTATGTCGTTCTTACATCGGCCACGCACGTAGGCCTACCGCGATGTTCGAACAACCTTGACAGGTTGACGTTTCGGGTGCAAAATACCTTGATTCGGGTCTGATGCGTGTCTCAAAATCAGACCCGCATCGGCCCCTGTAGGTCTGATCGTCGCTCTGACGATCAGACCCGATCGGCCCCGTATTTCTTACTGGGATGGTGGCAGTGTTTCAGGAACGTGGACTGGTTCCAGAGATTCTTCCGGGCTTCTCGCCAATGGATGTTGTTTTGGGATACTCACAATCGTTTATGTGATCGTCAGGCACAGGTCAGGCAGCGGCTTCCGTCAGGATTCAGGATCGGAGTTGTCCAATTGTTGCCATGCGCGTTCCGAGCCTAATCCATACAGCGACGTTACGAGGGAATTTGCAGGGAGATGATTGTCCTTCGAGCTTATTTCGTCCAGCGTCTTTTCGAGAGCACTTGCAGGATGGTGACCAGCCGGCAAGCCTGTCCTTTCCGAGGGAACCTTGAGGTCGTCACTTACAAGGTCATGGCCGTCTTAAGTGGCATTTCAGAATAGCAACTAGAGCAAAGTTCTAGGAACATCTTCGGGGAATCTTGGGGGAAGAACTTCGAGGGACACGGTTCCGGAGATTCTTCCGGGCTTTGTTCGTACCGCCTTTTGAGATCCTTGTTCATGAGCTCAATCGAGTGCATCTGAACGGCCCGCAGACACACGACCACTGTCGTTCTTGCCAGCATCCGATCCGGAATCGCCCTTTTTGTCGTCATCTGGTCCAACGTCAGACATCAAGTGACTAGCTCGCTTCCTCCGCAGCTTCTACCGAATCTTCCCAAGGCCTCGACAGTAGCTGCTCTGCCTTTGATGACTCCAGCTTGTCCGAAATTTCCTTGATCCGCTTAGGCTCGCTCTCCGAAAGCGTCGACGATGGTTGCTGGCAGTGCTATTGGTTTGAACCCGACCACCGCAACCACTACCCTGCGGTTGACTTCCCTACAGACTGTTTCCGGAAGGATTTCGCACAAGCTTAAGCTTCTAAAACCTCGGTCCTGGCCGCGGCCTGCTTGTGTTCCATTTCTCTTCGCTGGTACTCCTCGCGAAGCAACTTGAGACGTTCCTTGGCCTCGGCGTGCAGTCCACGACCTCCGACGCCGGCGTAGCCATTCTGTTGCGAGGGAGTTGGCGGTTGACTGACGGTCGATGGTGGGCCACTGAACGACAATCTCCTGCTCCATAAACGGAGCCGCCGCCGACGAAAAGTCTCGCCTTG
This sequence comes from Culex quinquefasciatus, assembly GCF_015732765.1. NCBI lineage: Eukaryota > Metazoa > Arthropoda > Insecta > Diptera > Culicidae > Culex > Culex quinquefasciatus. The sequence continues at coordinate 103,800,026 of NC_051863.1, forward strand.
GAGGTTGCTTTTGTTCGCGAGGTCGCGACCGCCAATTTCTCCGTACGAGTCACGGTTTTTTATACCCTACTGTATAATGCCTTTGCTGGTAAATTACGCCGGATGGTTTCAATCCGTCCGAATTCCGATTGGCCACCCACGATTTGAGCGGCCCCAAATGTTGCAGTCCTGGCAGTGGATTCTGCAGCTGTCTTGCTTCATTAATTTCTCCTCCTTGTATCCGTGTGTTCCGATGCACTTCTTCTTGAACTCGCCCAACACAAAGGGGAGCTTAACAGGCCAAGGACTGGATAGATTTCCAGGTTTGGGGTTGGTTGCAGACCAGCTCGAAGCCACTGCAGAAAGCAATCTCCATTCTTTATGCTGCTAGTTATGCCCTTGGAACAGAACGGAGCATGACCATTTTGCAGCTGAGCAGCTTGCTGAGCGGTTGAACTACATTTCTGAAAATATGGAAAAAATGCAATATTAAAACGAAATTTTATCACATTTGGTTTTTTTTTTCTTACTAAGTACTTTAGAACAGTCAAGTCGTGCATCGAGAGTGTCTGGCCGGCGGCAGGAGTTGAGGCTGGCCGGTGTTACGGTTCTTCAAATGGTCGGAGTCATCTAGGTAGAACTGCTGGCGTTGAAAGGATGGTGGTGGATGGCGCTGGCCGTTTCTCCGAAGCGCTTTTGGTACATGAGCGTCTCGTAATGATTGGTCGGAACCAGTTTTGTAGTTCATGTGTCTCCAGGTTCCGGTCTCCATTGGCAACTTCAGGGCGTTCCGGAATCAAGGCTTTCAAGGGTCCTTGTGCATCTCATCATCCTCGACTAACACCAACGGTACCGGATCCTGGATCGCATTGATACCCACCCGCCGGGTCGGTTCTGTCGACGTGCCATTGTTTCGGGAGTCGCGTTGGGGGTTATCTAGGGCTTCCTCGGCTCGGCAGGAAGGTATTAGTCTATATCTATATTAGTCTGTTGTGCAGTGAACTGGTTGTGGCCAATTTGTACGTCTCAGGCGACGATATTTTGGCGATTAATGTGGTTACGATGGCCACCCTGTTCCGCTCCAGCTGTGGTTTATGTTGGCACTGCCACACGGAGAAAAAAGAGTTCCCAAAATCGTGAACAAGCGTTCATGAAAATAGGAACCGCGAACAAAGTGTTCAAATTTCATGGTACGTTTTTCAAAATCGTACCATGGAATTTGAAAACTTTGTTCGAGGTTCCCATTTTCATGAACGCTTGTTCACGATTTTGGGAACTCTTTTTTCTCCGTGCATTTCTGCCACGGATTCTTCTCGCGAAACGCCAGGTCGTGGATCGCTAAAAAAAAGTTAAAATTAATCTAATATCACTCTGAGTTTTTAAGTTTCCTTACCCTCTGCTGTGCCGACGTACCAGCCTCTGACGGGTTACATAGCCGAAGAATATCCCCCTGCTCCGTTCAAATCCGGTTGCTGAACCGCGCTGTTTAACTTGTTGTGCTGCTCAGGAACCTTGGTTGACGATGACGATCCTGCTACACCACCTTTTAGGGCCATGACCGTCATTCGAGTCACTTCCGCGCATTACGTTTCGAGGGCAAGGTCAGGGCCGTCCCGCGTATCAATCCGGATTGCGACTGTAGGACGCAGTTTCGTCCATAAGCACGAATAAGTTCAGTAGTGGTTGTTCAATCCAGAACAGCAACACCCAGAGCTTTTGAGCTGGAAAAGGGGAATGATTATTCGTGTGGGAAGTTTTCAATGATGACTGTTTTACCTTTCTATCAGAGGCGTAAACTCTTCCAGGTTGTCATCTCCAACGGCTCTTCGCGTGTACGCACTCGGAACTCCGTGGTTTTCACAGTCCAGTCAAGTCATCATTCAACCACCTTCGTGGGTTGGAGGAAGAAGTTCCAGTAACGTGGACTGGTTCCGATTGGTCTAACCCTGGGCGTGTTAGTGCTGCATCTCACCCATCTTTTCGATGGCACCTGCATCTGTCAACCTGTTTAACAAGAAAAAAAAAACTATTAGACTGAAATTAACTAATTCTTCTAGTAATTTACCAGAATCTCAACTCTTTTCAAACGATTTTCCTGCCAACCGGGCCGCATGTGACCGACGGTTCCGTTTGGGATCAGCTTCTGAATCGCATTGTTGACAACCCGCTGAGTCAGTTCCACCGGCATGCCTTTTGTCAGTGAATCGCGTCCAAAGCGAGTCCTTGCGGCGGTTACTGCGGTCACTTTCTTCGGCATCTCCTGCCCGATCGACAATCCGACGTAGTGTCCGATCCGGCCACAGCTCCTCATTCCGTCTGGCGCAATTTTACAGCAGGTGTTCCTGCGAGACTTCATTGATCAGGACCTGGTGTCCAGACCGTCGCGCGTATCCACTGTCTCTGGCGTGGGTCCAACTCCAGTTCCCCCGGAACCGGTATCGTCAGAGAGAAAGTGCCCGAACAGTGGCAGCACCGAGCCAAGATCCTCCGCTGGCCTCAAGCGCATGCAGCGACATCGGAAATGCCAGCAACTCGCACAAATAGCGCTAACCGATGGCCCGTAAGACAGCAATTCCGCGATTCCAGCAAACGGCCATCATCATCAGTGGCCACGCCGTCGTCTGGACAAAAAACAAATTCTGGTTGGATTTATTATAACAATTTTATTTGCAAATTTAGACTTACCAGAAAAAGCAAAACGTGTTTCCTGATTGAAAAAAAAACTCGTTTGACAGTTCTGCCGAAAATTCGCAACCACGTAAGAGGGAGACAGAATGATGATCGAGTTTTCGACAAAAAAATAAATCTTCCCGTCTCTGTCATTCTAACGCGCAGCATACCAGTTCATCGAAAAAATCGAAAAACATCGTTGCCTTACAAAACATCGTGGGTTTACGGACTTTCGATCTGGGGAGGAGCTCCGCCGAATTTTCGCGTTTTTTTTGTGTTTTTGACTAGTTTCGGGCGCGTGTGTGGTTCCCAGACGGAAAAGGGGGGCGCCTGGCGGGCGTTTTGTCTTGGGCGCTGCACTTAGCTGCGCAAGACGTCTGGCAGATTTTCCCCCCGACTGGCCCAAGAATGTTGCCAGAATTCTGGCGAATATGCAACAAACCGGTCGTGCACGGTTCAACCGATTGAACCGATTCGTTTTTGTGCCAGACAGCTGTGTGTTATTCCGCCAGATTTTTGCCAGATTCGTCGGGCGTCACGCAAAACCTGGCTAAAAGAAATGTGCCAAGTGTGTCTGAACTGCACGACAAACGTCCGCCTGCGCCAGACACTCAAATTTACCAGATTTTTTTCCGACCGGGTTTTAGAGTGCAGTTTGAGAGGGCTGTTATCAGATTTTCACGGAGTTTAGTGATTTACGCCGGAATGTGGTGCATTTTCATCAAGTTTATTCGGATGATTGTGTTTTCTTCTTCCTGTGCAAAGGGAAGGAATCGTTTTCTATCGACAGTTACGTCGACTGTTATGTCGACTGTCAGGGGCTAACCTCACGAACGGGAACGTGATGCTCATCGGTCGTTGTTGTGACAGTTCAGGAAGGGTGCAAAGCGGAAGGCTAAAATCCAATACCCAGATCGAAAGTCCGTAAACCCACGATGTTTTGTAGGGCAACGATGTTTTTCTAAAATTTCGATGAACTGAATGCTGCACGTTAGAGTGAAAGAGAAAGCATGCTTTTATTTTTCATCGATGTTTCACAAAGCATGCTATCTCGCTCTTGCAAATCTCCGAACATTTTCGAGACTTCTGTCAAAGTTGCAAACGCAAAAAAATGTCACCTCGTGTGCACGTTGAATCACGGTCGGAAAAAGAAAATTAGATTTAATCTATTTGATTAGCCGTCTTTTCCTGGATTATTCGCACATTTGCACGAAACGGATTTGAAAAGTAAGTACAATTCAAATTAATTGCGCTAATTTACTTATTTTCTCTTTAATTTTCAGCCGTAATCCGCTGACATTTGAAGGAAATTGAGAAGGAGATTCCAACAATCATCCGGTAGACCCGGATGATAGTTCCAAGATGGCGGTCGTGGACGATGAGAAAGAAAAAAAACACGCAATGCGTCGCCGGACGTTCCCAAGCTGAGCATCCCTTCCATTGCGAGCTCGCCGATTCCGAGAGGTTCCCCGTTTAGTGACTGCAGTTACGTCCGCCTAAGGATTTTTAATCGGGCTGCAAGCTCCGGGACTTGCCCACGAAGGCAGCGGAACTGGCCGCGGAAACCAGCTGTCGGTGTCCGGAACAGTGCAAAAGCTTCAGAAGAGCACTAACCTTTGACAAACTGATTACACATGTGGGAATACGCGAACGCCGGTTCCTGCGACGATGGAGGAGAGCTTGTCATTTGTTGAGAAGGAGGAGGAGGAGCAGCAAAAGCAGGAGAGAGGCGAAGAAAATTAACGAGCGCGAGAACATGATCAAAGCCGGGGTCGGTAACATGAGCCGATTAAAACGTCGGTCTGTGCCCCTCAGGCACGATTGCGAGAAGGCTGCGGTTGTCCTCAGAGAAACAAAAGTGGTAAAGAGCTCGAGCAGTTTAAATGTTTAGAAAAAGTTATTATGTAATTTGTCTTTTCAGAATTTCAACAAAAACATCTCGAGAGCTGTGCAGAACTGTCGGGTCGCCAGCTCGTCAGCCCTGTCCAGCAATAACAACACCAAACAAATCTCGCGGATGAGCACCTGCCGTACTGATACATTTGGCGAAAGTTGTCCATAAACATGAATCTGATGGCCCCGTTGGTCAACCGGTGGATGTGGAACCGATGCTGCGAGAGCACAGGCAAAACAATAATTCGTTAAATCACCCAACCTGAACTAATAATCCCCTCTTGCAGAGAAGTCAGATCTGGAGTCCTGTCCCAAGAATACCACAATGGAAGCGATTTCCGAGGCAGACGGAAGCTGAGTTCGAGGAGGTCGCGAGGATATGGCCACGGCTGCACCAACCACCTGGTTAGTCGACACCGCGGGCAGAGTTCTCTGAAGCTATCCTGTTGGGTGGTTCCAGTGTCCTACCGGCGGTCAGCACGTTCATTAAATCATCGGCCAACGTGACCGTTGTACTGGATCGGGAGGTGACCAAGGAGCTTGTGGTGGCAGCGGGACTGGTGCTGAACGCAGGTAAAAAAAACTCATTTTTGAAATCCTACAACCCCAAAACACTTTTCCCTCTTCTAGTCGGTAGGCGGCCAGTTGAACGTAAAACGACAGCTCTTTTGAACACCTGACGGACCAGAAGTTTTAAGGCCTCCAATAACATCTTACAAGTGCGACCACCACGCGGGGTCAAGATGGCCAGCGCGCACGAAAGACTTCTGAAAAAGTTGACCAGGGCACTTTCATTGGGCTGGGAACACCAAAGAACAAACAAAGCGAGTTCGAACCGGTTTAGTCGGAAGCATGACACTTTTGTTAGGTCGCAGGGAGTATGTCAGCGTACAGTAATCCGATCTTTCCGATCAGGACATTCACTCGGACTTGCCGGTTCCGAGAGGTTCGCCGACGGACCACTTCCGTTGAGTCCAAAACAACGGAACTGTTGTATTCAAAATTAAACAGCCGGTGCGGTGGTGACTGGGAGTACCACAACAGTCGGTGTCCGGAAACGCCAAGAATCGGCAAAAGGGCATTCGAAATGCTGAACACATCCGTGCACCGGAACCAAGTTTGGCAAGAAGGAGTAGGAGCAGCAGTGCGCGAGAATATGGCCAAGGCCTGGGTCGGTGTACCGCCGGAAGGCGACGTCTAATCTGCACAATATTTCATGTTTGGACGTAAACATGTTTTTCTACTTTACTCATTCCGGTGCGTTCCAGAAAGTTCACCCTACGCATCGTCCAGTTCCTGTCCTTCCGGTGGTGGATATGTGGGACACCCTGCTGCTGACCGGTTGCCCCGATCCCGGCGAAACGAACCTACTCCGATGATTCCGATCCGGTGAACTAAACATGTCCCATCATTTTTTTCTGTTACAACACCAGAGGCAGCGAAAGTTAAACTTAATTCCTACAAGAATTGAAAAAAGCATTTTTTGGCTAATAAAATGAAATTGAGTGAAAAAAACCAAAACCAAACAAATTATTTCAACCAAAACAAATCATGAGTTTGACAGATGACAGAAAAAGAATAAGAAGAACCGAAAAAGATAGGTTGACGCGCGTCCGATTTTTCACCTTTACATCGTTCTTACATCGGCCCCGTACGTAGGCCTCTTGCGATGTTCGAACAACCTTGACAGGTTGACGTTTCGGGTGCAAAATACCTTGATTCGGGTCTGATGCGTGTCTCAAAATCAGACCCGCATCGGCCCCTGTAGGTCTGATCGTCGTTCTTACGGTCAGACCCGATCGGCCCCGTATTTCTTACTGGGTAAGATTGAAATTATGTTGGCAAAGAAATTATTGAAAGAAAAGTGGAAAAGTGAATTTCTGAAGTGGAGTGCGGTTCGTTTTCCTAGTGCGCGCGTTTTAAATGGTGTTTTTCTATGGATTTCATCCGGAAGATTTGATAGAACGGCCCGGGAGTGTCCCTGAAATTGAAGGTCGATCGGTTTCTCGTCGGCTTTTGATCCAAAGCGGTGTAAAATCCGGATTTTCCTCGGTTATTGTGGTTTTTTTTCTCATTCTCGGAAGCAGTTTTGTTTCAAGCTTGCTGTGCTAGTGAGTTTGTGGGAGTGCATTGGATTGGCCGACCTATCGGATTGTTTCCATGGAAGTTGCCACATGATTGTCCTGCCCCATTTAGAAGGGGTCCAGGTTTCCCCAGTCTTGGCCGGGTGTTTTGGAGTCGTGGTCCATCAACGGTCCATCAACGACGGACGGAGCGAGGGGCCAGGAAAGCAGAATGCGTGTGTGAGTGTGTGAACGCATCGCTTTTGGCTGAGTCAAAGCAGTCGAAGCAGGCTTTGCCTGAAGTGTGAGTGTATTGGTAGTGGTTGATGAATCACAAGAGATGTTTTCTGCAGTTAATGTTTGACAGCTAAGGAAGAGTGGAATTTTTCGTAAGGGCGAAATCGGGTTATACAGATTTTAGAAGAAATCTGCAGACTTAACTACAGTGAAGTGAGAAGGAATTAAAAAAATCAGTCCGAAAATCTTAGCTAAAAATATGAATGCTAAATGTATGTCGCCGTAAAACAGCAGGTTAAACAGCAGCTACCTGTAATCTTCGATCGCTTTGAGCGACCAACCAGCCAGGCGCCGTGGAGGCGCTTATCAACTACTGTATGCCAAGGTGGATGCTGGATCTGGGTGAGAGCGCTCTTATTATATAAATGCATTTGTTTTTATATTTTTTTACCGCGTAAAATCTACAAAATCGGTCGCTAAATCCAAATCATATCTTATTGAAATTAATCGTTAAGGGTCATTATTTAATAATTTAGTTACGCGTTCTTGATCATTTTGCTGTCGTTTCGTTAGTTTGTCAACTGTACCAGTAGATTGATACAATCCAAATAATGTGTTAAATTTTTATGGTGAAAACATTATTTTCTTTTCGTTTATATTCGTTGATTGTAATAATTTATTCCATCAGGCAGTTTTAATATTAACTCGTCAAACTATCGATTTTATGAAGAGTAAAGCGTCTTTTATTTACTATTTTTGAAATTTGCTCGCGTTATCTAAATTGTACAAACAGTAAAAATATACTGATAAGTCCAGCCCATAGCACTACTGCTCGGTTGGCACGCGTTCGATTAAAAAACTTTTTAAAATAATCAATTATTTATCTTTCCGCAGCCGGCTGCCTAAGATTTAAAATTTTCAACCGATAAACAAAATGCTCATGGTCACATCACTGCCACTCGTGAATCCTGACCTCATACCCATCTACTAACCCCCTCAAAACTCATGTGATACTTTGTCGGAGAAGCAGTCGATTGGGCGGTCTCTATCACTCAAGTATCGGACTAACATTCCCATCCACTTCCCCGTGACTCTACCACTGGTCGTGGCCGGCGCCGGTATTGATCAGCATGATAGGGGCCTTTGAGAAGTTGCGAAGCGAGGAAAGATAGCGCCCACTCATCTTCCACGGCTCGTGGATGTAACTTCTGGAGGTCCTGGTCAATAACGGAGTAGCAACTGCGGGTGGGCACCTATGCTTATGCTTATGCTTACATTTTGTTGCACGCCCACCCAAGTAACCACAAGCACTAAATCAAAACTCTAAATTCACTCTAACTTAACATTCCCGATGCTATGACACTTTAAATAGACTTTCCAAATGTTTTGAAACATTTGTAGCTTGAAACATTATTACCTACTGTATAATGACATATAGAACAGCCAATTAAAGTTTCAAAGCATTTGGCACAACAATGTTTTGAAACATTAATGGCAAGCTATATATATCACTGTAAAGTAAGCTTTTAATGTTATATCACATTTTGACATTTCTTAGAATGTTTCAAAACACTAACTCAACACTAGTGAGGGCAATAAAAGTTTGGCAGTATTTCGTGGTATGTTTATGTTTGCTGCAGGAAAATCGTTCGGCGTCCATAAAATTGTGAGTAAATTATACTTAGTTTTACTGGGCTCTTCTCTTTGCATTGACAGTTTCTTCTCGTCACAAGATACAAATTTCCAGCTGCGATGGCTTCCTGCCAGAACTAAACCATGAAGGAGGATGTCCAGATTTCGCTCTACGCCAGCTTTTCGTCCAAGTCACGGATCTCTCGGGCAAGTAAAGTATCTCGCACGTCACCGGCGACATGAAGGCCAAGGCCGATCGTGACGAGGCCTCACCCTACGCCGCTCAGGACGTCGTCGAAAAGTGCAAGTCGCTGCGTGCCACCGGCGGAAACCGCACCAAGACACCGGGACCGGGTGCCCAGTTGGTGCTCCGTGCCTTGGCCTGTTCGTCGAAGAATATTGTGAATTTTGTGAATATTGTGAATATAGTGCTATGTAGTGTAATCATAAATAAATGCTCTGTTTTAATTTGTGAGGTGTTTTCATTTTTCCTGAATGACACGAAGTTGTTCCTCAAGGAAGGCTTAGTCGACAAAAAGCATCTGACTAAACATATTTCAGGACGGACGAGACGGCTGGCGCAGGGCATCTAGGTGAAACATTTCAGTACACGCAGTTTAGAATCTCGAAAGCACACAGCAAAAAAACAAACTTTCAAAACCGTCATCCCAGCTCGAAAGCACTCTCCCTAGAGAGAGAGAGCTGCACAAAACTTTTGATTTTTCTATTTCTGTTTTGTCGGTAACGTAGTATTTTGACGTTTTACCACTGTATAACTTTATATCAACTCTAGACGTCGCCACTCAATTTTACCTCCATGCGTATAAAGTGAATATAAAGTTTCGAGACTCTATAGGCAAACTTTATATGTTGATATAGAGGGGATTTAAAGTTACCTTATACAGTCCCGCGGTTACTTGGGCAGATCGCAGTAGTTGCCTTTTTTACTGCGTAGTCCAGATGTGCACTCCAGTCCAGCTTTTTGTCGAGGATTACTCCTAAGTATTTGACCTCCGTTCTGAAGGTCAGGTGAGTTCCTTTTAATGCAAAAAAACAACTTAGAGCAAAACGTTAAATTTTTAGGCAGAATAAATGCGAAAATCAAAAAACTCAGCATTAATTTGTGAGGCATTATTTTAAAATTTACTGCAAATTCAATAAAAATATTGCTAACAACAGCTAATTATTGACTACAAGTACGAATATTTTTTCTGTATTCAAGTAAGACATTAGTTAAAAATATAGCTAGAAATTCGGCCCCAGCCTGTTTCGTTAGATAATTTAAGAAAATATATATCGACACTAAAATAAATTATGTTTAATTAAGAAATGTTTTGTTATAAACCACTAATAATTTGCTGCATGCAAAAATATTTCGGTTGATACAACGAAAAAAAATGTTGAAAAATTTGTTCCAGCCAGTTTTTAACAGAATATTCCACAATATTTCAAATGAAAACAAGAAACATTTAGTAATTTTTCTGAAAAAGAAAACTCTAGCAGTCGACCGCTAGAATTTTTTTCGCCCATTTAACTAACAAAAATTGCAATTCCAACTATTTTTTTTAGTTAATTTTAGTTACTGGTGGTCAGCAATTTCGGGTTAGCAAAATTAACAATCGATTGTTGAAAAACCCGATTTAATCCCACCTGGGGTGAGATAGAGCCTTTCTTACAAAAGGAATATAACGGCAGTTGATTTTTTTTTTTTCAAAGAAATAGCAAAATAAAGAATGGCCCATTCATGAATCAATTCAAAACACAACATGATTTTTTCATAAAACTGAAAAGCGCTGGTTTTTGCCTCATTTGCCATGGCCGGGTGTAAGCTGTGCTCGCACACAAGCATTTTCGATTTTTAAAATCAGAAAAAAATATTTGTGAGGCAGAGAATTAGCTCACAATTTGCGATGTTCGTAATGTTTTCTGCCTATCGCTAAATTGTTCTTATTCTCTGAGTGTTTTTTGCACTTTTCAAAATATCAAGAATTAACGAGAAAACAAAATAATTCCGTTTGCTCCAGAGCGTTAAAGTGGTGACTGGGAGAAAGTTTTTCCACACCCTAAACGATGTAACGTTAAACCGCATAAATGTTCTTGAAAGCTTTGAAACGCCTGCTGGAATTCACTAAACTGACATTTAGGCGTCAGGCAAAATTGTGAGCTTTCAATAGGCAAGCCAGAAAATGATGTAGTATGCATTTAAGCGTTTTTGGGTTTGGGAAGCATACTGCGACTGAGCGCTCGGTGAGACTTCACTACGACAAACGCACGCTGGGTGTTAGGGTGGAAACGTGTGGCGTCCCAAATCGAGAAAGCAGACAATTTACTGTTGTCAGCTTCAAGCTGTAAATTAAATTTATTTTTAGAGAATTCATTGGGATTTTTGGAGGAGGGCTTACATTATTTGGTGCACAACGACTTCTTTTTGTGGATTGGCCTACTGTTGCGACTGCTAGCTGATGGTTCCTAAATTTCATAGTTTGGTTTAGAACATGTTTTAAATAAGAAATGGGTAGCAACTACTTTTAGCAGTATCCTGCAATGCGGACTCCCGCTGGTAATTTTCCCCCGATACCGCTGGCGCCGAAGTCACCTGAGCAGGTAGAATTAGTTAGAATAAATTTATATATAAGAAAGAACTACTTTTCAATTCTTCTACTTCAAAAAACTATAATTTGTCGATAATCTCCACGTTTGCTGTACCCGCGTTGTAAAGCTCTCTTCTCACAGACGATGAAAGCCTCTTCTGACAGACGATGACGTGCAGAGCTTCGACCCGACGTCAGAAGATGACGTCTTGCTGTCTCGAGTGACAGCCGCACCGCCTTGCACGCCCAGCGAGGGACTACCTCGTTACATACCCTTCACCGTGAACCATGGTGAAGGGCAGGCTCCTGCTGAATTCCCCATGGTTGACGTTTCTCCAGGACGTCCTGAAAACAGCTAGTTTTGATGCTGGTCTTCGCATTTTCCCCGTTGATGTTCGTACCAATGCCTGTCGGATTCGACCTCTTGTCCTCGGATGACTCGGATCGATTCTTCGGATCCACTGGTTCCGGTTCGCTGTTCCACCTTCCACCTGCACCCAGATCTCCAATCCAACTCCTTGACTTCTTCGAACCACTTGCTTCTTCTTGAAATGACTGGTAGGTATTCCTTGAGCCACCGCCCCAAAACTGATCGGTAATGTACTGCGCCAGTTTCCAGCTACTGCGCAGGGTCGATCGTTGAGTCACAGGTTCAGTGGGAAGTATTTTCACCCCAGTAGAGCTGCCCAGCAAAAAATGGTTCGGAGTCAGCGCTTCCTGGTCCGCTGATTCGAGCGGTATGTAGGTGAGTGGGCGCGAGTTGATCATTGCTTCAGCTTCGTAGATCACCGTCTCCAGAGTTTCGTCGTCAGGCCGGCGAGGTGAGTTCAGAATCGCGCCAATCGCTACCTTTACGGAGCGTACAAGCCTCTCCCATGCTCCGCCCATGTGTGGTGAGGCCGGTGGTATGAACTTCCAGCTTGTTTGCGCACTGGTGAAGGTGAGGGCCAAGGCTCTAGTTGTGGTTCTGATTTCCTTCTTCAACTCGCTACTGGCGCCTTGAAAGCAGGTTGCGTTGTCCGTCCAGAACTCTCTTGGTGCGCCTCGACGCGCGACGAAGCGGCGCACTGCCATAATGCATGACTCCGTGCTGAGAGAATGAACCACCTCCATGTGGACGGCCCTTACCGTCAGGCATGTAAAGAGGGCCACCCACCGTTTCACGTTGCTTCTCCCTACTTTCACCAATACCGGTCCAAAATAGTCCAGTCCGACGAAGGTAAACGGACGGACAAACGCTGAGAGCCGCATCTCTGGTAGTGGGGCCATCGCCGGAGTCCGCGGAACGACCTTCGAGACGTAACACCAGGTACAGTTCTTGGCAACTTTTTTCACGAGGGTGCGGAGGTTAGCTATTTCAAAGCGCTGGCGGATCTCGTTAACAACGGTCTCGTGATTGGCGTGGCAGAAACGGCAATGGAACCAGTCTACGAGAAGGTAGGTTATTAGGTGATCTTTCGGGAGAATGGCAGGGTACTTAGCTTCGGACGGTGCATAAGGTGCAGCACCGATTCGACCCCGCATTCGCAAGATCTCGTTGTCGTCCAGGAAGGGCCACGTTCTGTAGATTGGGCTGGACTTCTCGACGACACCGTGGTGACCCTCGGGAGGGCCTTTGGTCTTGGACAGAAGCGCAACCTCATCAGGATAGGCCTCGATCTGGGCCATTCTCCACAGTGCATATTCCGCCCGTTGCAGTTCCTCCTGGGAGAGTACATGGAGATCCGACTGTTGCTCCTGCGACTTCTTGCGAGCCTTGTCAACGACCCGGAAAACGTAGGCGGTGGTTCTGTGGAGTTTTACCCAGCTGCTGAATCGAGAAACGTCGAAATTCGGCGCGAAGTGTCCGAGGTTGAAGCGGATTGGGCGTAGTTCTTCGGTGGTCTCCGGGATCAGCTGTTCTTTGGGCCACTGAGCTCTGAGCTTTGTAGAGTCTCGAGTGCCTGGTACCATGGACTTTTCATTGAAAGGTGTGGCCCCTGGTTCCACTTTGTTGCTAAATCTGCCAAGTTGAGTTTCGTGGGACAGTGCCTCCAGTCCTGCGGATCCGTTGACATGAGTATTTCGCCTACTCGGAAGGCGACGAACTGATGATACCGTCGATGGTCTTTCGACTTAATCCACGCCAAGCTCACCATGGAATCGGTCCACAAAATCTGCTTCGCGATCGGAAAGGAGTGATAGTTCTTGATAGCGTTGAGCATTCGCGTTCCTAGGGTACCCGATTTGATTTCAAGCCTCGGGATTGATTGCGCTTTCAACGGAGCGACCTTTGTCTTGGATCCCACGAATGCCACTTGAACCTTCCCTTCTGCTTCCAAACGGAAGTATGCCACGCAAGAGTACGCCACTTCGCTGGCATCTACGAAGATGTGTAGTTCCAGGTTTTCGAGGTTCTTGGGAAAGGGTGATTGGAAGTAGCATCGTGGAATACGCAAGGTGTCGAGTTCCGGAAACATGTCGACCCAGCGCCGCCACCGTACGTATAGATCCTCTGCAATCCGCTGGTCCCACTCGGTTCCCCTGGCCCAGATGTCTTGCATTAAGATTTTACCGTGGACTAGGAAAAACGCAATGAATCCTAGCGGATCAAATAAGCTCATGACGACCTTAAGAACCTCGCGTTTCGAGGGGACGTGTTCCTCGTCGAGGATGTGTTGCAGATCACTTTTCAGGGTAAACGAGTAAACGAAGACGTCCTCCTTCGGCAGCCACTTCATGCCCAACACCGATTCCGAGTTTTCACCCCTGTCCAGCGCTAGATGCTTCGCCTTCTCTTCTTCCGGTTCGTCGATTCCGCGTAGAACATCCGTATTGTTCGACATGAAGTGCCGGAGCTTGAATCCACCCTTGGTGTGTACCAGCTTGACCTCGTTAACCACCTCTATTGCCTCTTCGACCGTTCTGAAGCTATCGAGATAGTCATCTACGTAATGGTTCTGAACAATGGCGGTAGCGGCTCGCGGGTATTCAAGAGCGAACTCTTCAGCGTTGAGGTTCTTGACGAACTGCGCTGTGGCCGGCGAGCTGGTTGCCCCGAATGTTGCTACATCCATTACGTACACCTGTGGGCAGTCTGTCGGTCGCTCTCGGAACAGAAATCGTTGCGACTGGCGATCAGGGAACCGAATGCGAATTTGGTGGAACATTTCCATTATGTCCCCACATACGGCCACGGGGAATTGGCGGAATTGACTCAGGACCTTGGGCAGCGGAGTTAACAGATCGGGACCCTTGAGAAGCTTTGAATTGAACGAAACTCCGCCCGCTTTTGCCGCTGCGTCCCAGATCAACCTGACCTTGTTCTTCTTGGGATTCACGACGACTCCGAGGGGGAGATACCAAGTCCGCTTCGCTTCGACGGACGTCAGCTCGGCCAGGTTTGCTTTGTGAGCGTATCCCTTGCGCTCATAATCTGCTATTTGTTCTCGTACTTTCGCTCCTAACGCCGGGTCTCGTTCGAATTTCCGTTCCAGTGCACACAGGCGGCGAACGGCCATGGGATAACTGTCAGGAAATTCTGGGTTGTCGGTGTTCCATAGTAGTCCCGTCTCGAAACCAGTTTCCGATTCCAAGCGTTGCGTGGTCTCCTGGAGGATGTGTCTGGCTCGTTTGTCGTCTTCGGGTTCTAGCACTGCTCTTGGAATGGCAACTCCAGCGTCCTCCAGTGCAAAGTAATCGCGAAGCTGCTCGTTCATCTCTCGGTCGGCGTCGGATGCTGGACTCACATGTAGACCAACGACGGCTGGTCCGGTTGTTCGCCCAGGTACACATCCGTAGACGCTCCAGCCCAGACGACACTTGGCGGCAATAGGGTCCTTCGGTCCGCCTTCGCGCAGTTTGAGTGGCACACAGAGTCGCAGATTGTCTAGGCCGATCAGTAACTGAGGCCGAACAAGCTCGTAGTTGTTTAGGGGTAGGCCGCGCAAGTGGGGAAATTGCTGCGCGAGCACGTTGTACTTTAGCGTTTGGGGAGGGAGGAGGAGATGTCGCACTGTGCGAACGTTGCTCAGATCAAACCGCGTTTTTTGTTTTTCGCCGGAAATATCTAGCCGCACTTGTTGTGAATCAGCTTCCACTCGAGTTACATTTCCGGTCCATTGAAGAGTCAGTGGGTCGGTTGGACCCGTGACGTCTAGCTGCTTCGCCACAGACTGGTCCAGTAACGTGTAGGAAGAGCCTTCGTCGATAAAGGCATAGATTATTTTGGAGCAGTTACTTCCATAGAGCACCACCGGTAGTATTCTGAACAACGGCCAGTTGTAGTGTCCGCGGGTTATGTGACTGGCTGTGATGTTCACGTTTTGTTGCGATGGCGAAGAAATGTGTAGAAGTGTGTGATGTTTATGGCGACAACCTTCAACCTCACATCCGGACCACGAGCGACACGGCCATCTCCCGTGACTGTTTAGGCACGTTTTGCACAGTCCCTTCTGCTCAACCAGTTTCCAGCGTTCGTCCACGGTAGCAGCTTTAAACTGTTCGCAGTCCGCCACGCGATGCCCATCGCGGCCGCAGGCAAAACATGGTTTACCGAATGAGTTGGGGAATTTTCTTGCGGAAGTTTCCGACCCCTGCAGATGACTATGGATGAAACCCGTGTCCTTCGATTTGCGCCTTTCCCCTTTTGCACCGCTACCAAACAGGGGAAGGTCGTAGGTCACTTCGCAAGCTGCCGTGACGAGTTCGGACATGAAGTCTCCGAACGTTCCCAACGTAGCTGGTAGGTGATATTTCTTGTAGTCGACCCAGCTCAAGCGCATTGACCCCGGAAGTTTCTCCACTAATTCCTGCATCAGCATCGGATTCGTTGGATGACTGTGCTGATCGGCGGCTCGCAGGTGAGCTACAAGGTTTTGTACGGCTAGCCCAAACTCCATTACCGTGTCCAGCCGATCCTGTTTCGGTGCTGGTGCTTGCTGGACCTTGGTCAACAGCACACGAATCAAAAGTTCTGGCCTCCCATACACCGTTCTCAGCGTCTCGATGATTTGTGGTACACTTGATGGCAGGAGCAGCTGCCCTTGTACTGTCAATCTAGCGAAACCCGTTAGGCACCGGTTGAGGCGGATAAGGTTCTCCGCATCTGTGAATCCACAGGTCTCCGTTGACTGCAGGTAGCTGCTGAAGAAGACTGGCCAGTCCTCGGGATTTCCGTCGAAGGAAGGTAGTTCTTTGCCTAGCACTTGGCGCGCTGCGATTTGTTGTGGTGTAAGTGCGTACCCAGAACCTGACGGTCCACTTCCGGTACTTGAGCGCCTAGTAGCAGTACTAGTTTCTGGGTAAGGCGGATTTTCCTGTGAGTACCGCTCATGATCTGAGAGCGACTGCCACGGATTTGACACGTTTGAATGGTGAGAGGAGCCGTGCCAATTTTGTGTGCTATCGAATTCGGACTCCGGATAAGGACCAGGCTGCCGCCGTCGGTCGGGGGCCGGTTGCGGCTCAGGATTTGGCGGCGGTGGCAATGGTTGAGGAGCAGGCTGCGGCTGCGGCGCGGGGTTCGGCGGTGGTGGCAATGGTTGAGGCTGTGGCTGCGGCTCGGGGTTTGGTGGCGGCGGCAACGGTTGGGGCGCAGGCTGCTGCTGTTGACCAGGAATCGGTTGCGGCGCAGGCTGTGGCTGCGGCGCGGGGTTCGGCAACGGTGGCAATGGTTGGGGCGCAGGCTGCTGCTGTTGACCAGGAATCGGTTGCGGCGCAGGCTGTGGCTGCGGCGCAGGGTTCAGCAACGGTGGCAATGGTTGGGGCGCTGGCTGCTGCTGTTGACCAGGAATCGGTTGCGGCGCAGGCTGTGGCTGCGGCGCGGGGTTCGGCAACGGTGGCAATGGTTGGGGTGCAGGCTGCTGCTGTTGGCCAGGAATCGATTGCGGCGCAGGTTGTGGCTGCGGCGCAGGGTTCAGCAACGGTGGCAATGGTTGGGGCGCAGGCTGCTGCTGTTGGCCAGGAATCGGTTGCGGCGCGGGCTGTGGCTGCGGCTCAGGAGCTTGAAGATGCCCTGGCAAATGTTGCGGAAAAGGCGCTGGATGTGGCGGAGGAACAGGCAGTGGCTGCTGCTCGGAAGCCGGAAGGGGCATTGGCAACGTTTGCGGAAAGGGCGCAGGATTTGGCCGCGGTCCTTGAGCCGGAAAGGGCGCTGGATGTGGTTTCGGCAGAGCCAACGGACGTAGAAGAAAGTCCGTCATATGTCTAGGTATTGGCGTTGGAGGTTCGATTTTCATGCTAGATTTGGGTTTGGCCCTCTGCTCAACCAAGGGATCACCACCAGCGGCTATGACGTCTACCTGGAAGTCAAGCCAACGTTTGACTTTGTCGGTTGAGCTCGTTTCCGATCCGCACCGGCTGCTTCCTTGCGAAAGCTGACGCACGATTGCCTGGCGCTTCTCGAGCGAATCCCGTCTAAACTGTTGCTGTTGTTTGGTTAACTCTCGTTCCTCTTGCAGCTTCCGCTCGCGTAAGCGGTTCTCCTCCTCAACCAAGCGCCGTTCCTCTTCCGCACGTTGTCTCTTCTCCTGCAGCTGTCTCTCAGCCTCTGCGATCTCTTGACGCTGAAGTTCTCTTTGTTCTTCTAGTTCTCGCTCCCGAAGGGCCTGTTCTTCCTCTACCAACTTTAGCTGCTCTTCGAGAACCGAGCGGTTGGAGACCACGCTTCCGTGGGCACTTGATTTTCGCTGGGAGCCAGCGTACGTAGCTCGGGCTAACATGGTTGAGGGTCTAAGAAGCCTCTTGTCTAAGGCCAAAGCGGACTCTCTTTGTTTGCGGACGCAAGGAGCGCAGGTGTACTGCACACCTGGATTTTTCACCTCCGCATCTACTCCAGCGCAGAGAAAGTGCTCCCAAAGGAGACAAACGCAGCATTGTACCGTCTCCTTTTCGGCGCCTGCCGGAAGGTTGCAAGATTGGCAGGTTACATCAGGCGACTCATCCATGATCCTAACCTCACAAATAATCTTGAAGGTTGTTAGGGTGGAAACGTGTGGCGTCCCAAATCGAGAAAGCAGACAATTTACTGTTGTCAGCTTCAAGCTGTAAATTAAATTTATTTTTAGAGAATTCATTGGGATTTTTGGAGGAGGGCTTACATTATTTGGTGCACAACGACTTCTTTTTGTGGATTGGCCTACTGTTGCGACTGCTAGCTGATGGTTCCTAAATTTCATAGTTTGGTTTAGAACATGTTTTAAATAAGAAATGGGTAGCAACTACTTTTAGCCGTATCCTGCAATGCGGACTCCCGCTGGTAATTTTCCCCCGATACCGCTGGCGCCGAAGTCACCTGAGCAGGTAGAATTAGTTAGAATAAATTTATATATAAGAAAATCCGCCACTACTTTTCAATTCTTCTCTCGGTTCGAAAAAACTATAATTTGTCGATAATCTCCACGTTTGCTGTACCCGCGTTGTAAAGCCTCTTCTCACAGACGATGACTTGCAGACTGGCTTCTTCCCCGACGTGCAGAAGATGACGTCTTGCTGTCTCGAGTGACAGCCGACGCACCGCCTTGCACGCCCAGCGAGGCGCCGCCTTGACCTGCGGCCGGTTCACGTGGGACTACGTCGTTACACTGGGTTCATAGAGTTATCTAAGCCCGAGCTCACGCACACTAGCACCCCATTTGTTTAGCTGGCGGGTACAAAATTTAACCTCAATCTTTTTCGTGTACGTACACGCAATACATGCGCACGTAGATAACTCTATTGCCGACGAGCCGATACGATGAACCAAAATACTAACACACAAAAAGGCTCGTACCGAAGCTAGAAAACCAAACCCGTGATGTGCGTTGTCACTGGCGCATGGGCAGCTTGGACGCTCACCAGAAATTCGTTCACTCAGAGATCGATCAGAGAATGAGCAAAACAAAAAAGAAAGGCAAAATAATGAGCATAGGGCTTTAGAACGGATAGCAGCTTGCGTCTAGTATGCGTTCACTGAAGCTTAGCATAGATAATCATGAAAGGCGATGTGTGATGAACGAGCAATCTATAAAGCAACTTGAACTAAAAGCGCGTAATCTAGTATCAAAACTCTATACGCGCCAGCATCACGCGCCAGCATTGCTCGCGTCTGCATGTGAAGCTCAACTTGTAAGAAAGGCAAAAATGGAAATTTTCTAAAATCTGAACGGTAAATCCGAATGAGGTCAAATTTGTTTCAGAACCTCGATTATCGTCTAGATTATGATATGGAAAAAAATAGATAAAATGCCAAAGGAATAGTTTTGGCATTTGGTGAAAGTTGGCTTTTACCTTTTTTAGGGGTTTTTACCCTTCACAGTGAATTAGTCTTCAAGCTGTAAATCAAGAACCACATTACCGACATGGATGAAAATTTGGGAGGATGTAGGGCTTGAAAAATGCAATTTTTTGGCTAAATAAACGATTTCTATACTTCAATTTTCGACCGAATTTTCATTTGAAAACCGCCTGATCAGGTGAAAACACACTCCGAGTCCCCATAAAAAATGGATAAATTCAAATTTGGTATGGAACTGGTTCAGGTTCAGCACATCCCCTTTCAAATGCGCCCAAGAGAGCTTAAATCCATAATGTGGGCTCTGAGAAACCCCCTACCACAAAATTGAGCACTTTTTTACCACACACGGACGTCACGCGTGCTCTACAGTAAATTAAGCGCCAAAATTCGGATATTGGAGATAGACCAATTCTGTCATTGTCAATCGATCGGGCGACGAAAATCGATCGTCCATGACTTTTTTGCAGATTTTTCGAATGAATATTTCTCGAGAAATGATTTGGGAACGAAGCTGGATTTGGCGTCGGAGCCAAAAGCAAACCCTATACCTTTACCAAACCTATACCTTTCTTTAGTAAGAGAGGCAAAAAATGTGTAAAAAATTAACCCATACTTTTAGTTAAATTAACCAAGATTTTCTTAGATTTGCCCCGGCCGGTCTCTCCGTGTAATTGAATTCGGTCACCATGGAAATAGTTTTTGCACTTTCTGATAATTTAAAGAAAATCTAAAAATCTCGTTGTATAATTCTCAGATAAGCCACTGAATTTGGACACAACAGTTTGCTGTATTCAGATGAGTAGTAGGGTGTCTAGAATATGGGATTTGTTTTTTTCCAAACCTCGCTCCACAACCAACTCGGAAAATAATCTGGTAAATTTAAATGTCTGGCGCAGGCGGACGTTTGTCGTGCAGTTCAGACACACTTGGCACACTTATTCTAGCCAAGTTTTGCGTAACGCCAGATGAATCTGACGAAAATTGGGCAAAATTTCAGCCAGCTGTCTGGCAGCAAAATCAACCGGTTCAATCGGTTAAACCGTGCACGACCGGTTTGTGTCATATTCGCCAGAAATCTTGGCAGAAATCAGGGGCAAATCTGGGGAAAGTTCTGCCAGATGGCTGGCGCAAGCCCCCAGACGAACGCCAGAAATGCGTCCGCCTTTTCCGACCGGGAAGCTGAATATTGCTCCTTGACCTATTTTAGGACTCTAGACCAAATATGAGCAAAATCGGCCCATTGATACTCGGAGGTGAAGTTTGTATGGGAAAAATCGAAAAAATGTATGGAAAACCCAAAGCTGTAAAAATCAATCCTGAAAAGTTATCAGCGATTTAAAAAAGTCATTTTTGTATGAAAAACATTTTTTTCTCCAACTTTAGGCTCGGGGAATATTTAGGCAACTTAAGATGTGAAGTAGCATCCTGAACACCAAACCGTAAGAAAATTGGGTTTCTATTCATTTTTTTTTCAATTTTCCCCATAATCCATACCTACAACATTGCCCAAGACACCAAATGGATCAAATTTTTTTTCAAAATATACAGTTTTTTGAATTTTCATACATCATTTTTGTTTAGACAGCTGCCAAATTTGTAAGGAAATTTTTAGGGACAAACTAATGATGTAAAATGGCTTCTTTGGGCATACCGAAAGTACCACACAAGTTTCAGCCGGATTAAAAAATACAAAATTAAAATTCAAAAAAAGATTGATTTCGTAGAGAAAAGCACAGGAACAATATTCAGCTTGTGGAGCAAGGTTTTGAGGAAAAGTTCCATATTCTGGGCACCCTAATGAGTAGTTACAAACTGATAGCTTATATTTATATTTTTGATTGCTTCAAGATGTGATAATTGATTATAAGAAAAATTTTGTATTTCTTAGACTGTCTGCAGCGCGAAGTTTAATGATTGTTTCAAATTGCGAGCAGTTTTAAATTTTTAGAACTGGCGGAAATGAAACTAGAACACGGTGCTCGCAACGCGCTGATCCAAATGTTGTTTCAAAAAAATGCTTTTAATTGTGTGCGTTAATTATCCACACAGCATTATAGTGTGTGTGTAAGAATACGTGGATATCTCTATATATCTGATTTTTTTTTAAACTGAGTTCTCTTCTAAACTCCGTTAAATTAACTAAGTTAAATGTAAAAACAGTTAAATAATCGGTTGATTTGTTTGAGTGCCGACATAATGGAGCACCCGCAGTCGAGCAGTTTTTGACAGTTCGCTCCATAAGAAATACATTGTAGAAAAAAGCATACTGAGGGTGATTCTATCTTATTAAAGTTCATGCAGGATTTTTCGTATGTACAAAACATTGATTAGTTCATTTTATTTCGAAATGACTCAAGTTAAGAATTATGTTATAAATATTACATTTAAATATCTTATAAGCTACACTCTTAATACGTTATCGTTCGGAAGAACCTGTCGGGAACAGAGAATCGTAAGTGGGTGGAAAATCTTTGTCATCGTCAGGCGGAGCCGTTGGTCGAATGTCACTACATGGTGATGAGGGCAGCTCGACATGCATTTGTTCCACAGCGGCTATGGCTTCCCCACGATTATTTCTACCAGCTGCTCCGGGGCTTGTATTGCAAGTGGTTAGACAATGGCGGTATCTATACACGCACCACAGGCAGCCTCCAAAAATTACCATGGTTGCAAACAGCGATATAATTGCACTTAAAAGCACGTTTGAAGGATTCACAATCGGGACTTGTTCTGAATCTTCGGTGCAACTTTTCTCATCTGTACACTTGGGGCAGTTTAAAATTCCGTCGTTGAAGAACCCTTTTCCAATGCAAGAATCATCTTCATCCTCTTCGCATGGTTCAAAACCCTCTGTATCACAGTCACGTTTTACTGTTACCACGAACTGTACCTCAAGAGTGCTGTTCAAATATGACAATGGCAGTGTACTATCTAAATTTATCGTTATCCGCATTTGGCCTCCATCGTCCGAGAAAACTCGGGGAGCATTATTTTCGTCCGATTCGCAGAAGAGGAACTTTTTCTCGTTGCTTTTCTTAACCACGATGCTGTCGATGCAAATACCCTGACTATTTTTTCGAAGTTGTGCCTGGGTTACTGTGAGGTAGAGACCCATTTTCGGTGGTGCTTGCAGATAAAATTTGCAATCTGCAAACTTTTTGAATGAGGATGAGTTCCAACTTTGCCAGAAAATTGCACCCCGCTCTGGATTGGAAAGCAGGAATGGGTTCGATTGTGTTAGGATATTGTCAATAATTGGAATCCGTCGAGATTTGCATATTCCTTGGGGCACCATGTCGTCTGAAAATTATAAAATAGTTAGTTATTAAACTATCCATGAGAGCAAGAGGGAAAGTTGCAAATTTAATTGTAGAATTATTTGGGGGAACAGTATGTAATTCCATCGGGCACATAATGCTAGCATATCAGTACTTTGAAGCACTAAAATGACGTTTTCTATCGAAGCAAGTAATGAATAGCTCAATAAAAAGTGAATCAGCATTTTTGTTTAAAAAGTTTTAAAAATTTAGCAGGTGAACCAATTATCCATTAACCAAACAAGAATTTCCCGAAGATTTAAAAAACACATCAATACATTATTGTGTGGGCCCGAATAATACCCTCGCATGTGCGCCCCTTGTACTAAGCGTTACGCACACCCGTAACACATACGTCCTGTCAGCGGACAGCTGTCAGTCGAGTTCAACAACCCGGTCGGAAATGGCGGACACAATTCTGGCGTTCGTCTGGGGGCTTGCGCCAGCCATCTGGCAGAATTTCTCCCAGATTTCCCCCAGATTTCTGCCATGATTTCTGGCGAATATGACACAAACCGGTCGTGCACGGTTCAACCGATTGAACCGGTTGTTTTTGTGCCAGACAGCTGGCAGAACTTTCGCCCGATTTTCGCCAGATTCATCTGGCGTTACGCAAAACTTGTCTAGGATAAGTGTGCCAACTGTGTCTGAACTGCACGACAAACGTCCGCCAGCGCCAGACACTCAAATTTACCAGATTATTTTCCGAGTGGGAAACGATCAGCCTCTTCCAACACCGATCTCCGGACTTACTAAGCGTAAGGTACACCCGTAACGCAAACGTCCTGTCAGCGGACAGCTGTCAGTCGAGGTCAACATACGATCAGCCTCTTCCAACACCGATCTCCGGACGAACCAGACGAGTCGGGGATTCTCAACCCGGATCCTCACAATTATCTCAAAAATAAAATTCACTCATATTTCGACTCTGTCGTGCTATCTTGTCGTATGTCGCTTTTTGGCGTTCCGAGATAAACGCGTTTTAATGTTTGACCTTGAATAAACAAATACGAGAGCACACAGTGCATTCACATTTGAGCAGTTCTCTACGGAATCGGTCTTTTTTCTTTAATTTTAATTTTTGTATTTTTTAATCCGGCTGAAACTTTTTTGGTGCCTTCGGTATGCCCAAAGAAGCCATTTTGCATCATTAGTTTGTCCATACAATTTTCCATACAAATTTGGCAGCTGTCCATACAAAAATGATATGTGAAAATTCAAAAATCTGTATCTTTTGAAGGAATTTTGATCGATTTGGTGTCTTCGGCAAAGTTGTAGGTATGGATATGGACTACACTGAAAAAATGATACACGGTAAAAAAATTTTGGTGATTTTTAATTTAACTTTTGTCACTAAAACTTGATTTGCAAAAACACTATTTTTAATTTTTTTATTTTTGATATGTTTTAGAGGACATAAAATGCCAACTTTTCAGAAATTTCCAGAATGGGCAAAAAATCTTTGACCGAGTTATGATTTTTTGAATCAATACAGATTTTTTCAAAAAATCGAAATATTGGTCGCAAAAATTTTTTAACTTCATTTTTCGATGTAAAATCGAATTTGCAATCAAAAAGTACTTTAGTGAATTTTTGATAAAGTGCACCGTTTTCAAGTTTCAACCAATTTTAGGTAACTTTTTTAAAAATAGTCGCAGTTTTTCATTTTTTAAAATTAGTGCCCATGTTTGCCCATCTTTGAAAAAAATATTTTTGAAAAGCTGAGAAAATTCTCTATATTTTGCTTTATTGAACTTTGTTGATACGACCCATAGTTGCTGAGATATTGCCATGCAAAGGTTAAAAAACAGGAAAATTGATGTTTTCTAAGTCTCACCCAAATAACCCACCATTTTCTAATGTCGATATCTCAGCAACCATAGGTCCAATTTACAATGTTAAAACATGAAACATTCGTGAAATTTTCCGATCTTTTCGAAAAAAATATTTTCAAAAATTTAAAATCAAGACTAACATTTCAAATGGGCGTAATATTGAATGTTTGGCCCGTTTGAAATGTTAGTCTTGATTTTAAATTTTTTGAAAATATTTTTTTCGAAAAGATCGGAAAATTTCACGAATGTTTCATGTTTTAACATTGTAAATTGGACCTATGGTTGCTGAGATATCGACATTAGAAATTGGTGGGTTATTTGGGTGAGACTTAGAAAACATCAATTTTCCTGTTTTTTAACCTTTGCATGGCAATATCTCAGCAACTATGGGTCGTATCAACAAAGTTCAATAAAGCAAAATATAGAGAATTTTCTCAGCTTTTCAAAAATATTTTTTTCAGAGATGGGCAAACATGGGCACTAATTTTAAAAAATGAAAAAACTGCGACTATTTTCAAAAAAGTTACCTAAAATTGGTTATAACTTGAAAACGGTGCACTTTATCAAAAATTCACTAAAGTACTTTTTGATTGCAAATTAGATTTTACATCGAAAAATGAAGTTGAAAAATTTTTGCAACCAATATTTCGATTTTTTGAAAAAATCTGTATTGATTCAAAAATCATAACTCGGTCAAAGATTTTTGCCCATTCTGAAATTTCTGAAAAGTTGGCATTTTATGTCCTCTAAAACATATCAAAAATAAAAATTAAAATAGTGTTTTTTGCAAATCAAGTTTTAGTGACAAAAGTTAAATTAAAAATCACCAAATTTTTTTACCGTGTATCATTTTTTCAGTGTAGTCCATATCCATACCTACAACTTTGCCGAAGACACCAAATCGATCAAAAAATTCCTTCAAAAGATACAGATTTTTGAATTTTCACATATCATTTTTGTATGGACAGCTGCCAAATTTGTATGGAAAATTGTATGGACAAACTAATGATGCAAAATGGCTTCTTTGGGCATACCGAAGGCACCAAAAAAGTTTCAGCCGGATTAAAAAATACAGAAAAAATCGAATGACCGAAATCTCAGAGAATTGCTCATTTGCATTCGCATGGAGATGGTGCCCGATCGGAAATGACGGACGCATTTCTGGCGTTCGTCTGGGGGCTTGCGCCAGCCATCTGGCAGAACTTTCCCCAGATTTGCCCCTGATTTCTGCCAAGATTTCTGGCGAATATGACACAAACCGGTCGTGCACGGTTTAACCGATTGAACCGGTTGATTTTGTTGCCAGACAGCTGGCTGAAATTTTGCCCGATTATCGCCAGATTCGTCTGGCGTTACGCAAAACTTGGCTAGAATAAGTGTGCCAAGTGTGTCTGAACTGCACGATAAACGTCCGCCTGCGCCAGACACTCAAATTTACCAGATTGTTTTCCGAGTGGGTGATCTTAGCGGGTTGCAGACTGGATTTCTTCATGTATATGTGATGATTGTCCAGCTCAGGTTGCTTAGAAAATGATTAAAGGGAATTAAAACCAATTCTACCCGAACAGGACAGGCAGCACCATGAAAGCCATCCATTGCCGGCCGCTCCCATCTCCACCATTCACCGGGAGAGGAAAAAGGATTCGGAGCACGGGAAATGTTGATGCTTGACTTACTTAGAAACAAATACGAGATCACGCAGTGCAAACAATAACAAACACGTTTTGTTTGGTTGATCATTCCGTGCATGACCCTGAAGTTTTATTGAATTTGGTTGCCGGAGTCCCGAGTTATAATTGAAAATGTTTACTGTAGTCTAGCTCTTACCTATGTCAATAGCGTTCTGACTAGAAATCCCTTTGGCCAATTGTCGCACTTACATCAATTTTCAGGCTGTGTCAAGATAGCACGACAAGATTGAAACTTCTTTCATATGAAGAGCGACAACATTGCACGGAGTTTTTTCGGTTTTTATTGAATATCTCAGGATTGAAATCGAATTTTGGGGATCTGTGAAGGTCAAAAGTTGAGGCATTGTGAGATGAACAAAATGGAGTTCTTAACTCAATTTGGCCAAAAAAGCACGTACGACAAGTTAGCATGACGGCGGTGATTTATAGATAAGTAAGCTGATCCACACAGAAAAAAAGTTGAATTTTGGAATGTTGAAAATTTGGTAGGTTGAATATTACCTCTTTTTTTTAGTAATATTACATAAAAATGTGTAAAAATGTGAACCTGATGAATATTCATCAAAAATTGATGAAAATTCATAATTTTTTGAAGTAAAATTTATCATTTTATTGACACAAAATCTGTCACCATTTCCTGATGAATATTGCCATAATTTTTTTTTCTGTGTAGACTTTTTGTTCAAAGAACAGAGGAGAGTGGGAAGATTTGATTTCCTTTTCTTGTATCACGCAGATCTTTCTTTAATCACGAGAAAGCTTTGTATTTTGAGTACGATATCAACATAAAACATTTAACTAACTTTGGCACCAAAGATTTCTGATTTAGGCACATTAACATTTGGTTGAGTATACAGTCCAGACTCGAATATCCAAAGTCTCGATTGTGCGAAGTTTCGATTATCCGAAGGGTTGTATGGGACTTCGATAATTGAGTAATCATTTCGAACATTCTTGAAATAATGTTATTGCTATCTGTTTAAATCAATTTTAACTTTGCCATCTAATAGGGACAGAGCTTAAGACCGACCTTCTAAGATTTTAGATTCCTGAGCTATCGCCGTTTGAAAATAGGGGTATCGCTTAAAAATCACCAAAAAGTCAATTTTTTTAAGAGGTACCAAAATTGAGGGGGTGATCCGATTTGAACGAAATTCGGGATTCTTGCGAGTTTTGATAGTATTAACAGCCCTGCCATATTGTATGTTTTCTTGTTTGATGCTGTCCCGTATTCGCCCAACTTCACGGCTCTGTATCTTATGAAAAAAAATCACAGGCAATGGGATAGTTGCCACTTAACCAAAACATTAACTTGATTGAAATGAAATCGATTGTAGTCGCATGATTATACATAAATGTTTATGCAAATAACTTAAAATGCAGTACGACACATGAATCATCACTGAACAATCTGAGTGGAAAATCCTTCTTTTGAACGATCTCTTTACAAGGGAAGATCTAAAATTTGTGTTAAGCAAAATCGTATGTGTCTAGTTGAAAATGCACCCAAAATGTTTACTTACATGTTCGATACAACGGTGAATAGATATTTCTCGTCGCGTTTACTAGCTGCACCATTAGTACAGCCTTTATCAGTAGGCTTATCATCCTAATTGTAAAATTAACAATATCTCTTGAATTTATACCGCATCAGAAAAAAACAAAAATTAATCTATCGTATATCTTTTAGATATGACATTGACAGAAAGCAAAACACTAAGCAAACTTCAAAATTTACGCAAACTTGGGCTTGAAATCAAACTTGAAAATGATTACAAGTTAGAGGCGTTAGCCGATTGGAAGAACAGTTGGTTCATCCATTCGTTCATAATAGTGTCCAATTAAGTATAATGTATGGCAATACGAAGCATGAAAATCCTTTACCTAACTATGGTTATATTACAATAATTGTACACACTGAATTGAATAGAGAAAACAAAACATACACAATAGCAAAATCTACCTAAAATGAACGAACATATTAACTCCTGGCTTTTGTTTTTAAATCCCGTTTGGAAAAAATGGCTTCAGTAAATTATTAGTATAGGTAGAAACAATTCAATCTATCAAGCAACTTTCAAAACGTCAGAAGTAAACTCAAATTCCATTATGGTTTATGGTTGATTATGGTTTATTATGAGTTGGATTATGTTTTCAGAATCATTAATTTATTGTGTCAGCCTTAGATGTCGAACTTAATTGCATAATAAATTCAATACATGAATTGTATCCTTACATAAAAAAATAGTAAGTTTTGACGCCGACAAGACACACTGTAAGCCATTGTGCATGTGCATGAAAAATGTGTTTGTGATATCGTTCTATCGGGTAGAACATTTTATCCGTGTACTGTTTTTCTTATGTCACACCAAATAGGCATGAAAGAGTACTTACACTCCATAATCCAACACAGTTCCGTCCCTTAGTTGATTTTATTTGTAAACTTTGGATATTTTGTTGTCATATTTTAGTGTAAGCCCACGAAAATTAAGGTGAAATATCTGTTTTGTGATCTTTTTTTATGAGCTACATAATATCTTTTGTTTAAATAATAATCCTCGATCTTCCAGTCCCCAAAGGTATCAACTTTCTAAATTGTTGATATCATCTGCTGGACTTTGGCATATGTTTGCAAACTAAAAAGTTACAGTTCATTTTCTATGTTAGCTTACTGTTCTGGATTCTAATTGAATCGTGTATGTTTATCTGCTTGTAGTTGCTGATTGGAGGTCATATGCACGTAGACGATAAAAGCTGAACTGAATTGTATTATATCATTCGTGATCGAATAGTAATATTCAATGCTTTACATTGTTCATAATGATTTTAAATATGTAATGAATTTGTTAAACAAGATAAAAATAATTCTTCATTTTGTTCACTGATCAAATGAAATTTCTCGGATCAGAAAACTCAAAAGATACTTTTTTATGTATTTTTTATTCGACCGAATAAAAATGTTTTCTTACTATGCCACTGGTCTTGATGTACCCTGTTCAAGATTCATTCATGAAAATAAGCGTTTAGGGTTTCTGTTAATACTAGAGCATTTTTACATCGAAATCACGACCTTGATTAAACCCGTTGGCTTTTTTCCCAGAATACCGCTCTGCCGACGGTGCAAAAAATAGGGCCGACATCAGATTGAAGGAATGATCAAAATTAGTTCTTTTAATGAATCATACACTTGGGTTTCCCAGTGTTAAAAACTTATGATTAAGAAGCAGTCAAGTGGCCTCTTGTCACTTGATAAGTGTAGAAAACTGCTGGTGGATAATGTAGTTTGAAATAATAAAGAAAAATTGTTATTTTTCAGTTATTTCCTTTCAACCACATTGTGATTAATACAACGTAGTTAGATGTAAAAAAACAGTGCAATAATAAATAATTGTGAATGAAAAACAACTACCGGGAATGATCTCAGGGCTTTAAAATTGGGCCCACAAGAAACTTGTTAACAGACTGCTTCACACCATGGACGCCAACGAACAGTCGGAATCAATCGTTCTATATGCACCGGAGAGGAAGCCTGAGATTTCAAACCAGCTGCACCAGCAAAGAAAGGTAAATGTGGGTTTGTATTATGGATGATACAATAATAATATAATAGCAAATTGAACATTTAGCAGATGTAAACTATTTATTCTTCTATTGTATATCGTCGTGGTTGTACTATCTTGACATTCGAAACGAGTTGCAGGTACGATCAAGATAGTAGGAGTTTGGGGTAATATGGACAGGGGGGGTAATTTGGACACCCCTTTAAAAATCACGTTTTCTTCGGATATAAAGTGAAAACGGCAATTTAAGTGATAAGGCTAGTACTAGTAATGGCCTAGGAGTATGGACAAACCAAAAAAGTTGGAATAGGTTAAGTAGTTTTGGTGTAATATGTAAAAGTTTCCAAAGGCCGGTTGGCACTGCCTTAAATTCTAATATTTGAAGGTTAGGAAATAAGGTTTTGCAGGGATTATATGGCAAAAAAGTGGACATTTTATGTTTAAGGGGGTTGCTTGGACGATGCGTGAGACATGTACGTATAAAAATTATGCATTTTATCCATTTTTATCATCAAAAATTGCAATTTATGATAGAATATGCTATGGGGGTAATTTGGACATGGCTTGTGGGGTAATTTGGACTTACCTGAAAGTCTACTTGTCAGGCAACAAAAAAGTAACTTTCATGGTTGGATAAGTTTTTAAAGCGATTTAGATAAATTTAGAGGGATTTAATATGTCAAAACAATCAAAAAGGAATGTGAACAATGAGAACTTTCACAAAACTAAAAAAAAATATCAAATTATTCGCTCTACAGCATTGCCTTGGCGTTCTCGATTGCGAGATTCCTACTCGAAACTAGGTGTCCGAAGGCTTGATTGTTGAGGCAATTGCAAACCTCTTTTTACACCTAAGCTTCCATCCACCCCGGGATTCGAACTGACGACCTTTGGATTGTAAGTCCAACTGCCTACCAGCGACTCCACCGAGGCAGGACCCAGGGAGACGACTCCTACACCTGGACTGAGCTAACGACCTAACCTCTAGGTTAGACCGGGGCCAACATTTACTTCCCCGTCCGACGAAGGCGTGATCAGACAAATTTCGTCTCAAAATTTGCCACCGGGACCTTCTGGGATCGAACCCAGGCCGGCTGGGTGAGAGGCAACCACGCTTACCCCTACACCACGGTCCCGGCCACAAAACTCCTAGTTTTTAATTTAGACAAATTTATTCCAATGTTCGAATTGATGAAAATCTGATTACTGTACATTTGGCGTTCAACAAGACTCTAATGTTGATTGCTTTTAATTAATTTCTTTGACATTTCTAATTTCTATGCTGGTTTACAATTATATTTAAATTTGAAGAGCTACAGAATGTAAAATTAAAAAAATGATTTTTTTCAGGCTAATAAATACTATATAGAGATTGATTTATATAAACATAAACGATACCTTAATCACTAAAAACTATACTTGTGCCTAATCCAGAATCAATGCTTAAATCATTTCAGTATTAATGATTAAATTATGTATACTACACTGAACTATTTTTTATCTTCCTATTGAATTATAGTCCTATCACAAAATCATTATTTAAACCTTTGATGAAATATTGTGAACAAAACAACACTTCAAAATATAAAGCAATTTCAAAACCAGGTTGAAGGATAAAAAACATGCTCAAAAAATCAAATGTTAAACTTATTCTTCAACATGTGTCCAAATTACCCCTCAAAAGGTGTTCATATTACCCCACAAGGTATGTCCATATTACCCCACAAAGCATGTCCAAATTACCCCACAAGGCATGTCCAAATTACCCCATAGGGGTGTTCATATTACCCCCACACAAAAATGTGGGGGTAATTTGAACACCTTTTAATTTTTGCGAAAAAAAAATGGGGTTTTCATCAAAATTTATCGAAATAAATGATATTTTTCCATCAAATATGGTCTCTATTATCATCTGGTTTCATCCACATTCCTTTAAAATATCCATACAGCCCGTGACAGAGCAATTTCCTTAGGGTGTCCAAATTACCCCACACTCCCTTATAACTATGATGATACATAATTGAAAGCCTACCTTTAAGTTTGTCTCAATGCGGTAGTACGTTTAATTTGTTATCTTAATTCAAAAATACCACTAAAAAAACTCAGTTTATTTTATACAAACAAAATTGATAGAAATTAAACTAGGCAAATTATTGATGCAAGCTCATTTTTGACTGAAATTAAATGCTCCTGCAGCCAAACTCACTTGAAAATAACTTCGACAACCAGTCATGCGATAATAGCCGATAAGGATTATTCGCAGCATTCTCAGGCTCATTGTTTGATGATTAGACGATTGCTGGTAAAAAGCGTACAGTGGCGTTCCCAAAAAGAGGATAGATTCAAAACATAACTTATATGAGCGTTTAGGTGTTATTTCATTCAATCCACGTCGAAAAATAAACATTATTTGCGAACTTACTCATCAAATTGGAATTACGATCTAGGTTCATAATCCCAGGTTTGTTGGTTGAATAATCTACATATTTCTGGTATAAAAATTTTGACATAAAGACAAGAGAAAAGTTTAACCTATTGAGCACGAGAAAGTTATTGTTTCGAAAAAGGGCAGAAGAAGCTCAACAGTAGTAATGTGGCACGTCACTGGTAAAATTTTCACGTAAAACGGACAGCCTCCACTAATCTTACACGAATTCAACCAAACCGATTGGCTTGAATGAATCTGGTGATAACTTAATATTGCGTGCTGCAAGAGGACAAACGTGCTTCAAATTATTTTAACCTCTGGTCCAATTCAGTAGCATGAATAAAGTGAAAACAGATTTGGTATGTAGTGGATTCAACCTGTTATTTATGTTACTTTGATTCCAACTAAAGTTTGTTTACAGGGATGATTTTTTAAAAGATTTTCAAAAAACTGGTGATATCAACTTTTCTATTTTTTATGATACAGGAAGCAACATGGACATTTTGGTTAGTAACAGCCGGCATCTCCACAACGTTTGGGGCCGCAATCCCCACCGGTTACAATATTGGCGTTATAAATGCCCCTGCTGCGGTAAGATATCTGGGCAAATTTTAGAATTTTGGAAAACATCTTGTGATCTTTTTAGTACATTAAAGAATGGTGCAACCAGACAATATACGAAACGTATGGAATAGTTTTCAGTGAGGCTAGTTTGGAGACTTTCTGGGCAGCGGTGGTTTCGATATTTCTAGTTGGAGGAATCATCGGATCGCTCGGAGGTGCATGGGTTGCTGACAAGATGGGCAGGTGTGTTATGCTTCTGATAAAAAATGCAACTGATGAATTTAAATGTATTTAATGTTTTATCAGGAAAAAGTCGTTTTTATCCTGCGGAGTACTTTTGGTACTAGGTGGGATTTGTTTCCAATTTTGCAGAGCAGTTAGTTCGGTTGAACTCATCATTATTGGTCGACTAATAGTCGGGTTGGCTGCCGGACTAACCACGAGCACGATACCAATGTATCTCACAGAATTGGCACCAATTGCTTTGCGAGGACAGCTTGGAGTGCTTTGTTCTATGGGCGTTACAGGTGTGTTTTGAAAAGCTCTTCTGTGAAATTTTACAACTTAACACATTTCTTTAAATACAAAGGTGGTGTTGTGATTGGTCAAGTAATGAGTCTGGAAGAGGTCTTCGGTACTGAAGAGCTGTGGCAGTATGGACTTAGTTTCTCCGTGATATTAGTCATTACATTTTTTGTACCATATCATTGGCTTCCCGAAAGTCCCAAGTACCTGTACATTATTAAGAAAAAGCGGGATGAGGCAATAAACGAAATTCAACGACTGGGAGGTCGAAAGGCAAGAGATGACTACGTTAAGCAACAAATAGAAGCAATTCGTAACGAAGAAGCCTTGAACGATGAAAGTGACCCCGAGGGAGCTGAGCAGAGTACAAAGAAACAACGATCTCTGTGGTCAGTGATAACTGATCCAACGTTGACAATGCCTCTGATACTTGTTTGTGCCTTACAAGGTGGACAGCAACTTTCTGGAATCAACGCGGTAGATGAATTCTTTGAGTTAATTAGTATTACCCATGCGTTAAACTTTTATTCTTGCAGGTATTTTTCTACTCAGTTTCAATTTTTGAATCCGTGGGCCTTAGCTCAACGGGTGCCAAATTTGCAAATCTTGGCGCTGGCTGTCTCAATTTATTCATTGCGTTCTTTTCACCACTTCTTATGGAAAAAATCAAC
Organism: Culex quinquefasciatus; assembly: GCF_015732765.1. Classification (NCBI taxonomy): domain Eukaryota; kingdom Metazoa; phylum Arthropoda; class Insecta; order Diptera; family Culicidae; genus Culex; species Culex quinquefasciatus. The sequence continues at coordinate 103,833,936 of NC_051863.1, forward strand.
AGGCGATTCCTGGCCTTGCTATCGTGTTCAATGTGCTCGATCTTCCTGCTAGGTTTAACAGTTGTAGTATACTTGATTGTGAGTGTTAATAATCAAATTATAGCCCAAGTTAAAAATAAAAAATCTTTTCTTTTTAGAACTCCGTAAGTTGGTTTTCCTACGCCAGCATCGTTGCAATTTTGCTCTACATTTTGTTCTATCAGATTGGACTCGGACCCATACCATACTTTATAGGCTCTGGTAAGTTTCCAACTATGAACAAAAGCAAATAACTCAACTTCATCAACTCTCACTTTTTTACAGAACTCTTTGAGGTCAGTCCTCGTCCAGCCGCAATGTCGTTGGGAAGTATTTCGTCGTGGAGTTGTAACTTTATCGTTGCCATGCTGTTTCCGACCCTTCAGAGCGCCTGGGGAGCATTCGTATTTCTCCCCTTTGCGGTTACTTGTATCTTGCTAACAATTTTGCTCCACAAGTATTTGCCAGAAACGCGAGGAAAGCACATTTCCTCAATTGTGCCTCTAGTGTCGCATGGTTTTCGCTCCAAGCCGGTTGTGCCTTATTCTTAGCGACCAAGTTATTTTTGCATGAATTTAGTTTTGTTTGTTTGATTTTTCTTTTCAGTTTTTGGTGTAGTGGTTATAGTGGTCTAGTTGAAACAAAAAAAGATATCAACTTGACAACAGGACAAATAACGAATTTAACCACAGGGAATTTTACACTTTACACAGCTTGTAGATTAAACTGCAATCTATTTAGGTAGAAAGGCGAATATAAATTGACAATTAATCAGGAAATTTCATTGTTACAAATTGTGCATGAAATATCTTTTGTTGATTCTTTTTTTTCAGAATATACAAATAAAAGGAAATTTGAATAATGATAACAAAAAATTTTCTTGCTTATTTATTATCTTTAGAAACTGAGATAATAAAAAAAGATTTCCTAGAAATAAGATGGTAAAATAATTACGGATTAGTTTGTAATGCAAATTTCCTTACATATTCTAAGCGCAAACAAATCAAAATAAAGTTTGCTTAAACCCATTTGCTCATTTTAAAGGTTGCTTAAACGGGTTGAATAAATATGCGTTAAATCAATTCAACTCGGATTACGAAACGGAATGAACGGTATTCAATAAATTAAAATATCATTGCGTGAAGATATTTTATTAAATTTGGGCAAAATCATAACATCTATCAATCCGAATATCCCTTGATATGTCTGCACAGAAAAAAAATATGATAATATTTATCAGGGAATGATGACAGAATTTGAGTCATAAAAATGTGTAATATTACACCAGAAACTGGTGAATTTTCATCAGTTTCTAATGAATTTTCATCAGGTTCACATTTAACACATTAAAAAGAGGTAATTTTCAACTTTTTTCTGTGTGGTATTGGTAGCATGCGTGGCCAAATGTTTACGCTGTCCGCTTGATAGGCGGATGATTCTAGGTTCGATTCGCATCTGCTCCAACCTTCCATCGGATGGGGAAGTAAAACGTGCTTAGGCCGTTAAGTCATTCCAGGTGAAGGAGTCGTCATCCCCGTATAAGTACAAACAACACATCAAACCAAGCCTGCTCCAGTGAAATCGCTGGCGGCGGTTGGACTCGCAATCCAAAGGTCGTAGAGGGAGTAAAAGAGGTTTGTGTGTTTCCCATTCAAACCTTTGGACACCACGGTTTGAGCAGAAACTTGCAATAGAGACCACAAAAGACATGTGGGTCGTTAAAGTGGATGTTTTGATTTTCATACAAAAAATCATAAATTTAAAATCAACCTTTATTCAAGGCTGTGGCCTCATGGTACGAGATGTAAAACAAGACTTAACTTCCTACAACGTTTTTTTCAGAATTAGATTTAAAGATAATTTCAAACTTTTTAATCATGTACAAAGGAGTCATGGTGAAAAAAACTTAAGGTTTCTTACAGTTTGGTATGTACGGTTTGCTACTACCATGGGACCATCCACAAACCACGTGGACACATTTTTGGAAATCTCAACCCCCTCGTGGACAATTGTCCATACAAAAATCTTTTTGTATGGAGCGTGGACAATCGCCATACCCCCTAAAGTGTCCACGTGGTTTATGGATGGTCCCCATTCAAATATTCTCAAAAGTGAGATTCTCATAGGAAATTTAACGCTCTACAACTTTATAAAACATACCAAAGCCGTAAAATTCGATTCTTAAAACTTATTAGCGATTTAAACTTGTCATTTTTGTTTGAAAAACGTGTTTACACCAACTTCATGCTCAGGTATCAATGAGTTGATCTTAACCAATTCCGCTCAAAATTAACACAGATGCTTAAAATTACTCAAAAAATCGTTTTTTGCTTGTGGGCCAAAGGGTCATTTTTTCTGGGCACCCTAGTGGACATTTGGAGGAGTGGGGTAGCGGTTATCAATTTCCACGATTTATACTAGTTATAACATGTCCGCAAATGTTTCCTTATCGTTGTGTGTAGTTTAATCAGCTATCAAATTTATTTTAAAGACTCCATTTTCCTGTAAGTTTTTATTGCCCATAGCCTACAAATAATCTGTTGGCTATGGGCAATAATATTATTGACAATCACAAATTTAAACTGATTCAAGCTAACAAATGAAAAGAAACAACTGAACGTTACATTTATGAACCGTGCGCTGGTCAGTTCGAACATTTTGTTAGGGATTATTATGGATTATTCTCCGGGCTAGTATACTAGAGGGAATATTTTAAAACTTGATTTAATGGCAAAATAGATGTTGTGATTGGATTCGGTATAGAGAAATTCTCTGAGAATTCGGTAATTCGATTTTTTTTGTATTTTTTAATCCGGCTGAAACTTTTTTGGTGCCTTCGGTATGCCCAAAGAAGCCATTTTGCATCATTAGTTTGTCCATATAATTTTCCAAACAAAAATGATATATGACAATTCAAAAATCTGTATCTTTTGAAAGATTTTGACGTAGACTACGTCTTTGTCGAAGGTACTGGGGTGCCATTCCAAAAAACACAGGCCGAAGGCCCTGGAATACTGCGTCATCCGTCAAACGCTTATATCTTCCTTCCCTCTAATCGAATCGACACGATTTATGTTCCATTCGGTTTGAAAATTATTCAGCAATTTGCTATAAAACTTTCATTGTTGGCAAAATAGTTTTATTATTGAAACAATTGAATGTTTTAAAATGTTTTCAAAATGCAGAGATTTTGCAAGCAAAATGAGCGCTTCCCACTCACGGACGGGAATGTCAAGTACCTATTTTGAGGGGAAAATCACTCGAGCAACGCGACCGAGTTTCGGTCGCGAAAAAGGAGGGGAAGTAGCGGGCCGAAATTATATATAAGAACGCGCGTCAGAGCCCATTCTATCATTCACGTCTCAGACGTCGGACCGGCAGCAGCAGCAGGAAAGCTCAGCCCAGAGCAGCAGCAGCAGGAGAGAGACCAGAGCAGCAGCAGCAGGAGAGAGAGGGACCAGAACTGCAAAAGAAGTGCGCATCGCCTTCTCGTCGTCACCGTCAGCCAGTTGCCTCTCGATGGCCGGACCGTTTGGGTCGTCCCACCCGGGACAAGGCAGCAACAAGATGAGGCGCGCGCCTGCCTCCTTCTCGCCGAAAAGTTGCCTCTCGTGGTTCAAGCCGTGGTTGTGAAACTTCCAAATTCTAGTTGTTAAACTTCCCAACTCTTCGGAGTTGCCTCACTCCCCGTCCCTCGTCCCACCCGGGGTGAGGCAGCGCAATGAATAATTACAGTTTAAATTTCAGGAACAAATTTTGGTTTTCGGGGGCCCCCAACCCCAACCCCACTTTCTCCCCCTCATTCTGCTACCAAACATTCATTCGGTTCGTGAAAAAATCGTTTTTCGTTCTTCTCTTTCCTTCTTCCATTCGATGTTGTCTAGTCAAAGATTTATCAACACATTCAAAGTATGTTTAGGGAGCGTTCTTTTATTACGTAACGCAGTAGGGGGGGGAGGGGAGGTCGGAGGCCGTGTTACGCTCCATACATTTTTTTAAAATTTGTATGGAAATTTTGTTACGAGGGGGGGGAGGGGGTCTAAAAGTCCGATTTTTCGCGTTACGTAATAAAAGAACGCTCCCTTACATGGTAGCTGCGGTTTCGTTCGCATTAGATTTGCCATCTCTTTCTAGTAAAAGCCAACTCTATCGGAATTCCACATTTGGTCCACATATCAAAACTTTACGTAGTCTACGCCATTCAGGTTATGTCTGTGACATAACTACTTTGACTTTTTTTGATCGATTTAGTATCTTAGGCAAAGTTGTAGGAATGAATAAGGACTACACTGAGAAAATATGATACAAGGTAAAAAAAAATGTGATTTTTAATTTCACTATTTGTTACTAAAACTACTTCCAGAATGGGCAAAAAATCTTTGACCTAGTTATGAATTTTTGAATCAATACTGATATTTTCAAAAAATCTAAATATTGGTCGCAAAAAATTTCAACTTCATTTTTCGATGTAAAATCGAATTTCCAATCAAAAAGTATTTAGAGGAATTATACCCTTTTTCAGCCTATTTTAGGTAACTTTTTTGAAAATAGTCGCAGTAATTAATTTTTCAAAATTAGTGCCCATGTTTGCCGACTTTTGAAATAAATATTTTTAAAAATCTAAGAAAATTCTCTATATTTTGCTTTTTTGAACTATAAAATGAAATTCTCTTCAAAACTTCTTCAGGAGTTTGGAAGAGTACTTGAAAAAGTTTCATCCTTCTGCGGTCCAAACTGCTATGCTGTAGCTATCTTGAAGAGCTCTTGTAGAACTCCTGGAAAAAAAATGTTACTTGGGCCTTAGTTGCTGAGATGTTGCCATGCAAAGGTGTAAAAGCACGAAAATTTATGTCTCACTCAAATACCCACCATTTTCTAATGTCGATATCTCAGCAACTAATGCTCCGATTTTCAATGTTAAAATATAAAACATTCATGAAAAAAATATTTTTATTTTTTTAAATCAAGCCTAGCATTTCAAAATAGCCAAACATTAAATATTAAGATTTCGAAAACATCAATTTTCCTGTTTTTAAATTTTTGCATGGCAATATCTCAGCAACTAAGGGTAGAATTAACAAAGTTCAAAATAGCAAAATATAGAGAATTTTCTCTTTTCTCTTCAAACATTTTTTTTTTTCAAAAGTGGGCAAACATGGGCACTAATTTAAAAAATAATAATTACTGTGAATATTTTCAAAAAAGTTACCTGAAAATGGCTTTAACTTGAAAATGTTGAACTTTATCAAAATTTCACTTAAGTACTTTTTGATTGCAAATGCGATTTTACATCGAAAAATGAAGTTGAATAGTTTTTGCGACCAATGTTTTGATTTTTTGCAAAATCAGTATTAATTCAAAAATTCATAACTCGGTCAAAGATTTTTTGCCCATTGTGAAACTTTCTGAAAAGTTGGCATTTGATGTCCCCTAAAACATGTCAAAAAATAGTGTTTTTTTGCAAATCAAGTTTTAATGACACAAAGTCATATAAAAAACTAACTTAATCCACCTATGTGGTTGATGCCTTCCTCACTTTTTTACCAAAAATGGGTCATCATTTTTTTAGATCCAGAAAAAAGAACACAATGTATAACTTATGTGGTCATAACTCGAGACAGGGTTGCCAGATCTAAAATGTTTTGGACTCATTAGAAAGGCCTTTCAATTACCTAACCAACGATGGGTCGGATGATGGATCCGGACATAGTTTACATACATTTAAGTGAGATCCGGCTTCAAAAAAGTACATAAATATCACTTAAGTGGTCAGAACTCGAGACAGGGTTGCCAGATCTTCAATGTCTTGGACTCATATCAACGATGGGTCGGATGATAGATCTGGACATCGTTTACATGCATATAATTGAGATCCGGGTATTTGTGAAAACACATTTTTATACATAACTTTTGAACTACTTATCGAAACATCAAACAATTCAATAGCGATGTATGGGACCCTAAACCAAGTCGAATGCAACTGGTTCGATCAAAATCGGTTCAGCCAGTGCTGAGAAAACTCAGTGAAAATTTTGGTCACATACATACATACACACACATATACACACACATACACACACACATACACACACACATACACACATAGACATTTGTTCAGTTTTAGATTCTGAGTAGATATGTACACATGAAGGTGGGTCTAGGAGCTTTTAATAGAAAGTTCATTTTTAGAGCAGGATTATAGCCTTACCTCAGTGAGGAAGGCAGAATCATTAAAAAAAAATTTACCGTGTATCATTTTTTTCAGTGTAGTCTTTATCCATACTTAATACTTTGCCGAAGACACCAAATCAATCAAAATTTTCTTCAAAAGATACAGATTTTTGAATTTTTATACATCATTTTTGTATGGACAGCTGCCAAATTTATATGGAAAATTTTATGGACATACTAATGATGCAAAATGGCTTCTTTGGGCATACCGAAGGCACCAAAAAAGCTTCAGCCGGGTTAAACATAGAGATTTCGTAAAGAGTTGCTCTATAGTTTAAGGCTTGTAAAACCAACTTTTACAAAAATTCAAAGATTTATAACTTTGACTTTTGACGCAAGTAAAGTATAATCTGCAATAAACCGAAATATCAGGTTTTCAGGCACCTCAATCAGCTAAAACACCCCACAACAACATTCGACATCCCGAAATATCTCCGGAGGCCAGGAACCATGTTGCCAAAGCTGATCATATCCTGAAAATAGGATAAATTTCCTGTCGATTGCAAGTCGCAATTTTTGCGAAGCGAAAACGTTACGTGACGAACTCTCCTCTCGGCAAATTTCTTCTCTTTTTGGGGCACGCTGGTTGGTTGAACAAACGTTTCCCAATCAGTCAATAAAGAGACGTGAGATTGGTGTATCTAAAATCACCCCCACTCTAACTCATAATTTTCGGATCGTCGACAGGGCAAAAAGCGAATTAGGAGGTGTAGGAGAATGGGTGCAAAGAGGCGGGACATACGTCCCCGATCTAAATTAACAAAACGCGGCTCGGTCGGTCTCGAAAATTCATTCTGTTTCTGGACCGCGACGAGAACACATCAGGTGCAGATGGCCTAGTGGCCAGTTTGCAGACGGCCTGGAGGCCCGGGAGCAGATAGTCTGGAGGCATGGACACGCCAAGATATGCCAGCCGGCATGAGTGGGAATTGATAATTGGAATTGGCCACCACTTGGAGTGGCCGGAGTCCCCGGCGGGTGTTCCGATGGGGGGGACTTTTGCCGAACCATAAGAGTTGGGGCGATATGGGTATCAAATTTCATGGATTTTGATACTGGACATGAAATTTGACATTTCGGCAGTAGTGGCCACATTCCGGAGTGGCCGGAGTCCCCAGCGGGTGTTCCGATTGGGGAGACTTTTGCCGAACCATAAGAGTTGGGGCAATATGGGTATCAAACTTTATGGATTTTGATACTGGACATGACATTTGAAATTTCGGCAGTAGTGGACACAGTCCGGAGTGGCCGGAGGCCCCGTGGATGTTCCGACGGGGGACATTTGCCGAACCATAAGAGTTGGGGCAATATGGGTATCAAACTTCTGAAATCTGTTTCTGGAAATTTAGAATAACTATTTCGTAATCAATTAAACCCTGGCAGTTCAGCTTCACTTGCAATTTCCGTCCTCTTAGTTTGATAGGACGTTGAAATTATGTCTTAAAACTTTTCAAATCAAACAGCCTGTTTCAGGGCCACGAAATTGACCAATAAAGAGTTGTCTCGTGTAATTATAAGGGAATCATGGGAAAATTTGGACCGGACGTTCTAATCGAAAATTTCCACAATCATCTAGCAAAGTTCTTTGTCATACTGGTCATGTGTAACATAAACACCTGCACCTTTTTTTTCGAAAGTCCTTAAAGCACTTGATTTTTTTAAATGTCTGTGTATGTTTGTACATATGTTGAAAATTCAAATATATCATTTACAGACATAGAAATCCATCAGAAATTACGTTTTTAAGCATTTGAGGACTATCAAAATAAGTTTTTTTGATATTTTTTTTAAATACTTATTTAATGAAGTTTTTCAAAAGTTTGGGCACTTCAATAAATGTCTGACACAAGCTCAAATGTCTGTGAAACACAGACAAATCTGTGCATCTGGCATCATTGATGGAATTCCTGTATATAGGACCTTTTTGAATAAACCTGTAGAAGTGGATGAGCCCTTTCAGGCAACAAGCAGAGGTACGAAATACCGCAGGAGGCTTAGAGCTGAGTTCATAACATAATGCAGATGACAGCCATTGATTTTAGTTTTGCTCTACCTCTCTGACATTATTTCGTAGTACCTTTTCCTATGTTGATGCCTGTACACAGTCAGACCGAATCAAAATAACAACATACTACTTTGTTATGTGGTGATTGTTGTTTCGTGTCATCGTGCCCAGAATTATTTGCGATTAGACAAAAGTGCCAACATCCATCGTCCAAGGTAATTCAGTCTAGAGAAAAAGTTTAGAAAACATGAAATTGTTCATTCGATGAGAAGCACGAATGCTGATGCTGTGTTGATTTAGTTGTTCACATAACAATATTCAGTGATGGATAACTATTCATTCCAAGATGTACTTGGAACATCAGCGACCATATCGACCGTGCTGCAGTTCCTGACGGGATCGTAAGAGCAATATTTCTTATCAGGTATAAGTTGTTACCTAAATTTCTTATCAATTTTAGGGTTATTTGTCACAGATATATAAGGAAGAAATCCACCGGTGAAACGTCTGGCTTTCCATTTGTTTCTGGCTTTCTGTCGTACGTATGCATTGGATTTTTGAAAAAGTGTTTTATTAAAAGTTTAAAATAAGCCCAAAGAAATGTAACTTCACGTTTGTTGGAATTCTTACAGTCTTTATATTTTACAATTTGCTCAATACCACGGTGTCTGGTTTCAATAATCAACAAACTATATTTTGCAGGTGTTTTCTCTGGCTCAAATATGGAATGCTCACGCAGGAACACGTTGTGATCTTCGTCAATATCATCGGATCAGTATTGTTCTTTTCATATGTTTTAGTTTACTTCACATTTTCGATCAACAAACGCATTGTGATCCGGCAATTTTTAGGAGCGTGTGTATTTATTATGCTTTGTACAATTTACACTACTTACGAGTCTAACAAAGAGAAGGCTGTCAACGTTTCTGGTATGATACATTTATCTTATTCCGCACATTTTCTTATTTAGTAATCTACTAACATTGCCATAGGTCTTGTATGTTGTTGTGTTGGAGTGCTTTTCTTCGCTTCCCCGTTTACCAAACTAGCTCACGTGATCCATACGAAAAATACCGAAAGTCTTCCATTTCCTATAATTATTGCTTCCTTTATTGTGTCACTTCAGTGGTTCATTTATGGACTTCTGATAGGAGACAAATTTATACAGGTAAGCTAATTCAAGCAAAAACGAAAATATTTAATAACAATATTAACTCCCTCTTCTAGGTTCCCAACCTTCTAGGTTGTCTACTGTCAGCAATTCAGTTAATGCTGTACGTAATATATCCCAGTCGGAGTACTTACAGTGTTGGCCCAGCCTACCAGCAGTTGCGGACTGAAGAGGTTCTTGCTTGAGTTGAAGAGTTGGAATAAAATGATGTCTTTAGACAGCAATTTGTAAATTGATTCTCTAACTTAGGAACCATCAAAAAAACCCCGTGACACTTTTTTGGGAATGCTAAATCTTCCTTCTACCTTGTAGACAATTGATTTTATATTTTTTGCCTTTTTAAACAACAAGCAATATAAAAAAGTTTTGCATAAATCGCATGAACAGTCACCGAAACGTGTCCACGTAGTTTGTAGATGCCCCTTTATAGTATATTTGTTCAAATGAATGACAGAAAAAACTATATGTTTCTACTGTCTTTGATACACAAAATTTTGACCTTTTCCATAAGCGAGATAGGCTGCCCATACTCAGTCAGAACTCAGAGCTGCTGATTCTAGTTTAGTAATCAGGCTGCGTGCAAAAGGCCTAGCTGTACAAAAAATTTGCATTATTTTATGAAATTCTATGTAATATTACACCCTGCCGAGACCCGCAGTGTAGGGGTAAGCGTCGTTGCCTCTCACCCAGTCGGCCTGGGTTCGATCCCAGAAGGTGGCATTTCGTCTGTTGTGTGCTATCTTGGGACAACGACCATTTTGGTTGAAAATGAGTTAATTTTGATGTTTTGCTTTACATAACAAACACTAGGTACAAGATGCTTAAATCCGATTTTGGAAATTTGCTTCCGTTTCCCGGATATCGCAAAACACACTGGTGACATAGACCATTTTATCATCAAAATGATCGTGCACACTTGTGACACGTCATATATGTTGTTGTTAACCCTTACAGTCCGAACGTCTGATGCGAGATACCGAAAAAACCTTAAAAATGCTGTATCTTTGGCCTCTTTTGACCAAATAAGTTCGTTCACCCCTCAAAAGAACCGGACAAATCTCTATTTTCAGAATCTACAAAGAAATCCGGAATCGGTCACTTGACCACGGAGATATTCCGGAACCTAGTGGGGTAGGTTTTTGTCCGGGTATGCAACCCAATCTACAAATCATGATTATTATCATAAATTCTTCAAAAACCATCCCAATTTGCTCCAAGACCTGTTCTGGACATATAAGGCATATTCCTTTGATCCCGGACCATCGGATATGAATTGGCCACCTTTCCGGAACCGACTACACAGGAACGGATGTCGAATTCTACATCAAGTCTAATATGGCTTCCGACATGTCAAACGGCACTAAATTTGGCTCAGGAAATCAAATTTGACATCCTCAGTACGTTGTGGTGCCATTTGGCCACCCTGCCACCAACCCGGAATATCCGTAACATGGTTCCGGTGGACCAATTTCGGTAATTTCACAAGTACACTTTCCGACATGTCAAACAACACTGATTTTTGCTCAGGAACTCAAATTTGACATACTCATGACGATTTGGTGCCATTTGGCCACTCTGCGACCAAACCGGAATATCCGTAACATGGTTCCGGTGGACCAATTTCGGTAATTTTACGAGCATACTTTCCGACATGTCAAACAACACTGATTTTTGCTCAGGAACTCAAATTTGACATCCTCATTACGATCTGGTGCCATTTGGCCACCTGCCACCAACCGGAATATCCGTAACATGATTCCGGTGGACCATTTCGGTAATTTCACGAGCACACTTTCCGACATGTCAAACAACACTGATTTTTGCTCAGGAACTCAAATTTGACATCCTCATTACGATCTGGTGCCATTTGGCCACCCTGCCACCAACCCGGAATATCCGTAACATGGTTCCGATGGACCATTTGCGGTAATTTCAAAGTGTACCTTCCGATATGTCAAACAACACTGATTTTTGCCCAGAAACTCAAATTTAACATCCTCAGTACGTTCTGATGCCATTAGCCACCCTGCCATCAACCCGAATATCCGTAACATGGTTCCGATGGACCAATTTCGGTAATTTTACAAGTACACTTTCCGACATGTCAAACAACACTGATATTTGCTCAGGAACTCAAATTTGACATCTTCATTACGATCTGGTGCCATTTGGCCACCCTGCCACCAACCCGGAATATCCGTAACATGGTTCCGGTGGACCAATTTCGGTAATTTCACGAGCACACTTTCCGACATGTCAAACAACACTGAATTTGGCTCAGGAACTCAAATTTGACATCCTCAGTACGTTCTGGTGCCATTTGGCCACCCTGCCACCAACCCGGATTGTCCGTAACAAGGTTCTAATGGACCAATTTACGGATACTTTCCGATTTGTCAATTACCGAAATTGGTCCACCGGAACCATTTTTTCCGGATATTCCGGGTTGATGGCAGGGTGGCCAAATGGCACCAGATCGTAATGTGGATGTCAAATTTGAGTTCCTGAGCAAAAAACAGTGTTGTTTGACTTATCGGAAAGTACCCTTGTGAAATTACCGAAATTGGTCCATCGGAACCATGTTACGGATATTCCGGTTGGTGGCAGGTGGCCAAATGGCACCAGATCGTAATGAGGATGTCAAATTTGAGTTCCTGAGCAAAAATCAGTGTTGTTTGACATGTCGGAAAGTGTGCTCGTGAAATTACCGAAATTGGTCCACCGGAATCATGTTACGGATATTCCGGGTTGGTGGCAGGTGGCCAAATGGCACCAGATCGTAATGAGGATGTCAAATTCGAGTTCCTGAGCAAAAATCAGTGTTGTTTGACATGTCGGAAAGTGTGCTCGTGAAATTACCGAAATTGGTCCACCGGAACCATGTTACGGATATTCCGGTTTGGTGGCAGAGTGGCCAAATGGCACTAAATCGTAATGAGGATGTCAAATTAGAGTTTCTGAGCAAAAATCAGTGTTGTTTGGCATGTCGGAAAGTGTACTTGTGAAATTACCGAAATTGGTTCACCGGAACCATGTTACGGATATTCCGGGTTGATGGCAGGGTGGCCAAATGGCACCAGATCGTAATGAGGATGTCAAATTTGAGTTCTTGAGCAAAAATCAGTGCCGTTTGACAAGTCGGAAAGTGTGCTCGTGAAATTACCGAAATTGGTCCATCAGAACCATGTTACGGATATTCCGGGTTGGTGGCAGGGTGGCCAAATGGCACCAGATCGTAATGAGGATGTCAAATTTGAGTTCCTGAGCCAAAATCAGTGTTGTTTGACATGTCGGAAAGTGTGCTCGTGAAATTACCGAAATTGGTCCACCGGAATCATGGCACCAGATCGTAATGAGGATGTCAAATTTGAGTTCTTGAGCAAAAATCAGTGCCGTTTGACAAGTCGGAAAGTGTGCTCGTGAAATTACCGAAATTGGTCCACCGGAACCATGTTACGGATATTCCGGGTTGATGGCAGGGTGGCCAAATGGCACCAGATCGTAATGAGGATGTCAAATTTGAGTTCTTGAGCAAAAATCAGTGCCGTTTGACAAGTCGGAAAGTGTGCTCGTGAAATTACCGAAATTGGTCCATCAGAACCATGTTACGGATATTCCGGGTTGGTGGCAGGGTGGCCAAATGGCACCAGATCGTAATGAGGATGTCAAATTTGAGTTCCTGAGCCAAAATCAGTGTTGTTTGACATGTCGGAAAGTGTGCTCGTGAAATTACCGAAATTGGTCCACCGGAATCATGTTACGGATATTCCGGGTTGGTGGCAGGGTGGCCAAATGGCACCAGATCGTAATGAGGATGTCAAATTTGAGTTCTTGAGCAAAAATCAGTGCCGTTTGACAAGTCGGAAAGTGTGCTCGTGAAATTACCGAAATTGGTCCACCGGAACCATGTTACGGATATTCCGGGTTGGTGGCAGGGTGGCCAAATGGCACCAGATCGTAATGAGGATGTCAAATTCGAGTTCCTGAGCAAAAATCAGTGTTGTTTGACATGTCGGAAAGTGTGCTCGTGAAATTACCGAAATTGGTCCACCGGAACCATGTTACGGATATTCCGGTTTGGTGGCAGAGTGGCCAAATGGCACCAAATCGTCATGAGGATGTCAAATTTGAGTTCCTGAGCAAAAATCAGTGTTGTTTGACATGTCGGAAAGTGTACTTGTGAAATTACCGAAATTGGTCCACCGGAACCATGTTACGGATATTCCGGGTTGATGGCAGGCTGGCCAAATGGCACCAGATCGTAATGAGGATGTCAAATTTGAGTTCCTGAGCAAAATTCAGTGTTGTTTGACATGTCGGAAAGTGTGCTCGTGAAATTACCGAAATTGGTCCATCGGAACCATGTTACGGATATTCCGGGTTGGTGGAAGGGTAGCCAAATGGCACCAGAACGTACTGAGGATGTCAAATTTGATTTCCTGAGCCAAATTTAGTGCCGTTTGACATGTCGGAAGCCATATTAGACTTGATGTAGAATTCGACATCCGTTCCTGTGTAGTCGGTTCCGGAAGGGTGGCCAATTCATATCCGATGGTCCGGGATCAAAGGAATATGCCTTATATGTCCAGAACAGGTCTTGGAGCAAATTGGGATGGTTTTTTTGAAGAATTTATGATAATAATCATGATTTGTAGATTGGGTTGCATACCCGGACAAAAACCTACCCCACTAGGTTCCGGAATATCTCCGTGGCCAAGTGACCGATTCCGGATTTCTTTGTAGATTCTGAAAATAGAGATTTGTCCGGTTCTTTTGAGGGGTGAACGAACTTATTTGGTCAAAAGAGGCCAAAGATACAGCATTTTTAATGTTTTTTCGGTATCTCGCATCAGACGTTCGGACTGTAAGGGTTAATTTAATCTAATCGGTCTTTATCGGTGAAATCTGACGCAAATTTTAGAAGAAAGATAATGAAATTTTAGGTGGATAAGACTAGGAGTCATAGAAGAAGATATAAAGGACGGCCGTCCGGGAGTCATATGGATGACGCTGCAGGAATAAGTTGTCTCTGTACATTTACTGTGTGTTTCGCTCAGTACTTGTACAGAGCCAAATAAGCAGGCTAAAAGACTTGATCACACACATACTTCCTCAAATGGCCCTTCGCTGACTTAGTTTCCGTCCTTCATATCTTCTTCTATGACTCCTAGTCGACCTATCCACCTAAAATTTCATTATCTTTCTTCTAAAATTTGCGTCAGATTTCACCGATAAAGACAGATTACATTAAATTAACATCAGTTCTCGGTGACCAAAACAATATGGGCATATATGTTGTTGGAAAATGTGTAGATTAAAAAAAAAATCTTAAATTTGTATTGATACTTATTTTTTTAAAGCAATTTCATATTTTGATCTTGAAAGTAAATTGATTAACCCTTTCAGGCCTGATGGGTCATATATGACCCATACTGAAATTCGGTTGTATAAAATCACACAGTGCTCAAAACATATAACATTGTTCAGCAAAGTTGTAATTTATGAGTTTCTCTACCTAGGAAAAAATGTTTGAGTGGTTGTTAATGGCCTTTTGACGACCTAGAACATCCTGAAAACCTGAAATTTGGAAACTTCAGAAAATGTTGAAGATAATTCAGGTTTACAACGATTTTTCAAGGCAAATGAAGTTTAGTTATTACCAGTCACATCCTCACGACCATTTGGGACCACTTCGATCCCTTTGGATCTCTTTTGGGATGATCTAGGTCCTCCAAAGTGTCCTGGAATACAGATCTTGGAGTCTACCGCCGTAACAACAAGATTCTACCAAGTTTCCGATCATGGTTCATATTCAGTGGTGTCCCTGGGACCCTTTGGCACTATGAGCTATGTGGGTCACTTTTGGGATGATCTGGGTCCTCCAAAGTGTCCTGTAATACAGATCTTGGAGTCTACCGCCGTAACAACACGATTGTACCAAGTTTCCGATTATGGTTCATATTCAGTGATGTCCCTGGGACCCGTTGGCAACACTATGAGCTATGTGGATCACTTTTGGGATGTTCTGGGTCCTCCAAAGTGTCCTAGAATACAGATCTTGCAGTCTACCGCCGTAACAACACGATTCTACCAAGTTTCCGATTATGGTTCATATTCAGTGATGTCCCTGGAACCCTTTGTCAACACTATGAGCTATGTGGATCACTTTTGGGATGGTCTGGGTCCTCCAAATTGTCCTGGAATACAGATCTTGGAGTATACCTCCGTAACAACACGATTGTACCAAGTTTCCGATTATGGTTCATATTCAGTGATGTCCCTGGGACCCGTTGGAAACACTATAAGCTATGTGGATCACTTTTGGGATGTTCTGGGTCCTCCAAAGTGTCCTGGAATACAGATCTTGGAGTCTACCGCCGTAACAACAAGATTCTACCAAGTTTCCGATTATGGTTCATATTCAGTGATGTCCCTGGGACCCTTTGGCAACACTATGAGCTATGTGGATCACTTTTGGGATGTTCTGGGTCCTGCAAAGTGTCCTAGAATACAGATCTTGCAGTCTACCGCCGTAACAACACGATTCTACCAAGTTTCCGATTATGGTTCATATTCAGTGATGTCTCTGGGACCCTTTCACGAACACGAGAAACCAATCCGCGGACGTGGAGATAAGTGAGATTGAGGGGAAACCTCGTATACTTTTGACCCATATAGAGTTCGATACCGATCATATAGCCCAATTTTCAGCTCGAATTTTGCCTCAGACTATGTTAGCGAGTAGAAAGTTGCAGTTGAGGCATTTCTCCGTGAGAGTTTTTCAATGCTCAGATTCAGCCGCCCACAGATCGTTCGAGAGATTGAATGTGTTGGGTTTTGGGAGGTTTATGACTTGAACAAATACAACTAACGCTGCAGTCAAAATCCTCCCTCGACCGCCACCTACCCCTTTTGCCTCACCAGATGGGATTCAAGCCATCCTTTCGCTTACAAAGCGAAACCCGCCAGGAGCTGGCACCCTTTCGCATTACTAGACTCCAAGAACTGTATTCCAGGACACTTTGGAGGACCCAGATCATCCCAAAAGTGATCCACATAGCTCATAGTGTTGCCAAAGGGTCCCAGGGACATCACTGAATATGAACCATAATCGGAAACTTGGTAGAATCGTGTTGTTACGGCGGTAGACTCCAAGATCTGTATTCCAGGACAATTTGGAGGACCCAGAACATCCCAAAAGTGATCCACATAGCTCATAGTGTTGCCAACGGGTCCCAGGGACATCACTGAATATGAACCATGATCGGAAACTTGGTAGAATCGTGTTGTTACGGCGATAGACTAAAAGATCTGTATTCCAGGACAATTTGGAGGGCCCAGAACATCCCAAAAGTGATCCACATAGCTCATAGTGTTGCCAAAGGGTCCCAGGGACATCACTGAATATGAACCATAATCGGAAACTTGGTAGAATCGTGTTGTTACGGCGGTAGACTCCAAGATCTGTATTCCAGGACAATTTGGAGGACCCAGAACATCCCAAAAGTGATCCACATAGCTCATAGTGTTGCCAAAGGGTCCCAGGGACATCACTGAATATGAACCATAATCGGAAACTTGGTATAATCGTGTTGTTACGGCGGTAGACTCCAAGATCTGTATTCCAGGACACTTTGGAGGACCCAGAACATCCCAAAAGTGATCCACATAGCTCATAGTGTTGCCAACGGGTCCCAGGGACATCACTGAATATGAACCATAATCGGAAACTTGGTAGAATCGTGTTGTTACGGCGGTAGACTCCAAGATCTGTATTCTAGGACACTTTGGAGGACCCAGGACATCCCAAAAGTGATCCACATAGCTCATAGTGTTGCCAAAGGGTCCCAGGGACATCACTGCATATGAACCATGATCGGAAACTTGGTAGAATCGTGTTGTTACGGAGGTATACTTCAAGATCTGTATTCCAGGACACTTTGGAGGACCCAGAACATCCCAAAAGTGATCCACATAGCTCATATTGTTGCCAAAGGGTCCCAGGGACATCACTGAATATGAACCATAATCGGAATCTTGATAGAATCGTGTTGTTACGGCGGTAGACTCCAAGATCTGTATTCCAGGACAATTTGGAGGACTCAGAACATCCCAAAAGTGATCCACATAGCTCATAGTGTTGCCAAAGGGTCCCAGGGACATCACTGAATATGAACCATAATCGGAAACTTGGTAGAATCGTGTTGTTACGGCGGTAGACTCCAAGATCTGTATTCCAGGACACTTTGGAGGACCCAGAACATCCCAAAAGTGATCCACATAGCTCATAGTGTTGCCAACGGGTCCCAGGGACATCACTGAATATGAACCATAATCGGAAACTTGGTAGAATCGTGTTGTTACGGCGGTAGACTCCAAGATCTGTATTCTAGGACACTTTGGAGGACCCAGGACATCCCAAAAGTGATCCACATAGCTCATAGTGTTGCCAAAGGGTCCCAGGGACATCACTGCATATGAACCATGATCGGAAACTTGGTAGAATCGTGTTGTTACGGAGGTATACTTCAAGATCTGTATTCCAGGACACTTTGGAGGACCCAGAACATCCCAAAAGTGATCCACATAGCTCATATTGTTGCCAAAGGGTCCCAGGGACATCACTGAATATGAACCATAATCGGAATCTTGATAGAATCGTGTTGTTACGGCGGTAGACTCCAAGATCTGTATTCCAGGACAATTTGGAGGACTCAGAACATCCCAAAAGTGATCCACATAGCTCATAGTGTTGCCAAAGGGTCCCAGGGACATCACTGAATATGAACCATAATCGGAAACTTGGTAGAATCGTGTTGTTACGGCGGTAGACTCCAAGATCTGTATTCCAGGACACTTTGGAGGACCCAGAACATCCCAAAAGTGATCCACATAGCTCATAGTGTTGCCAAAGGGTCCCAGGGACATCACTGAATATGAACCATAATCGGAAACTTGGTAGAATCGTGTTGTTACGGCGGTAGACTCCAAGATCTGTATTCCAGGACAATTTGGAGGACCCAGAACATCCCAAAAGTGATCCACATAGCTCATAGTGTTGCCAAAGGGTCCCAGGGACATCACTGAATATGAACCATGATCGGAAACTTGGTAGAATCGTGTTGTTACGGCGGTAGACTCCAAGATCTGTATTCCAGGACAATTTGGAGGACCCAGAACATCCCAAAAGTGATCCACATAGCTCATAGTGTTGCCAAAGGGTCCCAGGGACATCACTGAATATGAACCATAATCGGAATCTTGATAGAATCGTGTTGTTACGGCGGTAGACTCCAAGATCTGTATTCCAGGACAATTTGGAGGACTCAGAACATCCCAAAAGTGATCCACATAGCTCATAGTGTTGCCAAAGGGTCCCAGGGACATCACTGAATATGAACCATAATCGGAAACTTGGTAGAATCGTGTTGTTACGGCGGTAGACTCCAAGATCTGTATTCCAGGACACTTTGGAGGACCCAGAACATCCCAAAAGTGATCCACATAGCTCATAGTGTTGCCAAAGGGTCCCAGGGACATCACTGAATATGAACCATAATCGGAAACTTGGTAGAATCGTGTTGTTACGGCGGTAGACTCCAAGATCTGTATTCCAGGACAATTTGGAGGACCCAGAACATCCCAAAAGTGATCCACATAGCTCATAGTGTTGCCAAATGGTCCCAGGGACATCACAGAATATGAACCATGATCGGAAACTTGGTAGAATCGTGTTGTTACGGCGGTAGACTCCAAGATCTGTATTCTAGGACAATTTGAAGGACCCAGAACATCCCAAAAGTGATCCACATAGCTCATAGTGTTGCCAAAGGGTCCCAGGGACATCACTGAATATGAACCATAATCGGAAACTTGGTAGAATCGTGTTGTTACGGCGGTAGACTCCAAGATCTGTATTCTAGGACACTTTGGAGGACCCAGGACATCCCAAAAGTGATCCACATAGCTCATAGTGTTGCCAAAGGGTCCCAGGGACATCACTGAATATGAACCATGATCGGAAACTTGGTAGAATCGTGTTGTTACGGAGGTATACTTCAAGATCTGTATTCCAGGACACTTTGGAGGACCCAGAACATCCCAAAAGTGATCCACATAGCTCATATTGTTGCCAAAGGGTCCCAGGGACATCACTGAATATGAACCATAATCGGAATCTTGGTAGAATCGTGTTGTTACGGCGGTAGACTCCAAGATCTGTATTCCAGGACAATTTGGAGGACTCTGAACATCCCAAAAGTGATCCACATAGCTCATAGTGTTGCCAAAGGGTCCCAGGGACATCACTGAATATGAACCATAATCGGAAACTTGGTAGAATCGTGTTGTTACGGCGGTAGACTCCAAGATCTGTATTCCAGGACACTTTGGAGGACCCAGAACATCCAAAAAGTGATCCACATAACTCATAGTGTTGCCAAAGGGTCCCAGGGACATCACTGAATATGAACCATAATCGGAAACTTGGTAGAATCGTGTTGTTACGGCGGTAGACTCCAAGATCCATATTCCAGGACACTTTGGAGGACCCAGAACGTCCAAAAATGAAATGTAACTTTTTTTTGCCTGTTTCTGTTTACTCATGGAAAAAATGAACTACTGGTACCAAAATTGTAGATTAACACAGCTCAGAAAAATTCAGGCCTGAAAGGGTTAAGTCGATTAAACCATTGATTTGAGCTTATTTTAGTTTGTATGGGAATTCTGTGCACACTTGTGACACGTAGTACACTTTTACTTTCAAAACACACTTGTGACACGTGCTTTTCAGATTTTTGTTTACATAATTTACTGTATATTTTAACTGGTATAACCTGATTAGTTGAAGCTGGGAGCGTTTGTTTAGCGATATTATACGAACCGATTGCTTCAAAACTTTGACTCCATCATTCATAGTTTTCATAGATTTTCTCGAAAAGTACTAAATGGTCGTTGTCACAAGATAGCACACAACAGACGATTATTCGAGACGAGATTTGTCTGATCACGCCATCCGTCGGACGGGAAGTAAATGTTGGCCCCGGTCTAACATACAGGATAGGTCGAAGTGCAGTCCAAGTGCAAGAGTCGTCTCCCTGGGTCCTGTCTCGGAGGAGTCGCTGGTTTGCAGTTGGACTAACAAACCAAAGGTCATCAGTTCGAATCCCTGGGTGGATGGGGACTATCCATAAACCACGACACTTTAGGGGGTATGGCGATTGTACACGATCCATACAAAAAAGTTTTTTTTTGTATGGACAATTGTCCACGATGGGGAGAGGGAAGCTAAGGTGTAAAAAAGGTGAGGGCTAAGGTGTTTGAGGCGATTGCCTCAACAATCAAGAATTCGGACACCTAGTTTCGAGTAGGAATCTCGCAATCTAGAACGCCAAGGCAATTCTGTAGAGCGAATAATTTGACTTGATTACACCCTGAAATAAGTACCCCCTCAGTGTGGGAAACCTTTTTGACCGAAACATCAAGCTCATATATGTGTTTATTAATTTCATTCTTCATCGGTCTGATGGCCGAGCGGGTGAAGGCGCCAGTTCTTACTGTTGGTGCTGGGTTTGAATCCCATGTGTAATATTAAGTGTATTTGTTGACGAAGGTGGTGTGCATGCTTTCTCATGTGATTTTACCATCGGATTTTCTGCTGTGTTTAGTTGCCAAGTTATCTGCATTTTGAAAACATGTTAAACCATTCAGTTGTTTTAACAGTGCACCAGAGCTTTTTGCACCATGATTTTTGTCCCGTAAATTTAAGAGCGAGTCCACGAGCAGGGCATACCCCTTTGTATGGGACGTCGTTTGGACCTCACCAATCTGCCTGAATTTTTCAGGGGTTGTTTGTACATATCTGGAGTTTTTTTTTTTGAAAAGGTCCAATAAACCAAATTTTCAGTTTTTGCTTTTCGAGTGTTTTTGAAACCGCCTTGAGTCAGGGGTATTAAAAAACACCCAAAAAGCAAAAACTGAAAATTTGGTTTATTGGACCTTTTCAAAAAAACTAACTTAATCCACCTATGTGGCTGGAGCCTTCCTCACAACAATGGCTGTACACAAGTTTCATCTATTTTTTAAATCCGGCTTCCAAAAAGTACATCGATATCACTTAAGTGGCCATATCTCGAAACAGGGTTACCAGATCTTCAATGTTTTGGACTCGTTGGAAAGGTCTTTTGATAACCTAACCAACAATAGATCGGATAGTGGATCCGGACATAGTTTTCATACATTTAAGTGAGATCCTGCTTCAAAAAGTACATCAATATCACTTAAGAGGCCATATCTCGAGACAGAGTTGCCAGATCTTCAATGTTTTAGACTCGTTGGAAAGATCTTTTGATAACCTAACCAACAATGGGTCGGATGATGGACCCGGACATAGTTTACAAACATTTAAGTGAGATCCGGCTTCAAAAAAGTACATCAATATCACTTAAGGGGCCATATCTCGAAACAGGGTTGCCAGATCTTCAATGTTTTGGACTCGTTGGAAAGGTCTTTTGATAACCTAACCAACAATAGATCGGATAGTGGATCCGGACATAGTTTACAAACATTTAAGTGAGATTAGGCTTCAAAAAAGTATATCAATATCACTTAAGTGGCCATATCTCGAGACAGGGATGCCAGATCTTCAATGTTTTGGACTCGTTGGAAAGGTATTTTGATAACATAACCAACGTCGGGTCAGATAGTGGAGCCGGACATAGTTTACATACATTTAAGAGAGATTCGGCTTCAAAAAAGTACATCAATATCACTTAAGTGGCCATATCTCGATACAGGGTTGCCAGATCTTTAATGTTTTGGACTCATTGGAAAGGTCTTTTGATAACCTAACCAACGATGGGTCGGATGATGGACCCGGACATAGTTAACATACAGTTAAGTGAGATCCAAATATATGTGAAAACACATTTTTATACATAACTTTTGAACTACTTATCGAAACTTCAATCTGTATAAAACTCGATCTATGGGACCCTAAACCAAGTCGAATGCAACAAGTTCGGGTCAAATCGGTTCAGCCAGTGCCGAGAAACATGAGCTAGTTTGTTGGTCACATACATACATACACACACACATACACACAGACATTTGTTCAGTTTTCGATTCTGAGTCGATAGGTATACATGAAGGTGGATCTACGACGTTTTTATACGAAGTTCATTTTAAGAGCAGGATTATAGCCTTACCTCAGTGAGGAAGGCAAAAACTCCAGATATAAAACTAGCATCTGGCCAAAATATGAGCATTCTAGGTGGCAAATCGGGACACAAAGTTTAAATGTTCAAAAACGTCAAAAATCTTAAAAAGGCTATAACTTAGGGGTCATTCCACCTGAAGTGTGCAGAAAAAATGCAAATTTGAAAATTACCATCTCCGATTCTGCTCAAATTTGGCAGCGCTGTTGAGACTATCAAAACATGCAAAAATCTCGTGATGAGGCAGCATCGCCATCGGGCCGTCCTGGGCTCTTTTGGACATTCGCCCGGTTAAGCCGATGTGGCGCGCGAAGAGCTGCAAGGGGCTTATTTGGAACATACTTATTTGGTGAGCCCGTTTTGATTACGTGTGTATTAGTATGTGTGGCAGAGAATGACTCGTGTGTGAGTGTGCGACTTTAAAATTGACAGTTTGGATCAGGGTAGGTCTACTCCTTCAAGGTAGGCATACCTAACTCTCTCAAAATTGAGTACCATTTTAAACTGAGCGTTTATCTTTATGTTTTCCTTGAATTTTGTAGCAGGGCGGCATAGAAATGTTTTTAACTGCTACGATACAACTTTTTGTTCGGTAAATTCTGATCGATTCGCAAACTGTTATATTATGCCTGTTATATTATGCCCACAATTCTCGATTATTTTTTCAAAAGGTCCTATGTACATATGAAATCCATAGCAAAATGGTTCTTTTGAAAAAGTTTTGAAAAAGTTATCTAGAATTATTCATTCTATTGAATGCTTTTAAATGTTTTTTTTATTATTCTGATATTTTTGTTGATCTAATGTTTATTTAATGTATTGATTTTTTTTTGTAAACTAGTTATTTAAGTGTTTACTATCATAAATGGTGTGTAAGAGTCTGAATGAATGAGTTTGTTCAATATTAATCAAATTATTTTCCAGATTTTCAGATTGAGCTTATTACGTTTCTGTAAAAACGCGTGCCAGATCGAAGAAATATTTCGGAAAATTTCGTTAAATCAGTTGCGTGGTTGTATATTTTATGATTTCTTATAAATGTTGATATCCATCGCGAGTTTCTGTAACAGCGTATAACGTAACAACTGTAACGCTGACATTTGGGATAGACCATCAGCGCGCGTTTTTTGATTTTTTTGATTCGATTGTGAGTCGCGGTTACTCTGTAACGTGTTTGTCGGAGCCTTATATTTGATATTTTATTTTTCATAAGTCCTTCTTTTATCATCGTTGATTGGAAGGCACGCCGCCGGTTTAGTTCGTTTAAAGTATTGTTGTAATTTAATAACAATTGGTTACGTGGTGTTCTGTTTTCTTTTCGTTTATACTTGTTAATCGTAATAATTTATTCCAACTGGCAGTTTTAGTATAAACTTATTAAACTATTGATTTTATGAAGAGTAAAGCGGCTTTCATTAACATTCTTGAAATTTGCTCGCGTTATCTAAATTGTTAATACAGTAAAAATATACTGATAAGTTCAGCCCATAGCACTACTGCTCAGTTGGCACGCGTTCGATAAAAAAAAACTCTTTAAAAAATCAATTATGTATCTTCCCGCAGCCGGCTGCCTAAGATTTAAAATTTTCAATCGATAAACAAAATGCTCATGGTCACATCACTGCCACTCGTGAATCCTGACCTCATACCCATCTACTAACCCCCTCAAAACTCATGTGATACTTTGTCGGAGAAGCAGTCGATAGGGCGGTCTCTACACAGAAAAAAATATGTAAATTTACACAGCACGTAATTACTGTTTCTTATGTAAACTCACTCAATGGAATGTTGAAATATGATGTAAAGAGTAAAAAGTCATGGAAATTACTCCAATGTAAATCTAAATCTAATGTAAATCATGAATCTAATGGAAACGTTGAGCATGGAAACTGTTTAGAATTGGAAGAGGAAAGCAAATGGGTGACTAATGATGTACTGTGGTACGCGCGGCTGGTGCTACCCCGCGCAGTACTAATTCTCGCCTGTTTAGGTGGCAGTTCTGAAGTCGCTCATTCTCTCTAATTTCTAACTCTGTGGTCCCACTATGAAGAATTAACCCTTCAGCTTTGTGCGATCAGTGGCGCGAAATGCACTGATGCGCTCCATGTATGTTACATGTATAATTGTAGTCAGATCCCAATAAAGTGTCCGTTGAAGAAGATCGTTCCGTGTACGAGTAGAGCAAATAAAGTTCGTTTTGTTTCTACGCTCGCGTTTCAATTTGTCCGGAACTCTCCAGAGTGATCCGGCCCCATCCGGTTCTGTACAGAAACTCAAAGCCGTGTTCGGCTTCCTGTAAATTCCTATTTAATGTAAATCATATATCCAATGTATTTCTGCCAAACGTTGACTTCAAAACTACCCGAACTAAAAATAGTTACATTTGGTTCTCTTTCTATCGCTCTCATACTTCGCTGGCCAACTGCATGAGCCTCGCCCTGAACAAGTTGATGCTTTAGCCGCTCGTTTATAAAATGCGAAGATGGCTCAGTCGGCAGCGGGTAGCAGCAGTAACACCGAACATTCTACCCGTCGTTCGTTCGATTCCAGTCCAGCGTTATTCCATTTGGCCGTCGACGAGAAAGCGTCCCCTACCTGTGAAACAACTTTTAAAAATCACAATTTCCTTTTGCTGCCCGCTTCACTCATTTTAAAATAGATAATAGGCCACACCCTTTTCCTACTGCAATCCAAGTCGAGCTTCTCATTCCCATTGGCCAATCAGAATTAGTTGATTTGAACTAATGTAAATTCAAAACTAATGTAAATTCCAAAACTAATGTAAATTTTCAAAACTAATGTAAATTTCCAATGAATATAATGTAAATTTCCAATGAACCTAATGTAAATATACATCATTTATCATGATACCTTTTGGTACATGATAAATAATGTAAATTTACAGAAATATTTTTTTCTGTGTATCACTCAAGTATTGAACTAACATTCCCATCCACTTCCCCGTGACTCTACCACTGGTCGTGGCCGGCGCCGGTATTGATCAGCATGATAGGGGCCTTTGAGAAGTTGCGAAGCGAGGAAAGATAGCACCCACTCATCTTCCACGGCTCGTGGATGTAATTTCTGGAGGTCCTGGTCAATAACGGAGTAGCAACCCCTATCTTCAAACGACGATAACTCAGGAACCACAAATCTTAGAGAGTCGGTCTTAAACTCAATTTTCAAGGAAATTGGACATAGAATTCATTTCCGTGATCAAAATTTGGATTTAAATATTTTTTTCTACCTGTATTGCGCAATTGAAAACTTTGAATGGCCGTATCTCGAAACAGCCCTATTTATTTTTTTAAAATTTGACCTCACCATCGTATTCCTCGTCCAATTTTACATAAGAATCACTTATCGACAGAAAGGAATATGTTTCGTTCCAGAGATATCGAATTTTAAAGTTTTTAGTATTTGAGATTACCTAAATTAGCTACACTCGCCGCATATGCTAAAAGCACTCGGGCGCGCTGATCAATAACTGCTACCTGGTTATTTATTGAAATAAGATTTCATCCCAATTAATCATTAGCAAATTAAGCAAAAATTGTAGGAAACTGCTGTATTAATACTAAATTAAAAAAATAGTATACGGTAAATTTATGTACTAGCCCACAGGACAGAGCAAGAACGACACGCAATACTGGGCAGAATTGAATTCCCGCAGAGCTAGCAGGAAATTGCAATTGATCTTGTAAGTAACACTTAAGAAAAAGTGTACGATACATTATCGTGTTAAAAATTATGAATTAACATGAATAAAACTCTCGTGAAGCATGATTAAGCAAGAGGATTTCTGGAAAGTATAAAACTGAAAAATGTAAGAAAATCACAAAGATTAATCGGATTTTTAATCTGATTAAGATCAAATTAAGTGGTGTTGATTTCGACACCGTCCGAACGATTATCTTTTTTTTGTCAATCATTTCGATATCTTGGTAGACGATACAGCTGCTGTCCACATGTATCAGAAGTATATGGTTTCGTTTTTGAAATTAAATGTACCAGAATTGAAAAAAATATTATCAATTATTCAGTTGAAACTGGCTCACAATACCTATAAAAATCGGTTTAATATGAGCATGCTCAATCTTTCATACCGTAAGGCAGATTTTGGGGTTTATTGCTGAATGGCACTATTTTGCTACGGCACATGGCAAAAGCTCTAGAACCCATGAGAATTATTTCATCTGCTACATCCAGCTCTACATTTGATCTTGCTTCAAATAAAAGAAATAATTTGATAAAGTGGGAAGAAATGAGGAATTAGGAAAAATATGAAAACAATAGAAAAATGTTATTTTTTTTAATTGTGTTGTAAAAACGTTGTAACATTTGCAAATAAATATTAAAAAATCAAAATTTTCCTAATATGGTTCATTGACACTGAGATCAGGAAAAACAGTGCATTCAAAATTACCCAATAAATATTCCTTAAACAAAATACAGATTGATCAAGGTATTGATTATCTCAAAATCGTATAAAATTAAAATAATAATTCATCTTACAGAACACCAGGTAGTTAATATTGATCAGCACGACTGAGAGCTTCTAGCATATGCGGCGAGTGTAGCTAATTTAGGTAATTTCAAATACTAAAAACGTTAAAATTCGATATCTCTGGAACGAAACATATTCCTTTCTGTCAATAAGTGATTCTTATGTAAAATTGGACGGGGAATACGATGGTGAGGTCATATTTAAAAAATTAATAGGGCTGTTTCGAGATACGGCCATTTAAAGTTTTCAATTGCGCAATACAGGTAGAACAAATATTTAAATCCAAATTTTGATCACAGAAAAGAATTCTACGTCCAATTTCCTTCAAAATTGAGTCTAAGTCCGACTCTCTAAGATCTGTGGTTCCTGAGTTATCGTCGTTTGAAGATAGGGGTTTCGCTCAAAAATCGCCAAAAAGTCGAATTTTTGGGAGGGTACAAAAATGGAGGGGGTGGTCCGATTTGGATGAAATTCGGGATTTTTGCATGTTTTGATAGTCTCAACAGCTCTGCCAAATTTGAGCAGAATCGGAGATGGTTATTTTCAAATGCTGTTCCGCTTCAGATGGAATGACCCTAAGGCAAAATTCAATTTAATTTCAAAATTCAAAATGCATCTGATGCAGCGAGAAGTGTCCCAATTGGTTAAATCTAAAGGGAGTTATTGGCATTTTAGTGAAAAAATAGCATAATTTTCAAACTCAAATATGTTGTATTCATCTCCTAAAGTACTGTCTTAAATGCAAAGAAAACAATTATAACAAAATTGACTATTTTTACAGTCAGATAGTTGCAGAATTGGGTCCGTAAGTTTGACATTTTTGTAATAAGAAGACACCAAGTTTAAACACATTTTTTTTTTGTAATTCCTCCGTGAAACAAATTACTTTTCCTGTCATTCTCGAACGACGCAAAATCCTACTTTTCTGTACCAAAAATAACTGAATGGAAAATTAATACCTGAGCAACTCTCTACGAAATCGGCCGATTTCGACCATTTTTATTTTTTGTATTTTTTGATTTGACTCAAACTTTGTGGGGGCCTGCCCTATGGCCAAATAAACTATTTTGCGTCATTGGTTCACCCATACAAGTCTCCATACAATTTTGGCTGCTGTCCATACAAAAATGGTATGTAAATATTCAAACAGCTGTAACTTTTGAGTGAATTTTCTGATCAATTTGGTGTCTTCGGCAAAGTTGTAGGTATTGTTGAGGACAATTGAGAAAAAAATATGTACACGGAAAAAAAAATTTGCAGATTTTTTTATCAACTTTTTTTTCACTAAAACTCAATTTCCCAAAATACGTATTTTTTGATTTTCGAGATTTTTTGATATGTTTTAGGGGACTAAAATCCGCAACTTTTGAGCTATAGAGAAACATGGTCAAAAAATCTGCCGCTGAGTTATGATTTTTTGAAAAAATAGTGTTTTTTGGAAAAAATCGAAGTTTCATGCAAAAACAAGTTTGACATTACTTTTTAATGCAAAATTGAATTTGCAATCGAAAAGTACTTTACAGATTTTTTGATAAAGGGCTCCGTTTTCAAGATATAGCCACCGAAAGTTTGATTTTAGCAAAATATTTGCAGTTTTTCTATTTTTAAAAATAGTAACCATGAGCGACCATTTCTAAAAATATTTTTTTTGAAAAGTTCAGAAAATTTTCTATAAAATTGTCTAAGAGACATTGAAGATTGGACCTCAGGTTGCTGAGATACAGCCGCTTTAAGAAAAAGAAACACGAAAATTGAAGTTTTCTAAGTCTCACCAAAACAACTCACCATTTTCTAATGTCGATATTTCAGCAACTAATGGTCCGATTTTCAATGTTACACCAAATTGATCAGAAAATTCACTCAAAAGTTACAGCTGTTTGAATATTTACATACCATTTTTGTATGGACAGCAGCCAAAATTGTATGGAGACTTGTATGGGTGAACCAATGACACAAAATAGCTTATTTGGTCACAGGGAAGGCCCCCACAAAGTTTGGGCCAAATAAAAAAATACAAATAAAATCCATTTCCGGTTTTGGTAGAGAATTGCTCACCTTTCAATACCCCGCTCAATAGTTCTACTTTTCAGCACTGAAATTGATGCTGAAAAGTTGAACTTTTCAACACTAGCATTGAAAATTAAGATTGTTCGATATTATTTTTTGTTTTGAACGAATTTACTAATCACTTAATACTTAATCCGTAGCCTTAAGCGTGGGAAATCTTGTGTGTGTGTGTGTGTGTGTGTGTGTGTGTGTGTGTGTGTGTGTGTGTGTGTGTGTGTGTGTGTGTGTGTGTGTGTGTGTGTGTGTGTGTGTGTGTGTGTGTGTGTGTGTGTGTGTGTGTGTGTGTGTGTGTGTGTGTGTGTGTGTGTGTGTGTGTGTGTGTGTGTGTGTATGTGTGTGTGTGTGTGTGTGTGTGTGTGTGTGTGTGTGTGTGTGTGTGTGTGTGTGTGTGTGTGTGTGTGTGTTTTTTTTTTTTTTTTTTTTTTTTACAAGGTCGGAATCTGCTACCAGACACCTGAGAATTCATTCCTCAGGTAGTGTGGGGTTGGGAAAACAAAAAAAGAGTTTTCCCGACCCACTAAACCAGTCCTTGAACGCCGTGCCCTTGTCCCCCGGGACCACCTTTCAGTATAACTTCGGGGAGGCGTTGCATTTTCTGCACTAGTCTACTTACAGGATCCATGCCGGGTGCTAGAACCATTTCCTGTCCTACATACATATGAGTCCATGCGAGGTTTAACCGCGCCCAAGAATCGCGTTGCTTTTGATCGGCTAGTCATATGCAGCCCTCTCCTTGGACCATCGAGACGTGTACCGATTTGGTAGAGCCAACCGTCATAACGTGCTCTCCTTCACAGCCACACTCGTGGGTTCTCGACTCCTGTGACCATCGAGACGTGTACCGATTTGGTAGAGCCGACCATCATAACGTGCTCTCCTTCACAGCCACACTCGTGGGTTTTCGACTAGGCTCCTAGTCGTTCCTCCTCTGATCGTCTCTCCATTTCCGCTGGAGAGCCGAAGTGATCTGCGTCACCGCTCCGACGACCGCATTCCACTTGGCGATGTCGCTGCACATTCTTCGCACCACATTATCCGGGCTGGTGTCCGCTCCGATAATGGCCAGCATTTCGCTTCGCGCTGCCTCGAAGCGAGGGCAGGCGAACACCACGTGCTCCGGTGTTTCCTCGCAATCGACGCAGTCCGGACAGAGAGGAGACTCTGCATGTCCAAACCTGTGCAGGTACTTCCTGAAGCAGCCATGGCCCGACAGGAACTGTGTGAGGTGGAAGGTGACCTCTCCATGCCTTCTGCTCACCCACGTGGATACGGACGGGATAAGCCGATGCGTCCATCTGCCTTTCTCCGTGGTGTCCCACTCACGTTGCCACCTTGCCAGCGATTCGGCTCTCGCAGCTTCCCGGATACCTCTCGTGCCTCTCCGGGTGTAGCGCACGGTGTCCTCCTCCAGTGTGATGCCGATGGGGATCATTCCGGCTATGACGCCAACTGCTTCCGACGAAATGGTCCTGTACGCGCTTGCAACCCGCATGGCCATCAGTCTCTGCGTTCTGTCGAGCAGCGCTCGATTTCGCTTCGTCCCCAGCGCCGTCCACCATACCGGTCCGCCGTACCTAAGTATGGACGTCGCGACACTTGCCAAGAGGCGGCGCCTACTGCTCCTGGGTCCAGCGTTGTTCGGCATCATCCTCGACAGTGCCATGATCGCCTTAGCCGCCTTCTCGCAGGCGTAATCGACGTGGCTGTTGAAGTTCAGCCGGTCATCCACCATCACCCCGAGGTACTTGAGCGCTCTCTTCGAGTGCACGACGTGTTCTCCAACGTGAATTTGGGCCTGCTGCACCTTCTTGTGGTTACTAACCAGCACCATCTCCGTCTTGTGGTGAGCGATCCGCAGCTTCACCTCGAGCATCCAGTTCTCGATCATTGCGATTGCCTCCATAGCCAGCACTTCGACCTCCTCGACATTTTCGCCGGTTACCGTCAGCACTATGTCGTCTGCAAAGCCCACAATCTCTACGCCGTTGGGTAGTCCCAGTGTCAACACTCCGTCATACATTCCATTCCACAGTGCTGAACCCAGAATGGATCCCTGTGGAACTCCCGCGGTAACAACAACGGTTTTTGTCCATCGGCAGTGTCGTAGACCAGCACGCGGTTCTCGAAGTAGCTCTTCAAGATCATGCACAAATAGTCAGGCACCTTCATTTTGTGCAGCGCTGCTGCTATGGCCGCCCAGCTCGCACTGTTGAACGCGTTCTTGACGTCAATCGTGACTATTGCGCAGCAACGGTTCCCCCTGCGTTTTTCCTCCGCGCTTCGTCGGCTTTCTCGACCACTTTCCGGATGGCGTCCACCGTGGATCTCCCTTTACGGAAGCCGAACTGCCTCGCTGCTAAGCCATGCTCGCTCTCCGTGTACTTGGTCAGCCGGTTAAGGATGATCCGTTCCAGAAGCTTTCCGAGGGTGTCCAGCAAACATATAGGCCTATACGATGATGGGTCCCCCGGTGGTTTGCCTGGCTTCGGCAGCAACACGAGCTTTTGAATCTTCCACGGGTCGGGGAAGTGTCCTTCGTCCAGGCATTCCTGCAGGACTGTTCGAAACCTGTCCGGGAATGCTAGAACCGCCGATTTCAGGGCGAAATTCGGGATTCCATCCGGACCGGGAGCTTTCTTCACCTTCAATCTCTTCGCTACTGCCACAAGTTCCTCGTTGGTGATCAGATGACCTTCGGCGTTGCTACCCCCTTCGTCGTTGTACGGTGTAGGAGGCCATGTCGTTGGGTCATGTCTTGGGAAGAGCCCTTCCACAATGACCTTCAGCTTGTCGGGACACGTTTCAGCCACCATCGATGGGCCTCTGATCTTCGCCATCGCTACACGATATGCGCTCCCCCAAGGGTTTGCATCAGCGTCTTGGCATAACTCCTTGAAGCAGTTTGTCTTGCTGCATTTGATCGCTTTCTTGAGCGCGGCCTTTGCAGACCGGTACTCCTCTCTGCACTCCTCTCTAGTTGCTTCGGATCTTGCTCTCTGGACTCGTCTTCTGGCGCTGAGGCAACTTGCCCGAAGGGTACCGAGTTCTTCATTCCACCAGTAGGCTGGACGACGTGTGTGTGTGTGTGTGTGTGTGTGTGTGTGTGTGTGTGTGTGTAATCCAATCCAATACCCGCTAACCGGTAGCGATATTATGGGAAAGTATAGTTTGTATCAGGCTTTGTATATGCCGAATGCTGATACAACTTATCTCAGTCCCGGGTATTAGGTGGTGATAGCCCTCGCGCTGCTTCCAACGACCCGTTTCAGAATGACAGAGCTCCTTGCGGTCCAATTCCGAGATCGCTGGGCATAGTTCGGCACCGCCTAAACATAGAAGCAAGCATCTGAAGGAAACTCGATCTATATTTAGACTTCCAATCCCGTCAGGCAAATCAGGGATCAGCGCGTATTTAATATGAGAAGATAACATGTTTCAACACTACGGATAAATTCACTGCTAGAGTGTAAACCTTCTGATGGCCGATTGCTTAGCGTCCCAGACCACCAATCCAGAGGTGCGAGTTCGAATCCCACCTGATTCATTTCCGTTTTTGTTCTAATCTAATCTAATCTAATCTAACACAAACGCAGCCAGTCCGATGAAAGCATGCTGGAAAGTCTTGTGATTAGATTACGCCCCAAGCACTTTTCTTGTCATTATTAATAATTACAGTACATCCGAGAACACCCGAAAATGTATTGCAAAAATTAAAGCGGCCAGCCCTACTACGTTGTGTTTACCGCAGAGAGGATTCTGAGAACGGATCACATTTCACAGAATCTACAGGGGAGGAAGGATGCGTGGACATACCGTACCAAACGCTCCTGTTTACAGTTTCATATGTGTTTTGTAAAATGTGTTAAGTGTAAAGTATAGTGTGCTTATATAATCAAATAATTATAATAATGCAATATAATGATCATTTAATATAATCCCTTCACCTATATATATAATAACCACGTACCCAAGCACACAAACAGCGACACAAAAGAAATGAAAATGAACATGCAAAAACAAGACAGCGCGTCCCCGTGGTCAGCGCACTAATGATGCCATTATTTAATTATAATAACTACTCACCCAAGCACACAAACATCGACACAAAAGAAATGAAAATAAGCATGCGAAAACAAGACAGCGCGTCCCCGTGGTCAGCGCACTAATGATGCCATTATTTAATTATAATAACTACTCACCCAA
Source organism: Culex quinquefasciatus (assembly GCF_015732765.1). NCBI lineage: Eukaryota > Metazoa > Arthropoda > Insecta > Diptera > Culicidae > Culex > Culex quinquefasciatus. Next base: position 103,867,352 of record NC_051863.1, read on the forward strand.
GCACACAAACATCGACACAAAAGAAATGAAAATAAGCATGCAAAAACAAGACAGCGCGTCCCCGTGGTCAGCGCACTAATGATGCCATTATTTAATAATAATAACCACTCACCCAAGCACACAAACATCGACACAAAAGAAATGAAAATAAGCATGCAAAAACAAGACAGCGCGTCCCCGTGGTCAGCGCACTAATGATGCCATTATTTAATTATAATAACTACTCACCCAAGCACACAAACATCGACACAAAAGAAATGAAAATAAGCATGCAAAAACAAGACAGCGCGTCCCCGTTGTCAGCGCACTAATGATACCATTATTTAATTATAATAACCACTCACCCAAGCACACAAACATCGACACAAAAGAAATGAAAATGAGCATGCAAAAACAAAACAGCGCGTCCCCGTGGTCAGCGCACTAATGATGCCATTATTTAATTATAATAACTACTCACCCAAGCACACAAACATCGACACAAAAGAAATGAAAATAAGCATGCAAAAACAAGACAGCGCGTCCCCGTTGTCAGCGCACTAATGATACCATTATTTAATTATAATAACCACTCACCCAAGCACACAAACATCGACACAAAAGAAATGAAAATGAGCATGCAAAAACAAAACAGCGCGTCCCCGTGGTCAGCGCACTAATGATGCCATTATTTAATTATAATAACTACTCACCCAAGCACACAAACATCGACACAAAAGAAATGAAAATAAGCATGCAAAAACAAGACAGCGCGTCCCCGTGGTCAGCGCACTAATGATGCCATTATTTAATCCTGATTCATTTCCGTTTTTGTTCATATTTAAAGTTCAAATTCCTGATTTCAAATTTCAAAGGTACCGGCCGGGATTTGATCCCTGAACCTTCTGCTTATGAGGCAGAATCCGTAACCATTAAGCCACGGAGCCGGTACTCCTATTCACCCGATATGTCCCTATTCTCTTACCTCTTATTTATCTTACCATATATTTTAATCACACATACGATGCTTAAACCATTCCACCCTATACTATGTTTACAAGAAGGAGGAGAGTTTAAATTTCCGTTAAAAATTCGACCTTCTGGGTTGCACCGATGTCGTTCCTCTCAAACTTCTTTTGTTACTAGAATCACGTTTTGAATTTGCTCATTGTCAGTTTTAGTTGTTTATTGCTTCCCATTTTATTAATTACCTTTCCAATTCATCTCTCCCTCTATGAGGAACAACAAAAAATCATCCAAAATTTATGAAGATCAATACAAAAACGAAGACACTTGTCGTAAATCCTGCTCCTCCTAATGAGTTATATTCTCATCCGCGCACGTCAAACGAAAATTTTACCCCTAAAGTCAAACCACCATGACAATCAGTTGAAGCTGAAACTCTGAATCGCCTTTTTCCAGTCCCCTAAAAATATGTACGCCACCACACCACACCACACATTGAGCATTAGAGCAGCTGCAAAGTAGAACCACAATACAAGCAACGCGCCGCTCGAATCGTCAGTTCGTCAGTGGACTTGAATGAGTGCGGTTCGTCGTCGGCGACGTCGTTGCGCGTCCGTTTTGTATCAGTTGTTTATCCCTTCTCGTGCTTGCTTGCTTGCTCGCTTGCTTTATTTCTTTTCTCCGACATCAACGGCAACGGCAGTAACGGTCACAATAATGGTACGGTGTGAGAAAATGCTTCTTACATAAATTTAAGTGTTTACGTGTTTGGATCGCTGCTTGAATCTAGACTGCATACTATACTATTTGCACAGGAGATAAAGAGATACCATCATCATCTTATCGTGTGTTGTTGGGGCTTGGCTTTGTGAATTATTACTATTGTCAGTACAAAGCACGAAAAATGTAATTACGCAACGTCATCAGATCAGTGCAGAGCATAGTGTGATAGTTGGATTTGGTGTTTGTGATGTAATTGAGGCAAAGTATCTAAAACAGCATCTGGTGCGCGCTCGCATATTCGTAGGGGAGAGTGGGGAGACTTGATCCCCTTTTTTTGTATCACACATAACTCTGTCAATTTCTCACAAAACTATGATCTTTTTGCATGAATTGAAAGCTTAAACATTCAACTATGTTTGGCTGATAAGGGTATTTCATCAGATAAACTCTTCGAATAATGCCAAGCCTTTTAAAAAAATATTTTAAACCGGCATTTTCAAAATGTTGGGGGTAATTTGATCCCCCTTTCAACATTTTGAAAAAATCTTAAGCAAAATGTTTCTAATTCATCCAAACTTTTAATTTTCTATAAGATACAGCAATTTCACATTAAACCTGTACGTTTGTGTTCAAAATATAACAAGTTTAGCATGTAAAATATTTAAAAACTTAAAATTTTCTTTTTTAGACCAAAATTGAGCATGTTTACAAAAGCTGGTAATTTTTGTTTACAAAACTTTTGAAAAATGGTTCAAACTGCAGTTAGTTATGTACAACTATACTAAAGGAAACTATGTACGAAAACCAAGCCAAATTATTTATTCTTGAGGCTGATTCCAGTGACTGTAAAAATGCAGGGATCAAGTCTCCCTTAACGCACTTTTTTAAACAATTGATTGTAAAAATAGTATGACGATAAATTTAACGTCAAATGCGTAAGGGTTTTGGAGTTGATATGTTTATCAAACAATTCATGTATAAAAAATATTTTTTTGAATAATTTTTGAGTGTTTTCTATACTTATCAAAACAAAGAAAAAAGATCTGTTGGAAGTTTTTAGCAGCACTTCTTAGAAAAATGTGTGTAACTTAATCCAAACATTTTTTAATTTTTTACTTTGTTTTCTACAATGAGTTTTAGTCAATTTCGCACAACTTTCTAGAACAAAGCTAATTGTTTTACCCATATGCTGACGAGATACAGGCTTGGGATCAAGTGTCCCCGGGGATCAAGTCTCCCCACTCTCCCCTATAGTTTTATGTTGATGATAACGAATTATTAGAAGCGCTCGTCGTAGGTGCAGCAGATGTGCGTTGTAGTGGTGGTGGTGCAAAACCAGTCCCTTCTGTTGCTGCTGTTGCTGGTAGGAAGAGGAACAACATTCTTGAATCGGAGAGAGATGCGGCGGCTATAGAATGACAACAACGATTGTTATCCGTCGTTATGGTGATTAATCTAATAGGTAGGATAACAATCTAATAATACAGTGAGGCAGTTAGTGAAAGCTGGAACCGATCGGTTCATCCGTCGTTTTAATATTTTGATATTTTGTCACCCCCTTCTATTTGTCAAGAAATCCTGGACAGATACGTAGGTTGGGTTTAGAGCCTCCATATCAATGTACAATTTCGAGATTCTTGAACTGAATCATTGTCATTAGGCCGATGCATTTTACTAACAGATTGTGTTATTTCACTTCAATATTTTGCAAAAAAAATATGCAAAATAACTTTTAAAAATAGATGTTGATTTATTTTTATTTGCTAAAAATTAAATTAAATACCAAAAACTAAAAAAAAAACATTAAAATTTAATTGGTCGTTGCATGTTTCTTAAAGTTTAATTTCCTTAACACAAAAATGCAAAAAAATCAATGAGGTATGATAAAATTTATTGAAGCGAAATTTGGATGAAAATCTTTTTAACAAAAATTAACAGTTTTGTGTTGTTGTGCACCTTTATGTGATGCTCCCTGATTTCTTGACTCATTTTCTTAATTTTTTGTTAACAAATTTTTGCAGCAATCTTCATTTTAAAGTAAATCAATTTGCTTTTTTACCCTTTTCTCAAACGAAACTATATCGCTGAAAACTTGTTTTGAAAAAATACATAATTGCTTGCTCAATCATTAATTTAAAAAAAAAAACAATTTTAATCATGTTCCTCAAGTAAAAACTGATTAAAATTTAAATTAATTGTCAGTTCCAGACATTAATCCAAGTTTTTTCATATAGATATTTCAAATTTTTTTTTTTTACTTTTTTTCTTTTGCCATTTTTTTAGTTTACTAAGATAAGAATTACGGTTAGGTCCAGGTGCAGAAGTCATCTCCCTGGGTCCTGCCTCAATGGAGGCGCTAGTAGGCAGTTGGACTAACAATCCAAAGTGCGTCAGTTTTAATCCCAGGGTAGATGGAAGCTAAAGTGTAAAAAGAGGTTTGTAATTCAAGAGTTTTTATCAGATAAAGTTTTTAATACGGATCTGAATGAAATAAAATCTATTATCAAAAAAATTAAAAATATGAAAGCCCCTGGTGAGGATAGATTTTTTTATTTTAATTAAAAATTACCAAAAGCAACTTTAAGTAGCTTGGTCAAAATTTTCAACAAATGTTTTTATTTGGCATATTGTCCCAGTAGTTGGAAAAATGCCGATCTTGAAACCGGACAAAAATCCTGCTGAAGCTTCAAGCTATCGGCCCATTAGTTTGCTTTCATCTATTAGTAAATTATTCGAAAGAATAATTCATATTAGAATGATGACGCATATTAATGAAAATTCAATTTTCGCTGATGAGCAGTTTGGATTTCACCTTGTGCATTCAATTACTCATCAGTTGTTGAGAGTATCAATTTATTTCGAAGCAACAAATCTGAGAGCTATTCTACTGGCACTGCTCTTCTAGACATAAAAAAGCATTTGACAGTGTTTGGCATAAAGCAGGGGTGCTCAACCTTTTGGCCCTGCGGGCCAGATCTGATTTTTCTGAAGCAGTGGCGGGCCGGAATTAATATTTGATAAAAGTTGAAAAAGTAAACACATTTTTTCAATTATCATATGTGTTCGGTCGGGACCGAACTACGGAGCGTGTGGACTGTAATTTTGGCGACGGCGGACTCTCGGGTGCGGTCACCCTTGGCGGACAACGGAGGAACCACTTTTCGGAGGCGGAATCGGATGGAGGGCGGATCAAACGTATGAATTACTAAACTAAACTTCTATTTCTCTACATAGTTCACAAACGATTCGCGGTCGGGGGTTTGCTTCCTCGGAAGCCGGTTCGGGGTTCGCGTCGGATCGCGTCGAGGTTGGGCGAAACTTGTCCTCGCGTGTCGTACACCTCCTTCTCGGATGGGAGGTGGATCAAGAATGCTGCTGACGTCGTGGTGTGGAGCAAAACTAGCGGTACTTTCTGTTGTCGTTGCACGCGCCGTTTTCCCTCCACTTTGTGTGTGTGGTTTGTTTTGGTTAGCGCTCCCTTCAGCAACGCTCGAGTGCACGCTAAACTCTTTCCGGACGGAACATACTCCCCCCGTTGAAGCATCGATTCAACATTTTTGCTGATCAGGTTGGCGTTGATGTCGAAACGGAGTGTTGAGTTGTTGATCAGATGCGTAGCAACGGGAAGAAGTAGCGGATCGATGTTCTTCGTGGGCGGTCTCCATCGTGAAGGCATGGTTTGAGCATTTCCAGCTGCTTCGGGTGAACCTTCGGTGTTCCCAGGCAATCTGCTGTAGTCGCATTGGCAGATCGATGGTGCGTGTGGAACCATTATCGGGCAGTTCGCACTGCGGTAACTCGGCACAAACCGTACAGGCTTGTTTGATCCAGTGACGATGGTCTCGGTGGAACAGCTTGGTGTGGTCATCGTGTTGAGCGGTTGGCCGCTTTTTGTTCTCCAGCGTGCGTTCGCCAACGGAGCACTTTCGATGGGCTGGTTCGGAATCGTTCATCAGGCTTCGTCCACTGACGTCTTGGATAATCGGTTTGCGGGGGTGGCATCCTCGTGTGTAGTTGGAATCGTCATTGTAGCGCCGATTGCAGCTTCGGAACATCCGCACTGTGGAGTAACTGTACGGCGGGTTGCTCGAAATCTTGCTCCGCTGCCAGCCTTCAAGCAATCGTAGTAGGCGAACTTTTTGGCTGCTCACAACGTGTCGGTTGACCTTGACGGACTGCGGAGCGACGATCTGTTCGCATGGCCCACGGCTGTTCTTCAGGAAACTGGTTTCACGACCGACGAAGTCGTTCTCGTAGTACTTGGCGTGTATGTTGTGGCAAAAAGCAAGCAAAATTGGGAGCATACTCACAAGTGCAGCAACGGTGGTGCTTGAAGTTGTCCAAAGTGATCTGCTTCGTGGGGTTTTGGGTTTCGTTCTGGACTCGACGATGGTGGCTTTCAAGTTGGATGTTAGCTTGGAGCAGCAGAGACTGCCGTTTGTTCGATTAAGCTTCAGGCAGGTCCAGAAAACTACGGCGATAGTGCGCTGTTTCTGCGGCAGGCCGAGTGGTTCGTTCAGGAGTGGTCGATGGTTGAGCGCTTCGCTTGTTGGGGTGCTCTTCTTCGGTGCTGCTCGATGCTGAAGCCGTTTGAGGGCGTGCTTGGAACCACCTTTGCGTTCAGACCGCACGCACGTCTTCGTCAGTTGCTCGGTCTCGGACTTTCGCATCTGTGGAGGTTTCTCTTGGTGGTGTTGGTGTGTCACGTTCACGCGATTGGGTTCCGGAGCTCCTGTGTCTCGCAGATCACCAAAAGTCGAGCTGGTGGGTCGTTGTTCGTGTGGTGTGCCTCGGCAAAGCACTGGGTGTAACGGGTCCGGGAACTTTGGAGAAACGCCGTCCGTCTTTCGTGAACTGGGCTTTGCGGGTTTGTTGACAGCGTGCTTCTTCCGGGTTCCGTGGGTGTCGTTGAGCGGCGGGTTGGGACAGGCTATCGCTAGGCTTCGTTTATCGGGCGCTTTCGCAGCGGTTGGCAGCGGCGGATTTAGTTCTGCTCTGGTCTGGAGGGTTACAGCGTCCCGTTGGATGGTCGTCAGGGAGCTGCCGTGCTCGACACGGAGAGAATTAACCTTTTCGTTCCGTAGGATCACCGCTGGTAGCTGCTCGCGTTCTTTCGTTCGCGCGTCACCGTCCGTGAGCGAACGTTTGGAGTTGAACAGGTTGGGTTCAGGAAAGCTTGGCAGCACTGTTGACATCATCTCGGCTTCGGGTCGGGATCGGCTGTCCTCTGAGCAGCGGTCAGTGTTGAGGAGCGATGTCACCGTCGGCATTGCGTGTACCCTTCTCTCGTCGGTTTCGACTTGTGGTTCGATGCCGTTGTCTGTTGCGATCAGACTTGCTTCGTGGTTCAGGACACTGTCGGGAGTTGGCGCACCAGTCATGTGGGTACCGTCGTCCGGGAGGACACGGCCGGTTCCGGATTCGTTGGGCTTTCCTTGTGCCGCTTCGAGAGGCACGCATTTGACACTGGTTTCGGTGGCTTTGCTGGAGATTGCGGACACTGGGAGGTCCGTTGGATTGGCATCGGTTGCCGGTTGAAGCTGGTCACGCATGACCACTTCGGTGTCCAAGACATCGCTCGCGGATGTGGGCTTGGATGGGCGGATTGGATCGATCTTTGGCGGCATACGACTTCGCAAAGCCGTATCCGCTTCCAGGGTTTGGGACCTGGACTGGGTTTCGGGTGGTGAGCTTGTGTAGCTCGTCGACGGAGAGTGATTTCGCAAAATCACTTCCGTGTCCAGGTTTTCGGGCCTGGATCGTAGGTTCGAGTTGGCGGTTTGTCCTGAGAGCTCCGGATGGGCGGACTCACAGGCCATCATCGGGGTGTCCCAGTAGTTGCTTTCGTAGATCGTCGGCGTTGACATCGTCCAGAGCTTCTGCTGGTGTGCAACGTAGTCCATTGCACTCGTTTTCGGGTTGGCGTTCGTCAGCGCAATGAACTTCTCCTCCAATGGCACGCTGACTGCATCGAAGAGTTGATCGAAGGCGTCGTATTCCACTTCTTGCTGGGCGAGGTCGTCATCCGGAACATTGCCGACGATGCAGCTGTGTGCTCGGCCGTACTCGTCGTACAACGCCCAAAGGGTTTTACGCAGCTTTGTCAGCTGCGCTAGCGTCGGATTCTGCAGATCGAGGACGACATCCCGGAGCTTCGCGATCTTCTGCATGGCATGTACTCGCTGTTGGAACGCATCCTCCAGCTTTATCGTAAACATTGCCTTCCACATGATGAAATTGGGAATCAGGGGGCAACAGGATCGAGGCGGAACGCTGCAGCTCGCCTACAGCGTTGGCAGCGGAATGTGGTTTCCGCGAGAGGGATGTTTGTCTTCTCAAACGACGGGTTTGTTTCACTTTTCGCACTGTTCTGCCGCAACAGGAAGGATCTTCTTGTTCTTCTGTTTTGCACTGTACTGCCGCAGCAGGAAGGTTCTTTTTCTGGGTTCACTTAAGGACCCCACTCAGCAAGCAGCCAAAGGTTCCGGAGCGTTTTGGTGATGGTACGGCTCAGGGAGCTCAATCCCAGAGCTTTTCTTCTTGCGCACTTTGTCGGAACTTTCCTTCCGGATGTCCCCGGGTGGCGCGCACACGGAAGTCCAATCCGGGTCGGTAGGACCATATGTTCGGTCGGGACCGAACTACGGAGCGTGTGGACTGTAATTTTGGCGACGGCGGACTCTCGGGTGCGGTCACCCTTGGCGGACAACGGAGGAACCACTTTTCGGAGGCGGAATCAGATGGAGGGCGGATCAAACGTATGAATTACTAAACTAAACTTCTATTTCTCTACATAGTTCACAAACGATTCGCGGTCGGGGGTTTGCTTCCTCGGAAGCCGGTTCGGGGTTCGCGTCGGATCGCGTCGAGGTTGGGCGAAACTTGTCCTCGCGTGTCGTACACCTCCTTCTCGGATGGGAGGTGGATCAAGAATGCTGCTGACGTCGTGGTGTGGAGCAAAACTAGCGGTACTTTCTGTTGTCGTTGCACGCGCCGTTTTCCCTCCACTTTGTGTGTGTGGTTTGTTTTGGTTAGCGCTCCCTTCAGCAACGCTCGAGTGCACGCTAAACTCTTTCCGGACGGAACAATATGATTGGGCTCTTTTAAAGCAAATACATAAAAGAACTAGTGTTGCAAATATGATTCAAAAAGCAAAGCAATCCACTTTAACGACCCCCGGGTCTTTTGTGGGCTCTGTTGCAAGTTTCTGCTCATTTCTAGGCGTCCGAAGGTTAGGGGAAGGTGGGGCAAGACAACCATATGGGGCAAGAGGAACAATCACTCCTACGGCCGTAATTTTTACAATTTCGATTATTTCCAGTATGAGGAATTGTTGCTAGCAATGCACTTAGCTGATTCTACTACCACATAACCGCCAAAATGACGTAAACGCCACGGGGCATAAGATTTAATGAAGTTTTTTTCAAAACCTTTGTTTTCTTATAATATTTGGAAAGTACAAAATAAGGCTTAGGGTTCGTTTTAAGGCTCATTTTATCAAAATGCTATTTTTCCTAGATCAGTAGTGTCCCTACAAATGACATGCCACTATTACAAAGTATGATTTAACTTTTGGTTATTTTTGGACCTGACAACCCTATCAAAGGTTATAACCACTTAAGTGCTATTTATACACTTTCTGGAAGAAGAAATTTTCTTCTTCTTTTCTTCCTCTTCCCTCTCTCTCATATGTCTTCCAGAAAATTTGGGGGAGGGCTTCAGCCCGAAGTCCACCCCCTGGCTACGGGCCTGGCATTGAACCAGGCCTGCCCAACGTCCGGCCCGCGGGCCGGGTCCGGCCCGTGAAGCTATTTCATCCGGCCCGCGACGGCTTTTTAAAATATTTCTATGACCGGTTCTTAAGGCTGTTCATGAGGTATTAAAAAAATAAAATTATTGTATGAATTAAAAAAAAAATAAGCATGAGATCGAATTTTAACATATTTTAAGAACATTCTTCATGTTTGAATTTGAATCTTATAATTTTTATATTGATATTTTCTAACTGAAAAAAATGTGCAGGAAAACAATATTATCCATTTCGTAAAATTGTGAAATTAATGAAAAAAACTAACTTAATCCACCTATGTGGTTGGTGCCTTCCTCACTCTTTTCCAACAATGGGTGATATGTAATATGATGGATTTGGACACAAATTTGATCAAAAAAAAAACACACATATCACTCAAGGGCTCATAAGTGGTCAGAACTCGAGGCAGGGTTGCCAGATATTCAATGTTGTGGACTCGTTGGAAAGGTATCTCGATTACCTAATCAACGATGGGTCGGATGCCCGAGCAGGGGTAAATAACACGGGAATACCAAATTTTGGTATTACTTGGGCAAATAACAGCGACCAAAATGTGCCCTTGGTTGCCCAGTAATAGATGGTAAAATACCATGAAATCATACCAAAGTCTTGTATGTGGAAAGGCACAACAATACCAAACCATGTTATTCCAAGGGTAAAATAATACCTCAAAATAGAACCATTTCAATACCAAGTTGAGGTCTTCTGGATTTTTGAACATTGCTTGAATACCAAAACTTGGTATTGCCATGGTTTTATTTTTAGGTATTCCCGCGCCCTTGGAAAATCAGATTTTGGTATTCCTGTGGTCTTCCAAATACATGATTTTGGTATGATTTCATGGTATTTTACCATCTATTACTGGGCAACCAAGAGCACATTTTGGTCGCTGGTATTTGCACAAGTAATACCAAAATTTGGTATTTTCATACCATTTTTAGTGCAGCAGTTGCAGTTAGTGAAAAAACGGAAATGATCCATATGCAACAGCCAAATCTACTCACATGATGATTCCATGTTGTTATTAGTGATATTCTTCACCACACCGAATGCATTTGTCATTGATGAACGGCCTGTGCTTGAAGTTCTTGAAGCTTCTGAAAAATAACAAGATTGAAAAATAAGTATTATTAAAATGAAACTGAATTGAAATTCACCAAAATTCAATAATCTGTCGATTGACTCGTTTTTCAAAGTATTTGGTTATCCCGACTTAGAGATATTTCAACGTTTTTGAAAAAAATATTAGTGGGTATATCACACTTTTTTTAAAAATCATCTTTAACATTTTTGGGTTTCAAGTCATTTTAGCGCAAAATTAATTAACTCGTAAATTTTTTTTAACAAATTTCCCATAGTTTCAGAGAAAATTGATGAAACCTTTCAATATTCAAATAATACCAAAATGTGTCATCCTGACTTAGAAAATTTTCCACAATTTCAAGTCATTTCTGTAGGGGGTATATCAAAAATGTTTAAAATCAAGTTTGAAATTTCCGGTTTTGAATGAAGGCATTCGCTTTGAGACATCATTTTAGCGCAAAATTAATTATTTTGTCAAAACTGGTCAAAATTTTCCCATAGTTTCAGAGGAATTTGATAAAACACTTAAATACCAAAATAATACCAAAATGTGCCATCCTGACTTAGAAAATTTTCCACAATTTCAAGTCATTTCTATAGGGGGTATATCAAAAATGTTAAAAATAAAGTTTGAAATTTCCGGTTTTGAATGAAAGCATTCGCTTTGAGACATGATTTTAGCGCAAAATTAATTATTTTGTCAAAACTGGTCAAAATTTTCCCATAGTTTCAGAGGAATTTGATAAAACACTTTAATACCAAAATAATACCAAAATGTGCCATCCTGACTTAGAAAATTTTCCACAATTTCAAGTCATTTTTGTAGGGGGTATATCAAAAATGTTAAAAATAAAGTTTGAAATTTCCGGTTTTGAATGAAGTCATTCGCTTTGAGACATCATTTTAGCGCAAAATTAATTATTTTGTCAAAATTGGTCAAAATTTTCCCATAGTTGCAGAGGAATTTGATAAAACACTGTAATACCAAAAGAATACCAAAATGTGGTGTTCGATCATTGACAAATTCTGCAATTTTGCAATATCAAAACAATACTTTAAATTGGTATGATACCACATTTTGCTCTTGCATAATCCTTAAGACAAATTTTAAAGGGTCCAGGAATACCAAAATTTGGTATTGATACCAGAGAAAGGTATTATTAAGCATTTCCCTTGTTATTTACCCATGCTCGGGTGATGGATCCGGACATTGTTTACATACATTTAAGTGAGATCCGGCTGCAAAAAAAGTACATAAATATCACTTAAGTGGTCAGAACTCGAGACAGGGTTGCCAGATCTTTAATGTTTAAGACTCGTTGGAAAGGTCATTTAATTACCTAACCAAAGATGGGTCGGATGATGGATCCGGACATTGTTTACATACATTTAAGTGAGATCCGGCTACAAAAAAGTACATGAATATCACTTAAGTGGTCATAACTCGAGACAGGGTTGCCAGATCTTCAATGTTGAGGACTCGTTGGAAAGGTCTTTGATTACCTAACCAACGATGGGTCGGATGATGGATCCGGACATTGTTTACATACATTTAAGTGAGATCCGGCTACAAAAAAGTACATAAATATCACTTCAGTGGTCAGAACTCGAGACAGGGTTGCCAGATCTTAAATGTTTTGGACTCGTTGGAAAGGTCTTTCAATTACCTAACCAACGATGGGTCGGATGATGGATCCGGACATCGTTTACATACATTTAAGTGAGATCCGGCTTCTAAAAAGTACATAAATATCACTTAAGTGGTCAGAACTCGAGACAGGGTTGCCAGATCTTCAATGTTGTGGACTCGTTGGAAAGGTCTCTCGATTACCTAATCAACGATGGGTCGGATGATGGATACGGACATTGTTTACATACATTTAAATGAAATCCGGCTACAAAAAAAGTACATAAATATCACTTAAGTGGTTATAACTCGAGACAGCGTTGCCAGATCTTCAATGTTGTAGATTCGTTGGAAAGTTCTTTTGATTACCTAACCAACGATGGGTCGGATGATGGATCCGGACATTGTTTACATACATTTAAATGAGATCCGGCTACAAAAAAGTACATAAATATCACTTAAGTGGTCAGAACTCGAGACAGGGTTGCCAGATCTTTAATGTTTAAGACTCGTTGGAAAGGTCATTTAATTACCTAACCAAAGATGGGTCGGATGATGGATCCGGACATTGTTTACATACATTTAAGTGAGATCCGGCTACAAAAAAGTACATGAATATCACTTAAGTGGTCATAACTCGAGACAGGGTTGCCAGATCTTCAATGTTGAGGACTCGTTGGAAAGGTCTTTTGATTACCTAACCAACGATGGGTCGGATGATGGATCCGGACATTGTTTACATACATTTAAGTGAGATCCGGCTACAAAAAAGTACATAAATATCACTTCAGTGGTCAGAACTCGAGACAGGGTTGCCAGATCTTAAATGTTTTGGACTCGTTGGAAAGGTCTTTCAATTACCTAACCAACGATGGGTCGGATGATGGATCCGGACATCGTTTACATACATTTAAGTGAGATCCGGCTTCTAAAAAGTACATAAATATCACTTAAGTGGTCAGAACTCGAGACAGGGTTGCCAGATCTTCAATGTTGTGGACTCGTTGGAAAGGTCTCTCGATTACCTAATCAACGATGGGTCGGATGATGGATACGGACATTGTTTACATACATTTAAATGAAATCCGGCTACAAAAAAAGTACATAAATATCACTTAAGTGGTTATAACTCGAGACAGCGTTGCCAGATCTTCAATGTTGTAGATTCGTTGGAAAGTTCTTTTGATTACCTAACCAACGATGGGTCGGATGATGGATCCGGACATTGTTTACATACATTTAAATGAGATCCGGCTACAAAAAAGTACATAAATATCACTTAAGTGGTTATAACTCTAGACAGGGTTGCCAGATCTTCAATGTTGTGGACTCGTTGGAAAGGTCTTTCAATTACCTAAATAACGATGTATAACATGATGATGTTTGGTTCAGTTTACTGCCATTTATTCATCTTCCGAAAATATGCGAAAACACATTTTTATACATAACTTTTGAACTACTTATCGAAACTTCAAACAATTCAATAGCACCGTATGGGACCCTAAACCAAGTCGAATGCGACTAGTTTGGTCAAAATCGGTTCAGCCAGTGCTGAGAAAACTGAGTGACATTATTGGTCACATACACACACACATACACACACACATACACACACACATACACACAGACATTTGTTCAGTTTTCGATTCTGAGTCGATATGTATACATCAAGGTGGGTTTTCGAGCTTTTAATAAAAAGTTCAATTTTAGAGCAGGATTATAGCCTTACCTCAGTGAGGAAGGCAAAATTGGATTGCTGTCTTAAAATTTACAAAAATAGACTAAATGTTATTTCTTTCAGTTTTGACTGTGTTTACTTCAATTTGAAGTTATTTCTATTTTCTTTTTTTTAATAAATAAGCAAGCAAAACCAATGTCTTGTTCCAGAACAACTTTTTAGTGATAAAGTTTTTTTTTTTAAAAAAAAAGCTTAAAAATCAAATTATTCATGGGTAATTCTCTACCAACTCACACGAAATCGGGAAAAGTTGCCCCGACCCCTCTTCGATTTGCGTGAAACTTTGTCCTAAGGGGTAACTTTTGTCCCTGATCACGAATCCGAGGTCCGTTTTTTTGATATCTCGTGACGGAGGGGCGATACGACCCCTTCCATTTTTGAACATGAGAAAAAAGAGGTGTTTTTCAATAATTTGCAGCCTGAAACGGTGATGAGATAGAAATTTGGTGTCAAAGGGACTTTTATGTAAAAATTCTCCCATTTTCCGTTACTCGACTGTAAAAAATTTTGCAACATGTCATTTTATGGGAAATTTATTTTTTTTTTTCAAAACTACATTGATGCAGAAGGGTCATTTTTTTATTTAGAACAAAATTTTGTGTTTTTTTCTAACTTTGCAGGGTTATTTTTTAGACTGTAACAATGTTCTTCAAAGTTGTAGAGCAGACAATTACAAAAATTTTGATATATAGACATAAGGGGTTTGCTCATAAACATCACGAGTTATCGCGATTTTACGAAAAAAAAGTTTTGAAAAAGTTACTTTTTGCGTTTCTCTTTGTTTCGTCGTCCGTGTCTGTCGCGAGTGACCATGAACGGCCATGATCGATGACGACCAACTTTTTCAAAACTTTTTTTCGTAAAATCGCGACAACTCGTGATGTTTATGAGCAAACCCCTTATGTCTATGTATCAAAATTTTTGTAATTGTCTGCTCTACAACATTGTTACACTCTAAAAAATAACCCTACAAAGTTAGAAAAAAACACGAAATTTTAAAATGAAAAATTTTGTTCTAAATGAAAAAATGACCCTTCTGGATCAATGTAGATTCAAAAAAAAACATTAAATTTCCCATAAAATGACATGTTCCAATTTTTTTTTACAGTCGAGTAACGGAAAATGGGAGAATTTTTAAAACTTTTTTAGTGTTTTTTTCGATGAAAAATACGTTTTTTCGGAATTCTGAGTACGCCATCAAATGGGGCGTCTAAATTTACATAAAAGTCCCTTTAACACCAAATTTCTATCTCATCACCGTTTCAGGCTGCAAAATCGCATGTTCAAAAATGGAAGGGGTCGTACCGCCCCTCCGTCACGAGATATCAAAAAACGGACCTCGGATTTGTGATCAGGGACAAAAGTTACCCCTTAGGACAAAGTTTCACGCAAATCGAAGAGGGGTCGGGGCAACTGCTGTGTGAGTTGGCGGAGAATTACCCTCATACTGAAAATAGATCGCTGAATATTGAAAAATTTAACAAAAACTTCAAAAGTTGCAACGATCATTGAAATTTGAATGTTTTTTTTTTTTAATAAAAAAAAGTACAATTTTAAACAAGCAAAAATAAAAATAAGTCAAATAAACACATTTTTGAATATAATCTTTGTTTTTCATTTTTTAAATCAAGGTATATGAATCATATTTGCAACACTAGTTCTTTTACAGTATGTAAAAAAAGTATTTACACCCCTTGAGCACTATGCACATATTGTGATGAAACATCTAAACAATTTAATGTTGACAGAAACCTAGTACTACGTTTTGTTCAGAAACTCATGCCAGACATTTTGCTACAAAAAGCTCATGAAAAGATGATTTCTATAAAAAGTTATATAACAAATACTATTACGAAACTAAAAAAGGTGCAAAAAAAGTTTGTACACCTTTCGAAAAATTAACATAAATAATGTTATTTGTTGACAAATCACCATAAATCCAGTCTTCCAACTTCAAATAGGCATCCTTGACTGATTTATAAAATAATTTGGATTGAATATAAAGTTTACTAACAACTTAGTATAAAAGTTTATATAACTCTGGAAATTCTATATAAAACTTATCTAAACTTAATTTTGCAAACTTTTAATTCAACTAAATGTCAATATATTACCATATAATTGCTAAATAAACATTTTGGAGTGGGTATAACACCGTTTTGGGGGTATTTGTATCGATAGAATAGATTTTTCGTTGGAATTTCGTACCAACCCGGAATTACGTCGTCGGAAAATCGGCCGGCATCCGAACCGGTCCACAATTCTTAAGTCAACCTATGTGGCATCGAAAAGGGCATAAAATTTCCGATCTTTTGATACCCATACATCTAGGTTTTCTATAAAACCCACGATTTTAAATACCTAGGTAAAAACGTTGTTATGGTTTTGTTTGAGCAATCTGCCAAAAATGTATGGAATTTCGTAATTTTTGTTCTCGTGGATCAAACTTACTTTTTGCCCAGGTATTTAAAAACGTGGGTTTTATAGAAAACCTAGATGTATGGGTATCAAAAGATCGGAAATTTTATGCCCTTTTCGATGCCACATAGGTTGACTTAAGAATTATGGACCGGTTCGAATGCCGGCGGATTTTCCGACGACGTAATTCCGGGTTGGTACGAAATTCCAACGAAAAATCTATTCTATCGATACAAATACCCCCAAAACGGTGTTATACCCACTCCAAAATGTTTATTTAGCAATTCTATGGTAATATATTGACATTTAGTTGAATTAAAAGTTTGCAAAATTAAGTTTAGATAAGTTTTATATAGAATTTCCAGAGTTATATAAACTTTTATACTAAGTAGTTAGTAAACTTTATATTCAATCCAAATCATTTTTAATCAGTCAAGGATGCCTATTTGGAGTTGGGAGACTGGATTTATGGTGATTTGTCAACAAATAACATTATTTATGTTAATTTTTCGAAAGGTGTACAAACTTTTTTTGCACCTTTTTATTTTCGTAATAGTATTTGTTATATAACTTTTTATAGAAATCATCTTTTCATGAGCTGTTTGTAGCAAAATGTTTGGCATGAGTTTCTGAACAAAACGTAGTACTAGGTTCCTGTCAAACTTAAAATTCTTTACATGTTTCATCACAAAATGTGCATAGTGCTCAAGGGGTGTAAATACTTTTTTTACATACTGTATGTATTTGCTTTAAAAGAGCCCAATCATATGATAATTGAAAAAATGTGTTTACTTTTTCAACTTTTATCAAATATTAATTCCGGCCCGCCACTGCTTCAGAAAAATCAGATCTGGCCCGCAGGGTCAAAAGGTTGAGCACCCCTGCATTAAACAATGGTAAACTTAGAGTATTTCGTTTAAAAACTGTTTATTACCCAAAATTATTCATTCAATCCTCTCCATATTGAATCATTATAGTTTAGAACAATTTTGGAATCAATCAAATTTTACAGAACAGTTTCCTTAGAAAAAAATTTATGTTTTGGTCCAATATAGGCAGAGATATGCCCAATTTCTTAAAATAGAAAATTACTTTCTCCAACATTTCTGCATTTAATTCCCTTTCACATTATGAAAATTTTGATGGCAACTTTTCGAGTTCATAATATTAAGAGCGAGTCCACGAGCAAATCATTCCCATCTCGTATTGACCTTACCAATCTGAACGCTTTGGGTAAGGCAGTTTAACGAATTAAATAGACACTTTAACTCTTAGTGAATTTTTTGATTGTAAATTATTGCTCGGGGACCCCTTAGATCTAATTTTCTCATATTCGTATTCCTGAGACAATTCCACAATAGAAACATTCATAATAATGATTGTTTTCATCCATTTTAACCCTTTAAAAAATTAAAGTTAAAAAAATCTTCGATTAACAATTATTGAAAATCAAGTTCGTTTCCAAGGATACTAGATGACACCAGAAAAAGCAGCTTCTTAATTTTTTTAACTTTCATTTTTTAAAGGGGTAATTCTCCGCCAACTCACACAGCAGTTGCCCCGACCCCTCTTCGATTTGCGTGAAACTTTGTCCTAAGGGGTAACTTTTGTCCCTGATCACGAATCCGAGGTCCGTTTTTTGATATCTCGTGACGGAGGGGCGGTACGACCCCTTCCATTTTTGAACATGTGAAAAAAGAGGTGTTTTTCAATAATTTGCAGCCTGAAACGGTGATGAGATAGAAATTTGGTGTCAAAGGGACTTTATGTAAAATTAGACGCCCGATTTGATGGCGTACTCAGAATTCCGAAAAAAAAACGTATTTTTCATCGAAAAAAACACTAAAAAAGTTTTAAAAATTCTCCCATTTTCCGTTACTCGACTGTAAAAATTTTGGAACATGTCATTTTATGGGAAATTTAATGTACTTTTCGAATCTACATTGTCCCAGAAGGGTCATTTTTCATCTAGAACAAAATTTTTCATTTTAAAATTTCGTGTTTTTCTAACTTTGCAGGGTTATTTTTAGAGTGTAACAATGTTCTACAAAGTTGTAGAGCAGACAATTACAAAAATTTTGATGTATAGACATAAGGGGTTTGCTAATAAACATCACGAGTTATCGCGATTCTACGAAAAAAAGTTTTGAAAAAGTTGGTCGTCATCGATCATGGCCGTTCATGGTCACCCGCGACAGACACGGACGACGAAACAAAGAGAAACGCAAAAAGTAACTTTTTCAAAACTTTTTTTCGTAAAATCGCGATAACTCGTGATGTTTATTAGCAAACCCCTTATGTCTATATATCAAAATTTTTGTAATTGTCTGCTCTATAACTTTGTAAAACATTGTTACACTCTAAAAAATAACCCTGCAAAGTTAGAAAAAACACGAAATTTTAAAATGAAAAATTTTGTTCTAAATGAAAAAATGACCCTTCTGGGACAATGTAGATTCGAAAAGTACATTAAATTTCCCATAAAATGACATGTTCCAAAATTTTTTACAGTCGAGTAACGGAAAATGGGAGAATTTTAAAACTTTTTAGTGTTTTTTCGATGAAAATACGTTTTTCGAATTCTGAGTACGCCATCAAATCGGGCGTCTAATTTTACATAAAGTCCCTTTGACACCAAATTTCTATCTCATCACCGTTTCAGGCTGCAAATTATTGAAAAACACCTCTTTTTCGCATGTTCAAAAATGGAAGGGTCGTACCGCCCCTCCGTCACGAGATATCAAAAACGGACCTCGGATTCGTGATCAGGGACAAAAGTTACCCCTTAGGACAAAGTTTCACGCAAATCGAAGAGGGGTCGGGGCAACTTTTCCCGATTTCGTGTGAGTTGGTAGAGAATTACCCAAAGGGTTAAACGGATGAAAATAAACATTTGTATGCATGTTTCTATTGTGAAATTGTCTCAGAAACACGAATGTGATAAAATTGTCATCAGAAAATGGGATCTAAGGAGACCCCGAGCAAAAATTGACATTCAAAAAATTCACTAAAAGTAAAAGTGTCTGTTTAATATGTTAAACTGCCTTACCCAAAGCGTTCTCAGTCGCGGATGGTAGTCCCAGATGTCCCCTACAAGCTGCAGGTCGAACCGAGTTGATAACGACGTCTCATACAAAGGGGTATCCCGTGTTCGTGGACTCGCTCTTAAACTTTTTCTTAAATCAGACGACCGTTTTCAAGGTTTCTGTCTAATGTCTTAAAAAGTCAAGCATTATATTTTCTGTCTTCAGATTGAATGCAAGTCACAAGTTATAATGTATTACATAACTGTAAGCCCATTTTCATTCCACAGTAAATTTGTTTATTTTTGTCATGGAAACACTCACTTTGAAATAAAATTCATATACCTACTTTATATCTCCGCTAGGTGCCAACCCTCAGGTACGCCCCTGTAATATCCCATCCAGCAGTATATCTTACCCAAAACCTATCGTCACCCGCTAGTTCACACAAGAAAATGAAACGCGCGGCAAAACTGAAACCGGAAAAAAATCAACTGGATTGACAGAAACCAAAAACATACGCGTCCCATTTGTTCGACGGAGTGGCGGACTGTTGGGTTGTGGCTGCGCTGAGCTCACGGAGCGATTTTTGAGATGTATGTTTGTATGTATTCGACCATAATTATCATTTGATTTTCTCATCACCCATGGATGGTGGACCAATTTCGATGCTTTTGGAACGATTCGATCCGGTTTGGTTTCACATATATGAAATCATTCCGAAATAGTTTTTTAATTGTATCATTTGTTCAAACAGCCATGCAACGCTACACAGAAAAAAATAATGTAAATTTGGAAGCTGTAATTTTGGAAGGTTGAATATTACCTCTTTTATGATGTAATTTTACCTCAATTTAGACTGAAAAAATGACATTACACCAGAATAGTGGTAAAATTACACATTTCCAGAGGTAAAATTACACCTTTTTTCTGACATAAAAGATGTACCCCTTCCCAGATGTAATATTACCATGATTTTTTTATTCTGTGTACGTACTTTTTTGCATAAAACCGGAAGTGGCTAAACGGTAGAAGAGTATTTAAGAGAGAGCTTATGAGGTGACTAAAGTGGTTCTAAATCATTTGTTTACTGACCCGCAAAACCCTTTTAGCCCAGTGACTGACTGAATGCCAAAAGTCATAGTTTCATGGCTTCGTTTCGATTAACAATTATAGTATGTTTTCTATGTCGAAAGATATCAAGAGCGCATCATGTTGTTCGTTTGTTTTTCTTGTTTCTTCTGATTCCTAAAAACAATTCTAGAACCAATGACCAGAAACCAAATTGTAATATGTAATGGTTAAAATTGTTCGTTTGTATGGAAAATCGTGTCTCTTTTAAACTATATTTTTCAATGTTTCCAGCAAAAAACGTTTTACAAAAATATAGATAGTGGCCAGGCAATAGGTGGACTAAGCTCATTTTTACAAATGTTTGCGAGATGAAGCTTTTGTTTGTTTGGTCTGGTTGTTTTCCAAACACTACTGAAAAGGCGTAGGGTCAAGTCTCTCCTTACTATTTTTGTAGGTTTTGCAGCAATTATGAGCGCTGAGAAAAGCGAAAAAAAAGAAGCTGAATGAAACAAGAGAACGAACGCATCAAAATCGCGGCAATTGTTCGATTTATTGCCACAAGATGAAAAGCTTGAAGCAGATTGCTCCAGTTATCAACTTGAACGACGGCGAAAAAGCGCGGCCACTTCAGCAATGTGCAACCATTGAATGAGCGAATTTTGCGGCAAACCAGTGTAGCTTTAGGTTAGTGTATTTGTACCACAGAATGATGCTCCAAATTTTATCAGACAACCTCTAATTCGCTGAGGTTTTTTTTTTTTTGCAAAATGCATGTCATTTTACTTTTTTATGTTGAAATTAATATTGATGCAATTGGCATGACATTTTTGAGTCATTTTTGAAGACAATAAACGCTTAATTTCATTGCTTTAAGTTTTGGTATTTCGTTACCATTTGGATGAAATGGTAAGACTTTGACAACATGTGTTTACATTGGCAAACCTTGAAAATGCCTAGAAACGATAAGGCAATCTTCCAGTTCACTTAGTAAACGTAAACCTGCACCATTCTTTTATGGTCCCAAATGATAGACCACTTGAGAAAAATGCTTGAGCAGAATAATTGAGCCTAGTATATAGAGGAGTCTCCATGGTTCGCTGGCTGCGGTCTCAGACAATATTTTCCGAACTGGCCTTGCTATGCTCGCCTGCCTGTGCAAAGACCCGTATAACGTATTTTTTAATCCACCCAACAACCGGGAACAATGGGTTGAGCTGTCTGTGCCCACCGGTGCGTATCGCCAACGACGCTGTTCTTTCGAAGTTCGTCTTATGTACTCTTACAGAAATTTGTAGTTGCAATTTTTATCTTCTGATGTGTACGTCCTGTTTTAAGCAGGGGCCTTTGATATGGAACAAGGTGTTTGTAGCTGTATTGGCTCAACCATGTAGATATTAGGATGGCTCGATACTTCAGAACATGTTTTTTCGGTTGCTAAACAACTGCCCAATAGGGTGCCCAGAATATGGGACTTTTTTCAAAACCTCGCTCCACAAGCTGAATATTGTTCCTTGAGCTATTTTAGGACTCTGGGCCAAACATGAGCAAAATCGTTCAACCTTATCCATTGATACTCGAAGATTTGTATGGGAAAAATTTAAAAAATGTATGGAAAGTCCAACTTTCTTACGGTTTGGTCTCTACGGCGCGCTACTTCTATCAAAATATTCCCAAACGTGAGATTCTCATTGAAAATTAAATAATCTACAAATTTGTAGAACATACCAAAGCTGTAAAACTTGAACCTGAAAAGTTATTAGCGATTTAAAAAAAAGTCATTTTTGTATGAAAAACATTTTTTTCAGCAACTTTAGGCTCGGGTATCAATGGGTTAATCTTATCCAATTTCGCTCAAAATTTGCACAGATGCTTAAAATAACCCAAAAAACTGTTTTCCGCTTTTGGAGCAGGGGGTCATTTTTACTGTGCACACTAATACCCATACGGTTTTTTTGAATTGCAAAAAAAGCTTCGCAGGATCTTAAGCTTAAAAAACATAATTTTATAACTAGTAGCATAAACTACTACTTTTAAACTAGGTCTCGTGTGTTAGGGAGTAAAAATCAAATATATTTATAGTACAATCTATATTTATTGTTTAAACATATCTCAATCCAAAAAATCATGGAATGGTCAATTCAACAAAATTGTACTTTTTAAACTTATTGCAGGTTCATTAGGCGCAAGATTTTCTGTGATGCATCATGATTAAGTAATGGAAAAGGAAACTACCGCCAGCGAGTCACCCTACGGTACAAGAGGGTTTTCCTCTGAAAGATCTGCCTCGATGGTAAGAATACAATATCAGAATGAACTGATCAATTTTAGCCTCAACTAAGATGCACCCATATTTAGATCATTGTGCAAAATTTCAAGCAAGTTTATTGCTCAGCTGCGCACATTCGCTTGTTTTAATTGGTCTTTCTCACAAGAACTTATGCAAGACCGTGACGATGAAGCACTCACAGCACTGTTTCTGTTTCCAGTTCGATGGATTTTAAGATAACATAGCAGCAGAAGTTACGATTCTTCCTATTTACCTTGCTGAAGGTTTTTATAAAATCCTTCCCCGAGTCATTTACAATTCTACGATAAACAATAAACGTTACGAGCATTGTTACTCACTGAATCATTCTTGTTTTTAGACTGTTCTATCGCCTCAAGGAAAAGTGCACCAAAGGCAACATAAACCGAGAGTGTCTCAGTTGGAGACATTGGAAGCAAAGGTAAGACAATTTAATGTAATAAAGATCGTCAACTTCTAATGATTCTAATGATATCTTAGGCTAAATAAGTTACTTTGAGCCACTTTTTGCAAAACAACAAGTGATTTGTAAATAATATGTTGATAAGTAAGAAAAATTGGTCGTAATTACCAGTGTGCAGAATATACATACACATTTAGGGGCATATTAATAAAAGCTTTTCATTTCACAGTCATGATGATAATGTCCTTTACAGTATCAGATCGACGTCGTCGTGCTATCATGTCGCACCTGCCATTTTAACGTTCCGAGAAAAACGCGTTCCCGTTTTAATGTTTGACCTAGAATATACAAAAACGAAAGCACGCAATGTAAACAATAACAAACACGTTTTGTTTGGCTGACCATTCTGTGCATTGTCCCGATGTTTGGTTGAAGTTGGTTGCTGGAGTCCCGAGTTATAATTAAAAATGTTTACGGTACCCAAGTAACAATTCAAATGCTGTATATTCTTATATGGTTTTAAAACAGTTTTATTGGATGCAACAATGTTTTTTAAAAACGTTTATCAAAGCCAACAGGTTATCATCTAGCGCAGGGGTGACCAAAGTAAGGCCCGCGGGCCAAACGTGGCCCGCGAGGTTATTTTTTGTGGCCCGCGGACCCATTTTGGATGATCATGTAAAATGGCCCTTTGACGCATCTTTAAGGTGAAGCCGTTGATCATTTTCAAAGAAAATTGATCATCACTCTAAAATGCTCTGTATTGAATTCAATTTTACGAATTTCTGCACCAAAATAAATCAGCATGTGCCGGTTGTTACCTTCTTGAAGCTACTGAAAGAACTTTTGATCAAAATAAAATTATTATTATTAGTTTTATTAAAGACACTTTACCATTGCAATGGCATTAATATATTGCATAATATATTGTTGTGCTACAATCACTGACGTCCTCGTTGGCAATCATTGATTAATGACGATTTCCATAACTTTGCAAGGATAAACGTTACCAAAAGGAATCAGCAAGTGTAGCGCACTATTCTAAACAACTTGTAGAAGGAATTTTGTCAAAATATTGATAGGGACGCAAAATTTATATCTTTGGACAAAAAATCATGGCAATGAAGGAAGTCTTCACGGTAAAAAAATATATTTAAAAAATAAATAAAAAAAATCAATTTAAATACAACTTTCAAATTTTGATTATATTTGTAAAATCACGATTTCAACAATCGTGATTTCACAAATATAACGAAAGTTGCAAAGAAAAGCAGATGAATAATGTTTATGTTGGTATTATTTTTTAAATTTCTAATTTTAATAAAAAAAAAAACAAATTTATTGGAATTGTTTGTTTTTTTTTTTGTTTTCTAATATTTTGTTTTTAGTTTTATAGAATTAAATTTAAAAAAATCATTTTTTCTCATATGGCCCGCAAGCTCATGCGAGCATCAAATTTGGCCCGCCATTGAACAACTTTGAGCACCCCTGATCTAGCGTAACCTTCAACATACTTACAAGGTTTCTTCCAGACTTGATTAGGAATTCTACTTGGGTAATTCTCTACCAACTCACACGAAATCGGGAAAAGTTGCCCTGACCCCTCTTCGATTTGCGTGAAACTTTGTCCTAAGGGGTAACTTTTGTCCCTGATCACGAAAAACGGTGATGAGATAGAAATTTGGTGTCAAAGGGACTTTTATGTAAAATTAGACGCCCGATTTGATGGCGTACTCAGAATTCCGAAAAAACGTATTTTTCAACGAAAAAAACACTAAAAACGTTTTAAAAATTCTCCCATTTTCCGTTACTCGACTGTAAAAAAATTTGGAACGTGTCATTTTATGGGAAATTTAATGTTCTGTAACCGTAATAAATCACTATTAAAACAAGTTATTCCTAGTCAGTTTTGAGAAAGAGCATTTAAAGAAGAAATGAATTTAAAACAGTTTCAAACAAGAATAAGTACATTTAATAAATTTCGCCATTATGCCTAAAGAATAATGTTACTGAAAAGCGTAGCCATGTTGAATTCTTGAGCAATGACCTTGCTCAAATTATTTTTTTAGGTAAAATTACAAACTCTTTCTAATGATTTCAGAAGGCGCGTGCCATTTTTTCGAACTATCTCAAAAAAATGTTCGATGATTTTTTTCGGCATTACCGTTACAGTGAATTACATGAGAGATTTGATCACTGATATTTATGGCTTTAATATTATTGACTTGTGAATTATTGTCAACCAGAAGTATTTTCTGATTCCATTTAGAAGAAGAATCATTGCCTTCAATAAAATAATTATGCATGCTTTTCAGTCTACGATACAGGCTTTAGGTTTCCTTGCAGAGTAATTGAAAATGCATTATGTTCTGTTATTAGAATTTAAGAATTCTTTCAGGCTACAACAAAACTTATTTCCCAGCTAGACAGCATTATTCGTATCTTGTAGAGCTCTTTAAAGCATCAATAAAGCATACAATAAAATTATTCTGTCTTATGAAACTCTTCATTTTTGCTCTGGCTAACCTCCTAAAATGGTCTATTTTGGCTTTATTGCTTATTTAACTCGTATTTAACTCAGCATGTGGGACTAAAAAGCATCTCTCAAACATTTTCCGAAGTATTCTGTACAACCTCTTCAAATCTACAACAAAACTAAAATTGTTACCTGGGGTAGTCTAACTTGTACGTGCGTCAAACGCATTCTGACCTGAAATCCCTTTGCCCTTTGTCGCACATACATCGATTTTCAGGGAGTGACAAGATAGCACGACAGGATTGAAACTTCTTTTGAGTGACAAAAATTTTCGGAGCTTTTTTGGTTTTCATTGAATATCTCAGGATTGAAATCAAATTTTGGGTATCTGTGAAGGTCAAAAGATGAGGCATTATGAGCTGCACAAAATGGCGTTCTTAACTCAATTTGGCCAAAAATGCACGTACGACAAGTTAGCACGGCGGCGACGAGATACAAATATTGGGGTTTTGTGTATTTTTATTTTATCCATCTGAATGCAAAAACCGATGGCCGTCTAACCCCCGCGAGAGGAGGAAGGGTTTTTGAAATGTATAAAAAGTAAAAGAAGTTTATTTTAAAGATACCAAGTTCTGCCATTTCTTTGAAGGAGAAGTCCAACTAGGGTCTGTACAAAGTTGGAGTTTATAATAACAATTGGGTCCTAAAATGAAGCTCAGATTGCTGATATTATTGTTTACAACGATAAAGCTTATTTTTCTGAGTACAATGACCCTTTGTGCGACCACAAAGAGTTTAAAATGATTTTTCAAATCAATTTAAAAAAATTAACCTTGCGGTCCTTCTTGACATAAAAGGTCCTACTTGACAGCTCTTTCCAAGGGGACAATAGTTGATCCATAGAAAAAATGTTGTCTGGTCAACTTTTTTTTTTTGCATTAAAATAAAAAAAAAAAGAGATCGGAAATGGTTTGAAACGTGTTTTTATAGTTGTACATCAAAATTTACAGAGGGCTTTAGGACCCTATTTATTTTTCGTCGCTTGAGAAACGTCTGCTGTTGAAACGATAGAACGGATTACAAGATAGCACACAAGTGACGATATTACTTGACGCAATGCAGTTGTGTTGTTGTTGTTGTTGTTTTTGTGAGAAATTTAATACGTTCAGTGGAGGTGACTATGGGCCAAAAAACGATACACCTGTCGTTATTTCTTAATAACAAAAACAATTTAAATAACATCGAACATTTTTTATCGTAAATTATTCTTAGATAGTTTACTAACATTTTCCCAAAATATGGTGTAATTTGATGGACTCTACCTTAAAAGGCAATCGTTTGTAAATTGACCGAATCTCACCCCTAAGAGGGAGTGACATTGGGTCAAATGAAACTAAGATGATGCTCAAATACAAATATATGGTAAAAACAAGTCATCCAACAATGTTTCTTGTTCGAGGGAATCGTATTGACATGCTAAAATGTTTGAAACGTACCTCAACTTTAGACAACTGCTAAAACGACAGAATTTTGTTTCATTGAGAACTAACTGAGAAATGCTAAAATCCGTAAAAAAATAGTTTGACCCAATCTCACCCCCAGACCCAATGTCACCCCCACTGACGGTATTCTAAACTACGGGGATTAGAATCGTTTCAGAAAGACATGATTAGATCGAATTTACGATGAATTTACATGTTGTTCCATAGTAACTTCATTAATTTCTGTTTATTTTACAGCCTAAAGTTTTGTTAAAACTATTTTCTGAACAAAACATTTCTTTAAAAAAATTGAATTTACTTTCAGACTTGTTTCATTTAATTGAAAAAAAAACAATTTAGATAAAAGACTGATTTTTTCGCATAGATGGCCAGCATAGAAGTTTCGTTGAGTACGGCAACGCCACGTCGTCGCAAGGGAACTTCCTTGGGAGGTGGTTCACTATCAGCCAGATCATCACCGCGACCTGATTCGGCACCTAGTAGGGAACCACACCATTCGGCACTGCAAGATCGGGAAACAGTGTTTCAAAAGTAAGATTTTACAACATTCACGTATGTACGGCGCTCTTGACACATTTTGTTTTCCTCATTCTTACAGCTTACGAGTACAACTGGGCCTAGGGAAGCTTCCGCGCCCCACCGGGCCTGCGTTTGACGATGCGGAACGTCCTGGAGCAGAGCAAAGACTCGCGAAACTACGCACCGATGCAGAAAACAAAAAAATAGCCATTAGTAATCTGAAGAGCACTTTGGAGAAGCTTGATATTACAGAGTAAGTGATAGATCGCTACATTCTGATTGATTGCATTTACAAATTGTTTCATTTTAGTAACATTGATACGCGGATAAAACAAGCCGAGCTAGAATATGCTTTGGGACGGGAAGAGCTTCAGCTGTTATCTTTAGTTGAGGAGGCACGAGCTCTACAGGCGCGTTTGGACAAATCTAGACCGGAAGCAAACTCGCTGTATGGAATGCTACAAGCTGGAATGAACCTTACGCTGCACGCCGTTCAAGCGACACCCGGTCGGTGGAATGCAAACATGAAACCAGATTTTCCTGGATTTTGGGTAGATTGGGTGCTTGAGGGTGAGGGATTGCATCGTGGAGATCGTCTAATCGAAATAAATGGAAAAATGGTA
Organism: Culex quinquefasciatus; assembly: GCF_015732765.1. Classification (NCBI taxonomy): domain Eukaryota; kingdom Metazoa; phylum Arthropoda; class Insecta; order Diptera; family Culicidae; genus Culex; species Culex quinquefasciatus. The sequence continues at coordinate 103,895,621 of NC_051863.1, forward strand.
CTTGGAAAAACGCGCGAAGAGCTACAGCACCTTATTAACACTTCATGCAAGTGTGAAATAGTTGTTTTAAGAAGAAAGACTTTACCCTCATCACAACAGCAGCTTCAGCAATCTCAAGCCAACAATGTACTACTGCAACATCGCATATCATATCTCGAGGATCAAGTGAAGGAGCTGTTGGCAGCCCGAGAACAAAACTCCGATAGTGGCAGCTCACAGACCAGCGTCGTCAACGGCGGAGGTGGCGCTCATGTAACTAGTATTAGCATAAGTTCGCCTCCATCAACTCCACCCGAAACTAAGCCACAAACTTATCAGCGTGGCTCGTACGTGACCACCATTATTGATGGCAAGCCAAAAAAGATCCTACCGCATACGAACGATGGTGCAAAATCTCACCATGGTCACGTTACGACGACCACTATCATCAAAGAGTGTGATAAAATAAATGGTGAGTTGACGAGCGGCAATGTGCTGAAGCACAACCTCAGGAATTCTATGTCATCCTCGAAAATTTCCATCAACACAGACACAAGTAACAGTACAATCCAATATTATCAGAAAAAGGAGCGAGACAAACGTGAGCGCGAAGCCCGCCGGTTAGAACGCGAAAGATACATGCAACAGTTCGGCTCAAAACTCCAAAGAAGTACCAACGATCTGGACAGCGACACCGAACGTCGCCGGCTCCACTACCATCGAGGGCACGCACGAAGCGTAGAATATCTAAACGGATCGCTAGACAAGCGCAAATTGGCTCTTGTCTCCGTTCCATCCAGTAGCTCCCGGCGAGACATGAGAAGTGTCAAGAGTTTAGACTTTGAAAGTGATAACAATGAACAGTACGCTTCAGAACCCTCTGGACCAACGAAAACAAGACCAGCTCCACCAAAGAAACCGCTACGACTCTCATTGCAGCGTACCCAAAGCCTGCAAACCGTTGAGGGAATATTGATAGACGTTGTTGGCAATGACAAAAAGCGCGCCATGAAACGTTCCCACCGAAGTGGACCGAAGAGTTCCGAAAGGGCAACGCATTACATTGAAAACCATGTTCCTCTGCAGACTGCGTCTCTAGGGCGGCAAAAGTATATTTAAGTTAAGCCTCGACAGGGATACTTTTGTGAATCTTGGGAGAAAAAGTACTATGGATATTCTGTATAATTTTGATTGGTGTAACATAATTTTGTTGAAAAATGATTTATACATACATAGGCAATCATTTCTGATACATGTGCATTATTGTGTGTTTTAAAATAAATATGAGCTAGTATTTTTTTATATGTCCAATATTTTGTAATAAATTATAAACAACTATGAAATCTTGCATTGCAACAAAACGTTTTTTAGTGTATTAGAATTTGATTTTATTTTAGGAGTACACCCTACAAAGTTTTATAATTTAATTTAAAAAAAGGCGTTGAAACAACTGATGACAGATGCGCTGTCGCATAAATGCAAAAACAGCATGCTGAGAAAAACGCATTTGAAGCTTGTCTCAGTGACAATGTCTCACACATAAGGCTATGTGTTGGGTCATTCCATCTGAAACGGAACAGCATTTGAAAATTACCCTCTTCGATCCTGCTCAAATTTGGCAGGGCTGTTGATACTATCAAAACATGCAAGAATCCCGAATTTCATCCAAATCGGACCACCCTCCATTTTTGTACCTCCCAAAAAATCGACTTTTGGCGATTTTTGAGCAAACCTCCTAGTTTCAAACGACGATTACTCAGGAAGCACAAATCTTAGAGGGTCGGTCTTAGACTCAATTTTGAAGGAAATTGGACGTAGAATCCAATTCCAGTTATTGATCAGCCAGCCTGTGTGCTTCTAGCAGATGTGGCGAATGAAGCTGATGTAGGTTATCTCGAAAATACAAATCTTTAAAACTCGATATCTCTGGAACGAAACATATTCATTTCCGTCGATAAGTGATTCTTATGTAAAATTGGCCGGGGAACACGATGGTGAGGTCAAATAAAAAAAAATAAGTTGGGGTGTTTTGAGGTACGGCCGTTTAAAGTTTTCAATTGCGCAATGCAGGTAGAAACAATAAATTAATCAACATTTTGATCACGGAAATGGATTCTACGCCCAATTTCCTTCAAAATTGAGTTTAAGACCGACCCTCTAAGATTTGTGGTTCCTGAGTTATCGTCGTTTGAAACTAGGAGGTTTGCTCAAAAATCGCCAAAAAGTCGATTTTTTGGGGAGGTACAAAAATGGAGGGGGTGGTCCGATTTGGATGAAATTCGGTATTCTTGCATGTTTTGATAGTATCAACAGCTCTGCCAAATTTGAGCAGGATCGGAGAGGGTAATTTTCAAATTTGCACTTGGAATGACCCTTATGTTTTCGCGAAAAAAAACGGGATTTCCAGAACAAAGTACAGTCATGCCTCGGTTTTGCACGCCTCGGTTTTGCACTGCCCCGGTTTTGCACCGTTCAGCTGCCTCGGTTAAGCACGGCCCAGTGCTTAACTGAAGCACAGAGCTTATGGGTATTTGGCTATATGGGAGACATTGGCTTTAATCGTATGAAAAATCATGCAAACATCAAAAAGTTATAGTGTTTTGGAATCGGGATGATGTCAGCTATCCATTAAAATTATTATTTCATGAAAATTTTCTCAAAAATACGTATTTTTCCTGTATTTCGAAAATGCATTTTTTTCTCTAAAGAATCCAAAAATATATTATTATTGCAATATGGGTATCAAATGATCAGGTTTTTTCATACATTTCGGATGTAATAACAACATTTTTTGAAAATACTTCAAATTTTCACAAAACAACGTTTTTTCGAAAAAAAAAATACTCAAAATTAAAATTTTTACAATATAAGTATCAAACGATCAAGATTTTTTCATACATTTCGAATGTAATAACAACATTTTTAGAAAATACTCAAAATTTTCACAAAACTACGTCTTTTCGAAAAAAATACTCAAAATTTCCGTTTTTGCAATGTGGGTATCAAACGATCGGGTTTTTTCATACATTTCGAATATACTAACAATTTTTTTTAATATTCAAAATTTTCACAAAACTACGTCTTTTTGCAAAAAAAATACTCAAAATTTCAATTTTTACAATATGGGTATCGTTTAGATCGGGATTTTTCATACATTTCGAATATAATAACAACAATTTAAAAAAAAACTCAAAGTTTTCACAAAACTACGTATTTTCGAACAAAATACTCAAAATTTCCGTTTTTACAATGTGGCTATCGAACGATCGGGATTTTTTCATACATTTCGAATGTAATAACAACATTTTTTGAAAATACTCAAAAATTTCACAAAACTACGTATTGTCGAAAAAAAAAAAATACTCAAAATTTCAGTTTTCACAACGGTATCAAACGATCGAGATTTGTTCATACATTTCGAATGTAATAACAACATTTCGTCAGTTGTGTGCTATCTTGTGACAACGACCATTGAGTACTTTTTGAAAATACTCAACATTTTCACAAAACTACGTATTTTCGAAAAAAAATACTCAAAATTTCCGTTTTCACAATGTGCGTATCAAACGATCGGGATTTTTTCATACATTTCGAATGTAATAACAATTTTTTTTGAAAATACTTAAAATTTTCACGAAACTACGAATTTTTGTAAAACTTTTCAAAATTTATTTTTTTACAATATGGGTATCAAATAATCGGGATTTTTTCATACATTTCGAATGCAATAGCAACATTTTTTGAAAATACTAACAATTTTCACAAAACTACGTATTTTTGAAAAACTTTTCAAAATTTCAGTTTTTACAATGTGGGTATCAAACGATCGAGATTTTTTTCATAAAAAATTGAGTATTATTTCGAAAATACGTAGTTTTGTGAAAATTTTGAGTATTTTCAAAAAATGTTATTACATTCGAAATGTATGAAAAAATCCCGATTATTTGATACCCATATTGTAAAAACAGAAATTTTAAAAAAAATTTACAAAAATATGTAGTTTTGTGAAAATTTTGAGTATTTTCAAAAATATTGTTATTACATTCGAAATGTATGAAAAAATCCCGATCGTTTGATACCCACATCGTAAAAACGGAAATTTTGAGTTTTTTTCCAAAATAAGTAGTTTTGTGAAAATTTTGTGTATTTTCTAAAAATGTTGTTATTACATTCGAAATGTATGAAAAAATCCCGATTATTTTATACTCATGTGTGTGTGTGTGTGTGCAACCAACCAAACGGGACCACGTGGCCCCGTTTATTTGATTATTTGATACCCATATTGAAAAAACTAAAATTTTGAAAAGTTTTACAAAAAATACGTAGTTTTGTGAAAATTTTGAGTATTTTCTTAAAATGTTGTCATTACATTCGAAATGTATGAAAAAATCCCGATTATTTGATACCCATATTGTAAAAACAAAAATTTTGAAAAGTTTTGCAAAAATACGTAGTTTTGTGAAAATTTTTAGTATTTTCAAAAAATATTGTTATTACATTCGGAATGTATGAAAAAATCCCGATCGTTTGATACCCACATCGTAAAAACGGAAATTTTGAGTTTTTTTCCAAAATACGTAGTTTTGTGAAAATTTTGTGTATTTTCTAAAAATGTTGTTATTACATTCAAAATGTATGAAAAAAAAACCGATCGTTTGATACCCATATAGTAAAAATTGAAATTTTGAGTATTTTTTTCGAAAAGACGTAGTTTTGTGAAAATTTTAAGTATTTTCAAATAATGTTGTTATTACATCCAGAATGTATGAAAAAAAACCTGATCATTTGATTTCATTTCATTTCATTTTCTTTATTAGGAGGTGGACAAAAGCCCCCTTGAGATGTGTCTAGCATATTCCAAGACACTCTCTCAAAGAGGCACAAAACCACCTCGTCTTTTCGCATCAACAAGTACACAAAACTCAAATGATACAAGACGGGTTACTTTAAAACTAACTCAATAAATTAACAAAAATATCACAGTGTTCTAATATCTACGTGTGTATTGTCAGGGAAGGGACTTGAGGAAATTAAGGAAACGGATTTTGATTTTGTCGCGGGACAGGTCAAAGTCGAAATGGTCAGAGCACAAGTTAAAAATACGACACATACTAGAAACTGGTTCGTTATGTCCGTAATTAGTCAGAGCTCGGCGAACCGTCAAAAAAGAGTGGTTGCGAAGTACACGCCGGCGGGTGTTAATATTGATCAGTTGCAAAACAGCGGGACAATCAATGGACGACTGCAGGAGGTCAGCTACAAACACTGCCTTTGCAACATCACGTCTTACCGAGAGAGGATCAAGGTTTAGCATTTTGCAACGCTCAGCATAGCTCGGAGGGTTTAAAGGATCAGGCCAGGTGATGTGACGTTGGGCATATTTGACGAACTTTCGCTGCACCGACTCCACGCGTTGAATGGCGTTCTGGTAGAAGGGAGCCCAAACCGTGGAACAGTACTCGAGCGTAGAACGAACCAGCGAGCAATAAAGAGCTTTGAGACAGCCTAAATCTCGAAAATGCTTAGCTATCCTAAAGACGAATCCTAATGTTTTGGAAGCTTTGGAAACCATATACGTAATATGGTCAGTAAACGTCATTTTGCTATCCAGCATCACGCCTAAATCTTTTACACAGGACGTCCGAGGTATGGTGGTGTTTGAAAGAGTATAGTCAAAGGAAATTTTGTTGCGTTTGCGGGTGAAAGTGATTGCATACCCATATTGCAATAACAATATATTTTAGGTTTCTTTAGAGAAAAAAAATACATTTTCGGAATACAGGAAAAATGCGTATTTTTGTGAAAACTTTCATGACATAATAATTTTAATGGATAGCTGAAACTATATCCGAAACACTATAATTTTTTGATGTTTGCATGATTTTTCGTACGATTAAAGCCAATGTCTCCCATATAGCCAAAATCCCATAAGCTCTGTGCCTCGGTTATGCACGCCTCGGTTTTGCATCCCCCATATGCGGTGCTAAACCGAGGCATGACTGTACCGGTTGTTGTATGCTTTTCGGAATGAGTACACGATTTTGAACCAAACTGCATCTATTAATTCTTTCAATGAAAAGTTCCGGCGACAAAAAGCAAATGAACACCGTGAAAACAGACTCGGGGTGCATTGGGGTTAAATGATTATTTCGTCATTCGGTTTAATTAGAAAATAGTTAATTTTTCGTAAATATCGCTATTTTGAAGCGATGAAATTTATTTATTTATTGCGCAATTCTCACTAACTTGGACTTCGCACTAAATTATTGCTATCGATCGCACTATTGCGACTTGTCAAGCTGGCTTGGGAAATTTTAATCTTCTCAAAAAATTATGAGCCGATGTTGCTCACCTGTCAATCGCAATTTTAAAGTGCGAATGTCCAGTTTGGTGGAAACTGCGACTGGAAATGTAAATAAAGAACTGCCGGTTGCCTAGTTTTAGGACATTTTATTGTCAAAAGTGCGAGATAAAAGTGCGGGTCAAATCCAAGTTACAGTGCAAGGATCAATATTGCTTTTCGTATTTTTTTTTTTTTTTGATAATCTTATTTTTGAATTCAATAAGATCTGGTTAAGGTACAGTCATCCCTCATATTCGGAACAGTTTACAGATCGATCAATGTTCAAAAATCATAGCAAATCAATAATTGAACTTAAAGATTCGCTTTTAACTTCATTTGAAAGCTTTTCTTGCAATCTTTCAAATTCAATTTAAAAAAAAACTCAAAGTTTTCACAAAACTACGTATTTTCGAACAAAATACTCAAAATTTCCGTTTTTACAATGTGGCTATCGAACGATCGGGATTTTTTCATACATTTCGAATGTAATAACAACATTTTTTGAAAATACTCAAAAATTTCACAAAACTACGTATTGTCGAAAAAAAAAAATACTCAAAATTTCAGTTTTCACAACGGTATCAAACGATCGAGATTTGTTCATACATTTCGAATGTAATAACAACATTTCGTCAGTTGTGTGCTATCTTGTGACAACGACCATTGAGTACTTTTTGAAAATACTCAACATTTTCACAAAACTACGTATTTTCGAAAAAAAAAATACTCAAAATTTCCGTTTTCACAATGTGCGTATCAAACGATCGGGATTTTTTCATACATTTCGAATGTAATAACAATTTTTTTTGAAAATACTTAAAATTTTCACGAAACTACGAATTTTTGTAAAACTTTTCAAAATTTATTTTTTTACAATATGGGTATCAAATAATCGGGATTTTTTCATACATTTCGAATGCAATAGCAACATTTTTTGAAAATACTAACAATTTTCACAAAACTACGTATTTTGAAAAACTTTTCAAAATTTCAGTTTTTACAATGTGGGTATCAAACGATCGAGATTTTTTTCATAAAAAATTGAGTATTATTTCGAAAATACGTAGTTTTGTGAAAATTTTGAGTATTTTCAAAAAATGTTATTACATTCGAAATGTATGAAAAAATCCCGATGTTCAAAAATCATAGCAAATCAATAATTGAACTTAAAGATTCGCTTTTAACTTCATTTGAAAGCTTTTCTTGCAATCTTTCAAATTCTGTATCGAACAACTGCAACTATTAACTTTTATAACAAGTTTTTGGAGAAAACTTTTGACCCTTGAAATCCACAAATTCGGATCACTTTTTTCTTACGGATGTAAACAAACTTTGGTTCTCTCCATGAGTACACATTTTTTACAAAATTCTGACTTCACGCACTGAAACCAACGTAATTCAAGCTCAGTTATGTTTTATGAATGGTCTGATAACTTTTTTTGTGTGAAAATATCAGTTAAATTCAGGTGTTCCACAATTGTGGGAGGCACAACAACATCCCACAATTATGGAACATGCAATTTGAAGGCAGTGTTTTGCTGCTCGGAATGAAATAGTTTTGAGATGCAGTTTTTTGTTTTAAAAGTACTACTTTTACAAGTGAACCCAGTCACGGCGTTCTAGCAGGATTCTAGCAGAGTTCTAACAGAGGTGGATATTCTAACAGCATTCTAGCAGAAACGTTCCATGGTTCTAGCAGGATTCTGACAGAACCAGCTCTGCTAGAATATTTCGTGACTGGGAAATAGCAAGAGAATGTCCAAATAAAGGTCCTAAAAAAAGTAGGGTCGACAGAAAAGATGCATTTGGCATGCTACTGACAAATTATCACAAAAGTGTTCCAAATTTGTGGGTGTTCCGAATATGTGGGATGACTGTACGTTTGGTTTTCTTCAAGAGCTGTTCCATTTATATCTTGATTTATTTCAGTCGCTAAGAAGTCTTCCAGGATACTTCAAATCCATTTATCATGTACACGAGATTTATTTAAGTCAGCAAGAGTCTTTGAAGACATTGATCAAACTTATTTGCTAGATTATATCGTTTTAAAACATCCTTCAAAATTGATCTTCATTACCTCCTAAAATGGCTCACTTTACACTTAACTCAGCATTAACTCGTGTTTAATACAGCATGCAGGACTAAAATGTTTTATAACCATTTTTGGCCAACGACTTTTAATAATCTCCTATAGACCGTTTTAAAACTTAAATTGTTACTTGGGATAGGTCACCCAGGAACTCCTGGAAGTGATGACATGATTATCTACCTGATCAATGGGGCTCTACATGGGTGTATTACCATCGGTATAACTTAAGGTAACTTTAGTGGACAACGATGTGTACTCTGCAGCTAGTTGGAATGTTTTGGGTTATCCAGAAATTCGTCATGGCCTGGCTGTCTACTTAGACCAGGGAGTTCGTTAAGTCATGGTTTATTGAAGTTACTTGAAGCTGTAAACCGATGGTTAATTCACCCATATAAACCGCCGGAACCGTGTAAAAAAAGATTGATGATGACCATATCAAAAGTTATGAACATTCAAAAGCTCCTACATAAACCAACTGACACTCAAATTGTATTTTTTTTTTTTTTGAAATTTTCCATGATTTGCCGAGTTCGAGCATGGGGAAATATTTCACAGGTTTAGAGGTTGCCTATCTTCGGGCGCTTTTCGATTTCTCTTATGGGATTGAAATAAAAACAATCATAGTTTAGCATAAATTAACAACACGGCGCTATTTTTATTGATTAAAATACTCGCAAAACTCAGACATTTATAAAAAACGATACTTAATCCACCTTTAGGTGGTTGGTGCCTTCCTCACATTCATTAAGTCAATACATTCAGTAAAAATAGCAACATTCCCTTAACATGTTTAACAAATCAATTTTATTACTGATTTCTTTTGATGGGGTTCGCAGACCTTCAATTTTTCTGGCTCATCGGCAAGGTCTGATAAAAAAACCTTTCCAACGAAAGTTCACATGGAAGATTCAGACAATATTTTTATCACAATATCTCAGATCCGGCTTCCGAAAAGTATATAAATAACACTTAAGTGCCAATAACTTTTGATAGGGTTGTCAGATCCTTGATGTTTTAGGCTCATTTGAAAGGTCTTTCAATTATCTAACTAACGATGGATCACATGATGGACCCGGACATCATTTTTACTGAAATATCTGAGATCCGGCCTCCAAAAAGTGTATAAATAACACTTAAGTGCTAATAACTTTTGATAGAGTAGTCAGATCTTCAATGTTTTGGGCTCATTGGAAAGGTCTTTTTAAAACCTTTCTGAAAATGTATAACATGATAGGGTTTCTTGCACCCTTTTTACAATCTTCCGAACATACGCCAAAATCGTTTTTAGCATAACTTTTGAAGTACTTAACTAAACTTGGTGATTTTAAATAGAGACCTATGGGACCCCAAGACGGATAGAATGAGACTAATACGGTCAAAATCCGTTCATCCAGTCCGGAGATAATCGAGTGACAATTTTTTTGTCCACCCACCTACACACATCCACACAGACATTTGCTCAGAACATGATTCTGAGTCGATAGGTATACGTGAAGGTGGGTCTACGAGGTCGAATTAAAGTTCATTTTTCGAGTGATTTTATAGCCTTTCCTCAGTAAGGTGAGGAAGGCAAAAAGTATGGATTTTGGAGTTAATGTTAATCGCCTCCTTTTAATGCTGCACCGGGATCGCGTGTCTCCGCTGAGAATATTAGGTTCGGTGATAAAGGCCGGAAGCACGATGACGACAACATGCGAGTTTCGGTTACCAGTTCCACTTCCTGTGTGTAGTTTAACGCAAGCAAGCGAGGCACAATTCTGCAGCTGTGACGATGGAGAACAGTACGTTTCGGGACCACCGAATGGGACAGCAAACGGCCGGCAGTTCCTGCTGCAGCAGCAAATGCAAACGCCTCATCGTCGAATTCCCTCTGTCAAATTGCGAGCGTTGCTCCAGCGTCCTTGACCTGCTAGAACTTTTACTGCTCGTAATCGCGCAACTTGCGGTAATCCTCGGCCGAGGTCACATCCAGCTGGGCTTCGGCGGCTCGAACGGGCCACGACACGAGATCGGCCCGCAGTAACCGTGCAGCGTAAACTGCAGCTGGTCGTAGTTGTAATCCTTTCTGCTAGGTAGCATAATTTTGAGTCCTTCAGCACACAAGCGAATGGAAGCTCGTAAAGCACCAGATTTGATAAACCCGGTCAGCCACTTTCGCACCGAATCCGATGACGATGTTTTCATGTTCAAATTCTTTCTTCTCGCTCACGTCCACAGGGAGGGTAGCGAACTGGTTTTCAGACGAATTTTGAGCGTCTTTGCTCAAACTGCTTAGTTTGCAGGTAGCGCATCGACATTATTTAGCTTCTTCAAATCTGCTGATCCTGCTGGTAAGGACAGCCTCTTTTTCTTGCCGATTTTTGCACTTTTTAGCACTTGTTTGGTGTTGCCCGAGCAGACGGAAATGACTTGGGAAGGTCAGTTTTTGATATTGTGAGAATATCGAAATATGTTGGGATGATCGGATTAGTTGTTAAAATAACAAAAATTAATAACAAAGATTTGTGTTATTTGTAATTTGCAAATAAACCTGCAGTTGCCATAACTCCTCTGTACTAGTCAGGGCTGCAGAGTCGGGTACCTCCAAGAGACTTTGAATCCATACTTTGAAGACAACTTCGACTCTGGATGCAGGATATGACGCCAACGACGACTTCAGCTCTCCAAAAATACCCGACTTCACAGATTCCGACTCCAAGTAAAAGTTGCTGAATCAGATGCAGTCTCCGAGGTCTAACTCCAGCTCGAACTTCAACGTCAGCTCCGACTTCCTGGCACAGTGAAATTAATAACAGTTTTTGTAATTCACACTTCAAAAATTCTCAATAAATAAATCAATTCCGTTAGGGAATATAACAAAATTTAAAAAAAATGAACTCTCAAAACTTAATTTTATCGGATTAATTTTAGCTTGAAACCCCATTTCATTGTGAAATAAATGACCCCGATAAAATTGGTCAAAATTATTTCATAGTTCTAGCCAATTCTAGTAAAATCCCTTAGGGGGTATATCAATTAATTAAAAAAAACAATTTTCAACTTTTTAGAATAATTTTAGCTTAATTACCCCATTCCATGGCCAAAATAATTACCCCGACGAAATTGGTCAAAATTATCCCATATTTCTAGCCAATTTTAGCAAAGTCCCTTAGGGGATATATCAAATAATTAAAAAAAATCAACTTCCAAAATTTTAACTTTTCAGAATAATTTTAGCTTAAGGACCCCATTTCATGGCCAAAATAATGACCCTGACGAAATTGGTCAAAATTATCCAATAGTTCTAACCATTTTAAACAAAGTCCTTTAGGGGGTATGTCAAATAATAAAAAAAAAATCAACTTTCAAAATTTCAGCTTTTTAGAATAATTTTAGCTTAAGTACTCCATTTCATGGCCAAAATAATGACCCCGACGAAATTGGTCAAAATTATCTCATAGTTCTAGCCAATTTTAGCTAAGTCCCTTAGGGGGTATATCAAATAATTAAAAAAATCAACTTTCAAAATTTCAACTTTTTAGAATAATTTTAGCTTAAGGAGGTTTCATGGCCAAAATAATGACCCTGACGAAATTGGTCAAAATTATCCCAAAGATCTAAACATAGTTAGCAAAAGAAAAAATAATAACAGATTGTGTTATGGACACTTAGAAACTTTTCCATTTGTGCGATTTATGGTAATTTTATTTCTAAGTCAGTATACCGAACGAATAACAAATTTTGATATTAGGAGAGTTTTTGAAATGTATAACATTTCCTCTTATTAACGTGTTATTAAACATTTTCAATATAGGGTAATTCTCCGCCAACTCACACAGCAGTTGCCCCGACCCCTCTTCGATTTGCGTGAAACTTTGTCCTATGGGGTAACTTTTATCCCTGATCATGAATCCGAGGTCCGTTTTTTGATATCTCGTGATGGAGGGGCGGTACGACCCCTTCCATTTTCGAACATGCGAAAAAAGAGGTGTTTTTCAATAATTTGCAGCCTGAAACGGTGATGAGATAGAAATTTGGTGTCAAAGGGACTTTTATGTAAAATTAGACGCCCGATTTGATGGCGTACTCAGAATTCCGAAAAAACGTATTTTTCATCGAAAAAAACACTAAAAAAGTTTTAAAAATTCTCCCATTTTCCGTTACTCGATTGTAAAAAATTTTGGAACATGTCATTTTATGGGAAATTTAATTTTTTTTTCGAATCTACATTGTCCCAGAAGGGTCATTTTTTCATTTAGAACAAAAGTTTTCATTTTAAAATTTCGTGTTTTTTTTCTTTTTCTTACTTTGCAGGGTTATTTTTTAGAGTGTAACAATGTTCTACAAAGTTGTAGAGCAGACAATTACAAAAAAAATGATATATAGACATAAGGGGTTTGCTTATAAACATCACGAGTTATCGCGATTTTACGAAAAAAAAGTTTTGAAAAAGTTGGTCGTCATCGATCATGGCCGTTCATGGTCACCCGCGACAGACACGGACGACGAAACGAAAAAAAAAAACGCAAAAAGTAACTTTTTCAAAACTTTTTTTTCGTAAAATCGCGATAACTCGTGATGTTTATAAGCAAACCCCTTATGTCTATATATCATTTTTTTTGTAATTGTCTGCTCTACAACTTTGTAGAACATTGTTACACTCTAAAAAAGTTAGAAAAAAACACGAAATTTTAAAATGAAAAATTTTGTTCTAAATGAAAAAATGACCCTTCTGTGTCAATGTAGATTCGAAAAGTACATTAAATTTCCCATAAAATAACATGTTCCAAAATTTTTTACAGTCGAGTAACGGAAAATGGGAGAATTTATAAAACTTTTTTAGTGTTTTTTTCGATGAAAAATACGTTTTTTCGGAATTCTGAGTACGCCATCAAATCGGACGTCTAATTTTACATAAAAGTCCCTTTGACACCAAATTTCTATCTCATCACCGTTTCAGGCTGCAAATTATTGAAAAACACCTCTTTTTTCGCATGTTCAAAAATGGAAGGGGTCGTACCGCCCCTCCGTCACGAGATATCAAAAAACGGACCTCGGATTCGTGATCAGCGACAAAAGTTACCCCTAAGGACAAAGTTTCACGCAAATCGAAGAGGGGTCGGGGCAACTTTTCCCGATTTCGTGTGAGTTGGTAGAGAATTACCCTATAATATCACTTCAATACCAAATTTTGTTATTTTATCAGAAGCTGTTATTATTTTTTCTTCTTGAAGTTGAACTTCAGGATAAAATAATAACACTTTTTGTTATTTTAACAGGATTTGTTATTGAAATATTATTTATTTTGTTATTACCGTCTGCGCGGGTTTAGGGATGCACGTCTGACTCGCTGCTGTGCTAATCGCAGACTCGTGTTTGACCTTAAACACTGTTCTGTTTGAAACAGGGTTCGTCGGGTTTGCCGAACAATTGTATAAGCAATACACGAGCTTTGATTTAGCTTTGACAAGTTATTTTGTTAGAACCCATGTAATTTTTTTGACAAAAAATGTTTTTAGCCGAGAAAACCGTGCAAACCAAACAATTAATGCCACCAGAGTTCAAACCCAAAGTCACCAAAGTTTGCAACTCAACGTGAACTTTGGTTTGTGTTCGAGCATCCGCACAAAAGAGAATCGGAAAAGACAGTGTTGAGATATCGTGGCACTCGTTTTTTGAAACTGCTAACTTGAAATTGCTATATCTCGGCAATGATGCAACCAAATATCTTCAAATGTGTTTTGTTAGTAGGTGAAAATGTGTATTTTAATGCCTAGAAAAAATAATAAAAAAAAGTTGAAGTGTGTGCTCATACTATCCTCTGACTTTTTTGCCAATATACATGTTAAAGAAAATAACAATCAGATGGGTTACACTAACTTTGAATTTTTGTAATGATATAAGTAAAAAGTGATAAGAAGTGTTGTGCCTGGAGTAGTTTCTGATAACCTACAGCATTTTTTTCCCAACGTCTCGTTTATTATCCTCTGTATGATTTTAATACGGAAATCGCAATGACCTCTCATCGAACTAAACGGCTCTACTAAATGAGAATAATAAAATGAAGGTCGCCAACGTTTGCTCTAGACCCGCTCTCTCCGCCCCTCTCTGTTCATTTCACTATATACTGAACCGTAATCTGAGGTTAATCGGGACATATGGCCGAATTGGGACAGCTTTTTCAACCTTGTTCTTGCACTATGTTTTGATATTTTCGATTGGTTTCGGTAAGAACACATATCCACAGACCAACACCAACAAGATTTTTATTTTGAAACGTTGATGTGTCTTGAAACGGTTTCCCTATTCAGCCTGTAGTCTTGATTGGCGGTAGTTAGAATTTGAGTAATAAAGGTTTTTAAGTAAAAGTTCGTCTAGAAGACAAGTTCATATGAACCAGTATGACATTGCATCCCCTGACGGTATTTGTTGATATCGCAGTGTTCGCCGATTACTTGCAGCAGGTTGAGCGAGAGCAAAGACCTAGGCGAGGTCTACAAGTTTGTCATGTGATGATGCTGAGTCTACTTCTAAAACAGAACTGTTGTACATGCGAGTATGTGACCCAGTATATTATCTAGGGTGCCTAGAAAAGGTTTCCAGTTAGGGGAAAGTGGGCAAGTGTAAAAATCTTAAGAAATGTTCGTTCGAACCCACTGAAAACGTAAAAAAAATCTGTCGGATTTTTTTTAACACCATCTTATTCCAGGTCTTGACAAATACTTTGATATTACAAGTTTTGAAAAAATCCTGTTTTAAGGAAAAAGGAAAGGAAAAAAAAAGATTTTAAAATTTTTGATTTTCCGTACGTTCTACTCACCTAGTGGAGCAAGACCAACAACCTGTTGGGGCAGGAGAAACAATGCATGAATCAAATCAAATCAAACCATCCACATTAACGACCCCCGGGTCTTTTGTGTTCTCTATTGCAAGTTTCTGCTCGAACCTAGGAGTCCGAAGGCTTGAATGGGGAGGGCACCCAAACCTCTTTTACTCCAAGGAACTTTCCACCCCAGTGTTTGAACTGACGACCTTTGGATTGTGAGTCCAACCGCCGCCAGCGATTCCACCGGAGTAGGCTTGGTTTGGTGTGTTGTTTGTACTTATGGCATGGAGACGACTCCTACACCTGGAATGACTTAGCGGCCTAACAACCAAGGCCGGGACCGACATTTTACTTCCTCATCCGATGGAAGGTTGGAGCAGATGTGAATCGAACCCAGAATCATCCGCTTACAAAGCGGACAGCGTAACCATTCGGCCACGCACTGCCACAACAATGCATGAAACAACATGTTAATTTGCTAACAATAGAACTGTTATCACTTAGACACATCAGATTAGAATGTATTAGAAACGTTTCTTTCATTTTTATATTAAACAAGCCTTACCCGTTCTGCCTTTTTCACGTTTGTTAACGTTTTTTGCTTTTTGCTTATCCATTTGATCAATTTGATCGTTTTCATGAAAATAATAATTACATAGATGTTAAATAGTAAATTTTCATAATATCACTATATCTTCTATGGATATTGTTTTAACAACTGTTTATCAGCTTTTCAGTACCCTTATGTATTTTTTTTCCCAATAAAATATGTTGTTGCAGCAATTCGTATTTTTTCCATACTTAAAATCCAAAACTTGACCCGCCTTAACAAGATTTTTTAAAAGCTCTCAAAATGCAAAATGCTAACCACTAGGCCATCACGGATTGATGAGCTATGACTGGAATTAGTAATACTGTTACTATCAACTCTATACGCGCTTGGTCCTTGTCCATTTTACAAGGGTTCGGAAGTTCTAAAAAAGGTTTGAATTCGATTGGTGCAAACGTTCTTCAGGGCGAGGCTTGTCGATTCAAGCTGAGGTACCTCGCGCTTGGCTAGCCACCCGGGCAGACGGTAATAACAAAGTTAATAATATTTTAATAACAAATTCTGTTAAAATAACAAAAAGGGTTATTATTTTATCCTGAAGTTCAACTTCAAGAAGAAAAAAATAATAACAGTTTCTGATAAAATAACAAAATTTTGTATTGAAGTGATATTATATTGAAAATGTTTAATAACACGCTAATAAGAGGAAATGTTATACATTTCAAAAACTCTCCCAATAACAAAATTTGTTATTCATTCGGTATACTGACTTAGAAATAAAATTACCATAAATCGCACAAATGGAAAAGTTTTTAAGTGTCCATAACACAATCTGTTATTATTTTTTCTTTTGTTAAATATGTTTAGATCTTTGGGATAATTTTGTCTCATTTCGTCGGGGTCATTATTTTGGCCATGCAATGGGGTCCTTAAGCTAAAATTATTCTAAAAAGTTGAAATTTTTAAAGTTGATTTTTTAATTATTTGATATACCCCCTAAGGGACTTAGCTAAAATTGGCTAGAACTATGGGATAATTTTGACCAATTTCGTCAGGGTCATTATTTTGGCCATGAAATGGAGTACTTAAGCTAAAATTATTCTAAAAAGTTGAAATTTTGAAAGTTGATTTTTTAATTATTCGATGTACCCCCTAAGGGACTTTGCTAAAATTGGCTAGATCTATGGGATAATTTTGACCAATTTTGAAGTTGATTTTTTTAATTATTTGATATACCCCCTAATTGGCTAGAACTATGGGATAATTTTGACCAACTTCGTCGGGGTCATTATTTTGGCCATGAAATGGGGTCCTTAAGCTTTAATTATTCTAAAAAGTTTAAATTTTGAAAGTTGATTATTTAATTATTTGATATACCCCCTAATTGGCTAGAACTATGGGATAATTTTGACCAATTTCGTCGGGGTCATTATTTTGGCCATGAAATGGGGTCCTTAAGCTAAAATTATTCTAAAAAGTTGAAATTTTGAAAGTTGATTTTTTAATTATTCGATATACCCCCTAAGGGATTTTACTAAAATTGGCTAGAACTTTGGAATAATTTTGACCAATTTCATCGGGGTCATTTATTTCACAATGAAATGGGGTTTCAAGCTAAAATTAATCCGATTAAAAATAACTTTTGAGAGGTATTTATTTTAAATTTTGTTATATTCCCTAACGGAATTGATTTATTTATTGAGAATTTTTGAAGTGTGAATAACAAAAATTGTTATTATTTTTACATACCCAGGAAGTCGGAGCTGACGTTGAAGTTCGAGCTGGAGTGAAACCTCGGAGACTGCATCGGATTCAGCTAATTTTCAGCAACTTTTACTTGGAGTCGGAATCTGTGAAGTCGGGTATTTTTGGAGAGCTGAAGTCGTCGTTGGCGTCATATCCTGCATACAGAGTCGGAGTTGTCTTCAAAGTATGGATTCAAAGTCGCTTGGAGGTACCCGACTCTGCAGCCCTGACTACCCGAGCAGACGGAAATAACTTGGGAATAACATTTTTTGATATTTGAAAATACTAGGCCAATAACATTTTATGTTATTTATAACAGGATTTGTTATTCGTCGTTATGATTTTTTTGTTATTGGATTGTTATTGTAATAACAGACTAATAACATTTTTAGTTATTCTTCGAACAAATCTTTGTTATTATTTTTTGTTATTTTAACAACTAATCCGATCATCCCAATAACGTTTGTAGTTATTCTTCCATAACAAAAAATGTTATTCCAAACTTGTTTTGGCTTTCAGCCAATATCAGACCAATAACAAATTTTGTTATGATAACATAAACTGTTATTCAACTCTTATGCTAAAATTGATTTTTCAAGAAGATTCCATAACACTTTCTGTTATTTTAACAGTATTTGTTATTGAAATGGCATGAATTTTGTTATTACCGTCTGCCCGGGTAGTACAGAGGAGTTATGGCAACTGCAGGTTTATTTGCAAATAACAAATAAACCAAAACAATAACTTTTTGTTATGGAGACATACCAGTTCAATAACATGTTTTGTTATTATGCTGCTCCACCTCTCCGCACAAAATAACAAATCTTGTTATTACTTCATGATACCTTCTGTGTTATTGGTTTGTTATTGCAATAACAACATAATAACAGTTTAAGTTATTCTTCGAACAAATCTTTGTTATTGATTTTTGTTATTTTAACAACTAATCCGATCATCCCAATAACATATTTCGATCTTCTCACAATATCAAAAACTGACCTTCCCAAGTTATTTCCGTCTGCTCGGGCAGCGTAGAAATGGATCTCCGAAGCTCGGCAGAGATTACACCTTCCAAATGCCTATGCGACTTATTTGCATGTATAGAATGTAGATCTAAAAATACAAGGAAACAACTCAATTTGTAACAATTTGTCTATTGTGGTCTCTGTTGCAAGTTTCTGCTCGTTTCTAGGCGTCCGAAGGTTATGTGTGGTGAGTCACCCAATACCTCTTTTACGCAAATAGACCGACGATTTACTTCCTCATCCGATAGAAGGCGTGATCAGGCAAATCTCGTCTCGAAAAATGCCACCGGGTCCGTCTGGGATGAGTTCACTGGTCTTACTGGGGTGAGAAGCTACCACGCTAACCACTACCGGACCCGGCCAGACATATATTCCTACAATCCCAAAAAATAAAATAAAAAATCTTAAGGCCGTTCATTTTTATTTGTACCTGAAATAAACTGAAATATCTCATCGATTTAAAAAAATCTTCTTTTGACACCTCTATATGTATGACTGTTAGGGTCGTAATTCACCTTGCTATGGATATAAGTTATATGTTGCTGTTGTTGTTGTTGTTGTTGTTGTTGTTGTTGTTATTGTTGTTGTTTTAATATATTATGGTGAATTTAACCGAAATCCAATAGATTTTTTATGAGTTGTAAGAAAAACAACGGAAACCATAAAATGATTTCACTGTATGAAGAAAGAGAATATAATTCCATTCGACATTCCTCAAAAGTTGTTGATGCCTTAAAATCTACTCGTCTTTTTGAAGCATTTTCCATATTTTATTTTAAATGCATTTTCAATTATTATGCTTTTAATGTTATTGCTCCAATTTGATAATAATATTGGATAGATTATGCATAAAATGGGCAATAAGACATTGTTTATTACCAGATGTCGCTAAATTGATATAGGTAAGTCTGGTAATTTAGAGTCAACTGTGTATGATCCAAGTTGGCCATCGAGAAGTGCGGCAGACAGTGCCGGAAATGTGGGATCAAAGATCACGACGCTCCGTAGCGTTGACTGGTCGGCGACTTGTCGTGGGAATCTTGCCCAGTTTCTCTCATAGCGCTATCATCGGTCTGTATCGCTGTCTCGTTTCGCCTCCCACCTTCAATACGAACGCAAATCCATTTTTGCTTGCTGTATAGGTATCGAGCCGGCAGTACGAAAGATCACGAGATACAACATTGGCGCGATTAAATTGAATTCACACTCAGCCTCGGTTTGGCATTTTAAACCAATCCCGTTCCAGACTCCGAAGTGTTCAGTTGTGTACTTCATTTTTAACACATCTAGTGTATTTTTTCTGTTTAACTATTGTGTTCAAACTATTGTAAACATGAAGGTGCTGATTGTTTTGGCGATATTTGGGTGCTCGACGCTGCTGGTAAACGCTGTGAGTTTTGAGAAAACGTTTGTCGATGACCAATAGGTGTATAATTTAAAGCAATTTCAAGGTCAGCTAACTGTGTTAAATGTATTGATCATTGGCGAAAATGTGGTAATTGGCAAACAAATATGATTTATGTGCTGAAAAATCTTGCCCTTATTCAGTGACCAATATCGTCGTCAACTTTTCCTTCCATTGGTCTCACTCCTACCAAGTAGCAAAACGCGAACAATGTGCGACCAAATTGGCTCAATTGAAGCTCTGTAAACAAACGCCAGATTCGGTGTATGCAATTTCCGACTGTGTCTGTATTCAAATGAACATTTGCAGTAGAATTAGCAAGGGACACTGGGCGAAATGGATCTGAGAGAAAAAAAAAAATGTTAGGGTAAACGGCTTCCCAATGTTATCATGGTTGATTGATGGATAGATTTCAAAATAGTTAACGAATGTTTTGTAACATTGGCGGCTATTTATTTTTAAATGAGTTCCGAGTTTTATGTTGCTGTGTTTAAAATCATAACAATCACTGTCCAAATTTTAATAACCGAAAACTAATGGCGACTGTGATATTAACTTAAAAAAAAAACAATTTCCGTTCTCAAGTTTTTTTTTTACTTTTTTTCCTTTATAATAGCTTCTCTCCGAACAAGGCAATCATATCACACTCTGGTTAACATGGAGTAGTTTTATTTAGGCTGATGGGAAAAGCCGATTTGAGTTGAAAACACTCGTTTCTTTTCATAAACCTTACAAACGAAGTACAGTGAAATAGATACATAGTTCACAGATTCAACCGAAAAATCCTAATTTTTGTATATACAATTTAATTTTATAAATACATAAAATTTTCAATAAGACTTCTTTTAAACAATTTCTTAACAAATTCATCACAATTCGAAATAAATAACTTAAGAATGCATGAATTTATAAATAACTCAACATATCGTCACCGTCATGCTAACTTGTCGTACGTGCATTTAGGGCCAAATTGAGTTAAGAACGCCATCTTGTGCAGCTCACAATGCCTCATCTTTTGACCTTCACAGATCCCCTAAATTCGATTTCAATCCTGAGATATTCAATGACAACCAAAAAAGCTCCGAAAATTTTTGTCACTTGTCATGTAAAAGTAGTTTCAATCTTGTCGTGCTATCTTGTCACTCCCTGAAAATTGATGTAAGTGCGACAACTGGCCAAAAAGATTTCAGGTCAGAATGCGTTTGACGCACGTACAAGTTAGACTACCGTAAACACTCCAGCAACCATATTCAACCAAACTTCGGGGCAAAGCACAGAATGGTCAACTAAACTAAACGTGTTTTTCATTAATTACATTGCGTGCTCTCGTTTTTGTTTATTCAAGGTCAAACATTTAAACGTGTTTTTCTTGGAACGTCGAAATGGCGGGTGCGACAAGATAGCACGACGACGTCGATATCTACTTTGGAACTTTTTTTTGTTGGTTTAGGGGAAGGTGGGGCAAGACGACCATATGGGGCAAGAGGAACAATCGCTCCTACGGCCGTAATTTGTACAATTTTGATTATTTCCAGTATGAGGAATTGTTGCTAGCAATGCAATTAGCTGATTATACTACCACATAACCGGCAAAATTACGTAAACGCCACGGGGCATAAGATTTAATGAAGTTTTTTTCGAAACCATTGTTTTCTTATAATATTTGGAAAGTACAAAATAAGGCTTAGGGTTCGTTTTAAGGCTCATTTTATCAAAATGCTATTTTTCCTAGATCAGTAGTGTCCCTACAAATGACATGCACCTATTACAAAGTATGATTTAACTTTTGGTTATTTTTGTTGAGAGCTTTTAAAAAATCTTGTTCAGGTGGGGCAAGTGTACCATATGGATTTTTAGTATGGAAAAATTACGAATTGCTGCAACAACATATTTTATTGGGAAATAAATACATGAAAGTACTTAAAAACTGATAAACAATCGTTAAAAAAAATTGTACATACAAAGTATAGTAATATTATGAAAATTTACTATTTATCATCGAAGTAGTATTTTTTCGTAAAAACGATAAAAATTTAGTAAAATATTATTATTTAATCTAAAAATGTAAGAAACCATTCAAATACATTCTAATCTGATGTATCTAAGTGATAACAGTTCAATTGTTAGCAAATTACCATATTTTTTCATGCATTGTTCCTCTTGCCCCAACGGGTTGCTCGTCTTGCCCCACTAGTTGAGTAGAACGTACGAAAAATCAAAAATTTCAAAATCAATTTTTCACATTAAAAAACAAGATTTTTAAAAAACTTGTTTAAACAAAGTCTTAGTCAAGACCTAGAATAAGATGATTATAATAAAATCCGACAGATTTTTTAACTTTTTAATGGGTTATAACGAGCATTTCCTTAGCTTGTTACACTTCCCAAGCAACACACTTTGTCAGATAAACGTGTTTCTCAACTGGTTGTATAACCGAACGGCCTCGTTACCACAACTTGTTCTACAACTCCTGTGCATTGGAAAAAGCGCACTTTTTTCTGTTGTATAACTTGCCAGAATAAGATGCAAGTTATCAGAGTAAGTTGTACAAATGTATCTGACAACACTGTGCTAGCTAACAAGAGATTCAACGAAAAAAGGGGGCGTGGTTAACGGCTGTGCTGTCAAATCAAAGCGCACACTGAAAAGGAAAGATAGATTGGAAACAGTTGTCTAACCGTTACCCAACTTACATGTAAACAAACAGTTCTTATCAGAATTTCAATCAAAGACGAAGCCAATATGAATAGTATCTCTGACTATTTTCGTACGCTTGTTTCTGCCCGATTTATTTAGAAAAAAAATTAAATTGCATGAAAAAAAGCAATCCTTTCGCGCTCTCTAACTGTGATTCTTGTGAAACCCTCTTCATGGCGAACTTTTAGATTTTCATTTTTTTGATGAACTTTGTCTTTCCCAAGATTCGAACCGATGACTTCGACGACTTGTTGTTATCTCCACGGCAGGTCCAGGCGCGCTTTCACATCTCTCCACGAGGCTTCATAGTAAACAAGCTGGCCTAAACGTCAATAAGAAGGCTGCTGTCAGCTTTGTTATACTGCAGTGAGCTATACAACTTAACTCCAGAATAGGCTGTCATTGGAAATAAAGTTACATAAGTTTGTTTCAAGTCAGTTGTTATAACTCCATTGTGTAACTTTGTTATAACAAACCGTTTCAACTGTCATTTCGATTACCGTACCACGGAGTAACATTGAAAATTGGTGTGATTTTAATTTGTTGTTTTCTCTATCATGAATTCCGTAAGCTGATATTTTTTGTAGCTTTTACCGGCGATATTTTTATAAATCATCGGTCAACAATTAAAATTATTGCAATCTTCGATAAATAAACATTATTGAAACTCTAAATACCTCACGTACAAATTTACACCACCTCACAACACGCAATGTCAAGTTGAATATGTTTGTTGAATATCAGTTATATAACCTGTTCTCCGATAACATTTGTGTAACAAAGCGAGAAAACCTAAGGTTATTTATAGAATGGTTGGCCACGCCCATTTTTCAGAAGATGCCGTCACATGACAATGTTAGATAAGCAGTGAAACAAACAGTGCAATATTATTCTTATTCAACAAACTGTTTTCGAGGAATACAATGCAGATGAGGGAACAGCATCATGGCATATCAGGATTTTGACGTTTAATTACAGCTCATAAAAAGCGTTTTCGACTGAAATCAAGTGATAAATACCTCAAACGGAAGTGAGCAAGCAAGTTTCTATCGAAGGTGTTCTAAAATAAGTTGTTTAAACAGTGTAAATCAGCAAATTTAATGGAACCCTCCAAATAGGTGAGAATTTTTCCTATGTTGTGTTTTGTTGGAAAAGAGTGAATTTGACTTTGTTTTAACACTTTTGTGGCACCAAACACGATAGTTACATAAGTCAGTTATACAAGCAGTGAAACAAACTGTTATTTGAGTTATGTTCAGATTTTTTCTAGTATGTTTATCAAAAACAATTGTCTAACTATTATTCAACAGTCGACAAGTTATGAGTGCTACTTGGGTTGCCCCACTTTCCCCTAATTCATTGATTTTTTTATTCGGTGAAAAAAGCCATCAAAGCGGTAGCACCGAAAACCTAAATTTGAATACAATTTACATATACAGTGAGTCAAATATTTGTCCGTACCCCCCCGTACGGAAAATGTTTGTGATATAAAAGTACATAACATTCGACTAAAGTGCCATGTTTTATACATCAATCGATGCGGCAGAATATCCTCTTTAAGACACTGTCATGGGATTTGCAAAAAAAAATTTCTTAAAAATACAAAAATAGTTTACTGAAAAAAGTGAAAAAAGAGGTCAAATAATTGTCCGTACACCTAGTAAAAGTACAAAATCTGATCGATTCAAGTGAATTTATTTATGAAATGTTGTTTCTGTGTCAAATACTAGTACCTCTAGCCAGTTTGTGACAACTTTGAACTTCTGATAACTTTGTTTAGTTAGTTTATATTAAAAATTGGTTTAAATTCAGTATTTTTAAGTAAAACTTATCAAAACATAAGTTTATAAACAACTATTTTTATAAAATTGCTATTTTATGTTGTAAGAGTCTCTATTGAACAAGTTTCAACAAAATTTGTTCAAAATATACATTGTTTTCATATTTTTTATTGACATTTTTCGATCAAAAATACTGTTTCGGAACAATACCGTTAACCCTTTCAGGCCTGATGGGTCATATATGACCCATACCGAAATTCGGTTGTATAAAATCACACAATGCTCAAAACATATAACATTGTTCAGCAAAGTTGTAATTTATGAGTTTCTCTATCTAGGAAAAAATGTTTGAGTGGTTGTTAATGGCCATTTTGACGACCTAGAACATCCTGAAAACCTGAAATTTGGAAACTTCAGAAAATGTTGAAGATAATTCAGGTTTACAACGATTTTTCAAAGCAAATGAAGTTTAGTTATTACCAGTCACATCCTCATGACCATTTGGGACCACTTCGATCCCTTTGGATCTCTTTTGGGATGATCTAGGTCCTCCAAAGTGTCCTGGAATACAGATCTTGGAGTCTACCGCCGTAACAACACGATTCTACCAAGTTTCCGATTATGGATCATATTCAGTGATGTCCCTGGGACCCTTTGGCAACCCTTTGAGCTATGTGGGTCACTTTTGGGATGTTCTGGGTCCTCCAAAGTGTCCTAGAATACAGATCTTGGAGTCTACCGCCGTAACAACACGATTCTACCAAGTTTCCGATCATGGTTCATATTCAGTGATGTCCCTGGGACCCTTTGGCAACACTATGAGCTATGTGGATCACTTTTGGGATGATCTGGGTCCTCCAAAGTGTCCTGGAATACAGATCTTGGAGTCTACCGCCGTAACAACACGATTCTACCAAGTTTCCGATCATGGTTCATATTCAGTGATGTCCCTGGGACCCTTTGGCAACACTATGAGCTATGTGGATCACTTTTGGGATGTTCTGGGTCCTCCAAAGTGTCCTAGAATACAGATCTTGGAGTCTACCGCCGTAACAACACGATTCTACCAAGTTTCCGATCATGGTTCATATTCAGTGATGTCCCTGGGACCCTTTGGCAACACCATGAGCTATGTGGATCACTTTTGGGATGTTCTGGGTCCTCCAAAGTGTCCTGGAATACAGATCTTGGAGTCTACCGCCGTAACAACACGATTCTACCAAGTTTCAATTATGGTTCATATTCAGTGATGTCCCTGGGACCCATTGGAAACACTATGAGCTATGTGGATCACTTTTGGGATGATCTGGGTCCTCCAAAGTGTCCTAGAATACAGATCTTGGAGTCTACCGCCGTAACAACACGATTCTACCAAGTTTCCGATCATGGTTCATATTCAGTGATGTCCCTGGGACCCTTTGGCAACACTATGAGCTATGTGGATCACTTTTGGGATGTCCTGGGTCATCCAAAGTGTCCAGGAATACAGATCTTGAGTCTACCGCCGTAACAACACGATTCTACCAAGTTTCCGATTATGGTTCATATTCAGTGATGTCCCTGGAACCTTTTGGCAACCTTCTGAGCTATGTGGATCACTTTTGGGATGATCTGGGTCCTCCAAAGTGTCCTGGAATACAGATCTTGGAGTCTACCGCCGTAACAACAAGAGTCTACCAAGTTTCGATTAGGTTCATATTCAGTGATGTCCCTGGGACCCGTTGGAAACACTATGAGCTATGTGGATCATTTTTGGGATGTTCTGGGTCCTCCAAAGTGTCCTGGAATACAGATCTTGGAGTATACCTCCGTAACAACACGATTGTACCAAGTTTCCGATCATGGTTATGAACCATAATCGGAAACTTGGTAAAATCGTGTTGTTACGGCGGTAGACTCCAAGATCTGTATTCCAGGACACTTTGGAGGGCCCAGATCATCCCAAAAGTGATCCACATAGCTCATAGTGTTGCCAAAGGGTCCCAGGGACATCACTGAATATGAACCATAATTGGAAACTTGGTAGAATCGTGTTGTTACGGCGGTAGACTCCAAGATCTGTATTCTAGGACACTTTGGAGGACCCAGAACATCCCAAAAGTGATCCACATAGCTCATAGTGTTGCCAAAGGGTCCCAGGGACATCACTGAATATGAACCATGATCGGAAACTTGGTAGAATCGTGTTGTTACGGCGGTAGACTCCAAGATCTGTATTCCTGGACACTTTGGATGACCCAGGACATCCCAAAAGTGATCCACATAGCTCATAGTGTTGCCAAAGGGTCCCAGGGACATCACTGAATATGAACCATGATCGGAAACTTGGTAGAATCGTGTTGTTACGGCGGTAGACTCCAAGATCTGTATTCCAAGACACTTTGGAGGACCCAGATCATCCCAAAAGTGATCCACATAGCTCATAGTGTTGCCAAAGGGTCCCAGGGACATCACTGAATATGAACCATAATCGGAAACTTGGTAGAATCGTGTTGTTACGGCGGTAGACTCCAAGATCTGTATTCTAGGACACTTTGGAGGACCCAGAACATCCCAAAAGTGATCCACATAGCTCATAGTGTTGCCAAAGGGTCCCAGGGACATCACTGAATATGAACCATAATCGGAAACTTGGTAGAATCGTGTTGTTACGGCGGTAGACTCCAAGATCTATATTCCAGGACACTTTGGAGGACCCAGAACGTCCAATAATGAAATGTAACTTTTTTTGCCTGTTTCTGTTTACTCATGAAAAAAATGAACTACTGGTACCAAAATTGTAGATTAACACAGCTCAGAAAAATTCAGGCCTGAAAGGGTTAACCCTTTCAGGCCTGAATCCGGATTGTCCGGATTGACCGGACAATCCGGATTGTCCCGGAACCGGTAAAACCCCTCGGTGGGAAAATTTGTGGTGGTCAGATAGAGGACAAAAAAACCCACCTCTTGCAATTTGAAGCATCCAATTTCATCCACTACAGCCCGATTGCGAGTCCCTAGCCTGAAAATTTTAATTTTCACTTTCCGTGCTGAGAATTTCTGTACCGTCCTGGGTCAGAATGTTTTGCTTGAGGAATTTGAAAATTTCAAATTTCAGACTAGGGACTCGTAATCGGGCTGTAGTGGACGAAATTGGATGCTTCAAATTGCAAGAGGTGGGTTTTTTTGTCCTCTATCTGACCACCACAAAATTTCCCACCGAGGGGTTATACCGGTTCCGGGACAATCCGGATTGTTTAACGGTATTGTTCCGAAACAGTATTTTTGATCGAAAATGTCAATAAAAATATGAAAACAATGTATATTTTGAACAAACATTGTTGAAACTTGTTCAATAGAGACTCTTACAACATAAAA
Organism: Culex quinquefasciatus; assembly: GCF_015732765.1. NCBI lineage: Eukaryota > Metazoa > Arthropoda > Insecta > Diptera > Culicidae > Culex > Culex quinquefasciatus. The sequence continues at coordinate 103,923,398 of NC_051863.1, forward strand.
TAGCAATTTTATAAAAATAGTTGTTTATAAACTTATGTTTTGATAAGTTTTACTTAAAAATACTAAATTTAAACCAATTTTTAATATAAACTAACTAAACAAAGTTATCAGAAGTTCAAAGTTGTCACAAACTGGCTAGAGGTACTAGTATTTGACACAGAAACAACATTTCATAAATAAATTCACTTGAATCGATCAGATTTTATACTTTAACTAGGAGTACGGACAATTATTTGACCTCTTTTTTGACTTTTTTCAGTAAACTATTTTTGTATTTTTTAAGAAAAAGTTTTTTTGCAAATCCAATGACAGTGTCTTAAAGAGGGCATTCTGCCGCGTCGATTGATGTACAAAACATGGCACTTTAGTCGAATGTTATGTACTTTTATATCACAAACATTTTCCGTACGGGGGGGTACGGACAAATATTTGACTCACTGTACAGTTTGTGTAACAATGATTATTTTAGAGTATTTGGTCAAATTCTATTGGTTTGCACCTGTGAATGAGTTTGGTTTATAATACTACAAAATTACTTAAATGTTGGTATTGAGAATGAGAACAAATCTTCGAATAGAAATCATTCTGTCATCACGTTCAATGGAACGTGTAGTTATGCAAGTATAATAAACTGACAGTGTATTAAATACTTTTCAACGAGGATAAAAGTTTTTATACGTTTTCTGCAACTCAATAGTTTCAACAAGGTCGCCTTATACTTTAACTTTAAAGAAATTTCGCCCGTGATATTCGTTTTGAATAATGCCACATTTGATTGACCAGAACTTTGAAAACGTGCAGGAAGTTATGCAACCCAAGTAACATTTTAGGTTTTAAGTAGGCCATAAAAGCCTATTTAGGCCGTATGAGGGTTTCCAGAACCATGATAAAACCTGTAAGTTTAAAAATTTTACTAGGGAAATTTGATATCCTTAAACTTAACTTTAGTGCTTGCAGTCTTGCATAAATAAAAGACCAATCTGCACGCGTAACTGGTTTCCCAAATTCTTAAAATCCGTTTGATTTTACTTTTTTTCAGGATCAAGCAAAGAAAGCAATAGTTTTCCTGCAAAGCACAGCTGGAGTGGTAGGAAATGTGACTTTGTCGCAGCCCTCGTGCACGGAGCCCGTTTTCATAGAAGTCAGCGTGATCGGATTGACGCCCGGAAAGCACGGATTCCATATCCACGAGAAGGGAGATCTTAGCGATGGCTGTGCCAGCACTGGTGGCCACTACAACCCCGACAAAGTAGGGCAGCAACATCAGTGCAAGCAAAAATATCGATGAAAATAACGCTTTTTTTTGTTTGGTCTGGATCATTCTACAGGTGTCACATGGTGCCCCCAACGATCAGGTGCGTCACGTAGGAGATCTTGGAAATATTTTGGCCGATGAGCACGGCATTGCGAAAACTTCCTTCTCCGATACGGTCGTCTCCCTGTACGGCTCCCGCTCTGTCCTTGGCCGTGGCATCGTGATTCATGCTGAAATTGATGATCTGGGCAAAACAAACCACCCTGACTCGCTCAAGACTGGAAACGCCGGTGGACGGGTGGCCTGTGGAGTTATTGGAGTGTTGTAGAGCCGAGTTTTGTTTACTTATTGTTTGATTTTTTTTTATACAAAAAAAGCAAGCGGTTTGTGACAGTGATTTGAGTTTTTGCTGTTATTTTGACGCCTTTATGGAGGTGGTTTCCGATTCGTGATGTGTTGTTTGTTCAAATGGTAGCATTAAATAATAGCCACAAACCTCACTTAACCAGTATTTCTTTGATTGCTCAATCATATCACAGGTGAAACCGGTTTTTGTATTGCAGGAAGGAATAATCTGGATTTCAATCACATTCACAGCTTTTTTTGCGTCGTAGGTGTATTTTGTGGCATGGTGAAACTCTCATCAGTCCTAAAAATTCACTGGAGAGTCATAAAAATTGAATAATAATATTAATGCAACGCGATATCATAGATATAACGAATTTTACAAATTTGATAATTATATATTTTAGACAGGTACATTATTCAGGATTTTTGTTATGTTTTTATTTCTCGTCCATACTTTTTTTTCGTTACATTCATCTTCCATCACTGGTTTATTTACTATTTCGCTTCGCTAGGAGACGATGATTTTAGCGGATTGCAGACTGGATTTTCGCCATGTGCTGTGATGATTGTCTAAACCCAAGTTGCCTAGGAATCGATAATTGGGAATAGAATCAATTCCACCTGAACCTGATTTTCACCACCATGGCAGCCGTCCATTGCCGGCCGCCCCCATCTCCACCGTGTACCAGGGACAAGGAAAGGGATTTCTAAGACGGGAAGCGTTGATGCTTCAGAGTATTAAGGGAAAATCTCCACGGTATCCTCAAGTAAGTTTCGCTTGTAGTTGGACGGTTGAATGGTCTAAGGAGCCACCCTAGGCGAGTGGTAACGACCATTTGCATTGTTGTTTTGAATTCTTCTTGTGTTCTCATTTCTAAAAAAAGCTATCAATTCTTCTCATATCTTATTGGATGAATTCTATAAGTCGCCCAAACTATTTTTAGCGAGGTAATTTTAAATTCAATTTCAACTGCGCCTGCAATCTTGCATGCAATCTTGTTATAGTTCTGAAATTCAACTTGTCCGATTCTTTTATTCAACTATATCAGTCTAAGTCCTCCTCAAGCTACCAATGCTCCACGGTATAGTGGAAAAGTGCCTGCCAATCTTAAGGACAGGGGATCGAACGCCACCGGGTGATCTTTTCATGTTTTTCATTAATTCCAAATTCAATGAGTTAATCAACCTAAGGCATTTTCCAGGATGCCCTCGAAAGACTGGCTGCGATAGGGTTAGATTAGATTAGAAGGCTTCATCTGATATTAGGCAAATGGGACACGCACACACGCTATTGTTGAGCAAGTGTGTCGAGCGATCCAAAGCCGTAACATTGCCGCCGAAGAGGTTTGAATGTTTTTTCCTTCCACTTTGGTTCTGCCTTTTCCACTTTGTACTGTCCAAATGTATCGCTAGAACCGAAGTGCACATTTACGTTTTACTCATACCCAGCCCCTCTTTAGAATCTGGTTTCTGAAAACTCGTGAAACTCTGCAGATGCAAATCTGGAGTTGTTTTTGAAAAGGTCCTTTAAACATATGAAAGACAATAGCTTATTGATCCTTTAAAAAAAAAAACTTTAGAAATATACAAAGAACAGTTTGGTCCTTGTACATGTGAAGAGTAGTGGAGAAAGCACTTGCCAAGCCATGTGGGTTTGAAACCACGATCTTCCTCTAATCTAATCTAATCAGACCCTACACAGAAAAAAAATCATGGTAATATTACATCTGGGAAGGAGTACATCTTTTATGTCAGAAAAAAGGTGTAATTTTACCTCGAGAAATATGCAATTTTACCACTTTTCTGGTGTAATGTAACTTTTTCAGTCTAAATTGAGGTAAATTTACATCAGAAAAGAGGTAATATTTAACCTTCCAAAATTACAGCTTCCAAATTTACATTATTTTTTGCTGTGTAGCACAGCCAATCTTTCGAAGGGATCCTGGAGAGTGCCTTAGGTTAGATGACGCCTAGCACTCTTCTTGTCATTTGTTAACATTTGTAGTGCGCCATTGCATTAGAATGCATTGAAACATCACAAGCGTTTAACCAGCCAGGCCTACTGCGTAAAGCCGTATCGCAGAGATGACTCGTAGTTGGGTTGAGTTTGAGCACTGAGTGTTCGAACCCCCAATTCTGAATCAAAAGGAGGGAGGAAGAAGCGTGGGGACACACCACCATACGCTCCGAGATTTGGTTGTATTCGTTGGGAGCACCATGCTAAGAAGGTTTGGTACTCCGGGACCCTCTGGGATGGGACATTGTATTTCCACGAATGCCCTGGACACTATTTGCCGTGGTTATAGCGCCACAACTCGCTCTCTGTAACAGTATTCCTAATTCCAGTTCAAGCTAATCAAGTCATGATGGCCTAGTGATTAGCATTTTTGCTTATCAATCCAAAAGACGGAGGATCGAACCCCGCCTCCGAGCGACTTAGATTTTTCGTTCAATTTCAAATTTTATATGATCTTAACTTTCTTGTTGGGAGCAGATGGGCATCGAACCCAGATCCATTCGCTTACATAGCGAACACCGTAACCAGTCAGCCACGGCCGCTCCAAAGGGTTTGAAACCACGATCTTCCACTCATAAAGCGAAACCTGTAACCATAAGACCACAGGAGCTCGGTCTATCCGTTTAGAAATTGTTCTGAATTTGTGGATTTCATGTTGCAATGTTTTTTTTTTAACTTGTACATCAATCGATAGATCACAAGGTAAAAGTGAATCATTATGTTCAATAATCGATTTTCTATGATTTTTTGAAAAAAAAAAAACAAAATTGAAAAATAGTTTACATTTTTTTTTTACAAAATGAACCATTTGTAAGTTCTTAATAGTCACACGGATAGAAATCCTGTCCGGGAAATCGACAACATTGTTCTCGATTCGTTCTGAAATTCGTTTCAGAATGTTGTCGATCAGTCGTCCGGTAACATTTGCAACAAAATCGAGAACAATGTTGTCGATTTTGAGTGGTAACGGTTGGTGACGCCTGATTCAAAACAAAACGCACGCAGCCATCCCGAACGGTTTAATCGGTTTTTGAATTGACCGTTGGTTTTGGTTTTTGAATTGACCGTTGGATATTTCTTTGGTTCAGTAAAACAGTTGATTCGTTTTATTTATTTATTGAGGCAAATAATACATAATTAATTTAATAACTAATCTTTGTGTGAGTGTGTGTGTGTGTGTGTGTGTGTGTGTGTGTGTGTGTGTGTGTGTGTGTGTGTGTGTTAAGAATTTTGGAATTTGTGAATTTGTGAATTTGGGATTTTGGGAATCTGGGAATCTGGGAATTTGAGAATTTAGGAATTTAGGAAATTGGGAATTTGGGAATTTAGGAATATATTTGGGAATTGGAAAATTTAAGAACTTGGGAATTTAAGAATTTGAGAATTGAGGAATTTCGGAATTTAGGAATTTGAGAATTTAGGAATTAAGGAATTTGGGAATTTGAGAGTTTGGGAATTTGGGAATTTAAGAATTTGGGAATTGGGGAATTTGTGATTTTGGGAATATGGAAATTTGGGAATTGGGGAATTTGTGATTTTGGGAATTTAGGAATTTAAGAATTTGGGAATTTGTGAATTTGTGAATTTGGGATTTGGGATTTTGGGAATCTGGGAATTTGAGAATTTGGGAATTTAAGAATTGGGAATTTGGGAATTCAGGAATTTAGGAATTTAGGAAATTATGAATTTAGGATTTTGGGAATTTAAGAATTTAGTAATTTAGGAATTTAGGAATTTATGAATATGGGAATTTGAGAATTTGGGAATTTAGGAATTTGGGAATTTGGGAATTTAAGAATTTGGGAATTTGGGAAATTAAGAATTTGAGAATTGAGGAATTTGTGAATTTGGGAATTTAGGAATTTAGGAATTTAGGAATTTAGGAATTTAGGAATTTAGGAATTTAGGAATTAAGGAATTTAGGAATTTAGAAATTTAGGAATTAAGGAATTAAGGAATTTAGGAATTTATGAATTTGGGAATTTGGAAATTTGGGAATTTGGGAATTTGGGAATTTGGGAATTTAGGAATTTAGGAATTTAGGAATTTTGGAATTTAGGAATTTTGGAACTTAGGAATTCAGGAATTTAGGAACTTAGGAATTTAGGAATTAAGGAATTTAGGAATTCAGGAATTTAGGAATTCAGGAATTTAGGAATTTAGGAATTTAGGAATTTAGGAATTTAGGAATTTAGGAATCTAGGAATTTAGGAATTTAGGAATTTAGGAATTTAGACATTTAGGAATTTAGGAATTAAGGAATTAAGGAATTTAGGAACTTAGGAACTTAGGAATTTAGGAATTTAGGAATTTAGGAATTAAGTAATTTAGGAATTTAGGAATTTAGGAATTAAGGAATTTAGAAATTAAGGAATTAAGGAATTAAGGAATTTAGGAATTTGGGCATTTAGGAATTTAGGAATTAAGGAATGAAGGAATTAAGGAATTAAGGAATTTAGGAATTAAGGAATTTAGGAACTTAGGAATTTAGGAATTTACGAATTAAGGAATTAAGAAATTTAGGAATTTAGGAATTTTGGAATTAAGGAATTTAGCAATTTAGGAATTTAGGAATTTAGGAATTTAGGAATTTATAAATTTAGGAATTTGGGCATTTAGGAATTTAGGAATCAAGGAATTTAGGAATTTAGGAACATAGGAACTTAGGAACTTAGGAATTTAGGAATTTAGGAATTAAGAAATTTAGGAATTTAGGAATTTAGGAATTTAGAAATTAAGGAATTAAGGAATTAAGGAATTTAGGAATTTAGGAATTTAGGAATTAAGGAATTTAGGAATTAAGGAATTTAGGAATTTAGGAATTTAGGAATTTAGGAATTTAGGAATTTAGGAATTTAGGAATTTAGGAATTAAGGAATTTAGGAATTTAGGATTATAGGAATTGAGAAATAAAGGAATTTTGAATTTTTTGAATAATTGAAGTTTTGAATTGTTAAATTATTGAATTTCTAAATTTTGAATTTTGAATTTTGAAATTTTGAATTTTGAATTTTAGATTTTTGATTTTATTTTTAAGGAATATAGAGATTTGAGAATTCAGGAATTTGGGAATTTGGGAATTTAAATTTGAGAATTTGGGAAATTAAGAATTTGAGAATTTAGGAATTTGTGAATTTGGGAATTTAGGAATTTGATAATATAGGAATTTAGAATTTGAGAATTTGAGAGTTTGGCAATTTGGGAATTTAAGAATTTGAAAATTTGGGAATTTGGGATTTTGGGAACTTAAGAATTTAGGAATTTGGGAATTAAAGAATTAGGGAATTTGAGATTTTGGGAATTTGAGAATAACGGACTTTGGGAATTTTGGAATTTCAGAATTTTAGAATTTTAGAATTTTAGAATTTTAGAATTTTATTATTTTATAATTTTAGGATTTTTGAATTTTTGAATTTTAGAATTTTAGAATTTTAGAATTTTAGAATTTTAAAATTTTAGAATTTTAGAATTTTAGAATTTTAGAATTTTAGAATTTTAGAATTTTAGAATTTTAGAATTTTAGAATTTAGAATTTTAGAATTTTAGAATTTTAGAATTTTAGAATTTTAGAATTTTAAATTTTAGAATTTTAAATTTTAGAATTTTAAATTTTAAATTTTAGAATTTTAAATTTTAAATTTTAGAATTTTAAATTTTAGAATTTTAAATTTTAGAATTTTAAATTTTAGAATTTTAGAATTTTAGAATTTTAGAATTTTAGAATTTTAAATTTTAGAATTTTAGAATTTTAGAATTTTAAATTTTAGAATTTTAAATTTTAGAATTTTAAATTTTAGAATTTTAAATTTTAGAATTTTAGAATTTTAGAATTTTAAATTTTAGATTTTAAATTTTAAATTTTAAATTTTAAATTTTAGAATTTTAAATTTTAAATTTTAAATTTTAAATTTTAGAATTTTAAATTTTAGAATTTTAAATTTTAAATTTTAAATTTTAGAATTTTAGAATTTTAAATTTTAAATTTTAAATTTTAGAATTTTAAATTTTAAATTTTAGAATTTTAAATTTTAAATTTTAAATTTTAGAATTTTAAATTTTAGAATTTTAGAATTTTAAATTTTAAATTTTAGAATTTTAAATTTTAGAATTTTAAATTTTAAATTTTAGAATTTTAGAATTTTAGAATTTTAAATTTTAGAATTTTAGAATTTTAGAATTTTAAATTTTAGAATTTTAAATTTTAGAATTTTAAATTTTAGAATTTTAGAATTTTAAATTTTAAATTTTAAATTTTAGAATTTTAGAATTTTAAATTTTAGAATTTTAGAATTTTAGAATTTTAAATTTTAAATTTTAAATTTTAGAATTTTAAATTTTAGAATTTTAGAATTTTAGAATTTTAAATTTTAAATTTTAGAATTTTAGAATTTTAGAATTTTAGAATTTTAGAATTTTAGAATTTTAGAATTTTAGAATTTTAGAATTTTAGAATTTTCAGATTTTAAATTTTAGAATTTTAAATTTTAGAATTTTAGAATTTTAGAATTTTAGAATTTTAGAATTTTAAATTTTAAATTTTAAATTTTAAATTTTAGAATTTTAAATTTTAGAATTTTAAATTTTAGAATTTTAAATTTTAGAATTTTAGAATTTTAAATTTTAAATTTTAAATTTTAGAATTTTAGAATTTTAGAATTTTAAATTTTAAATTTTAAATTTTAAATTTTAGAATTTTAGAATTTTAGAATTTTAGAATTTTAGAATTTTAGAATTTTAGAATTTTAGAATTTTAAATTTTAAATTTTAGAATTTTAAATTTTAGAATTTTAGAATTTTAGAATTTTAGAATTTTAGAATTTTAGAATTTTAAATTTTAGAATTTTAGAATTTTAGAATTTTAGAATTTTAAATTTTAAATTTTAAATTTTAGAATTTTAAATTTTAAATTTTAGAATTTTAAATTTTAAATTTTAAATTTTAAATTTTAAATTTTAAATTTTAGAATTTTAAATTTTAAATTTTAGAATTTTAGAATTTTAAATTTTAAATTTTAAATTTTAAATTTTAAATTTTAAATTTTAAATTTTAAATTTTAGAATTTTAGAATTTTAAATTTTAGAATTTTAGAATTTTAGAATTTTAGATTTTAAATTTTAGAATTTTAAAATTTTAAATTTTAAATTTTAGAATTTTAGAATTTTAGAATTTTAGAATTTTAAATTTTAAATTTTAGAATTTTAAATTTTAGAATTTTAGAATTTTAGAATTTTAAATTTTAAATTTTAGAATTTTAGAATTTTAAATTTTAGAATTTTAAATTTTAAATTTTAAATTTTAAATTTTAAATTTTAAATTTTAGAATTTTAAATTTTAGAATTTTAGAATTTTAGAATTTTAAATTTTAAATTTTAAATTTTAAATTTTAAATTTTAGAATTTTAGAATTTTAAATTTTAGAATTTTAGAATTTTAGAATTTTAGAATTTTAAATTTTAAATTTTAGAATTTAAATTTTAGAATTTTAGAATTTTAAATTTTAAATTTTAGAATTTTAAATTTTAGAATTTTAGAATTTTAGAATTTTAGAATTTTAAATTTTAAATTTTAAATTTTAAATTTTAGAATTTTAAATTTTAAATTTTAGAATTTTAAATTTTAAATTTTAGAATTTTAAATTTTAAATTTTAAATTTTAAATTTTAAATTTTAGAATTTTAGAATTTTAGAATTTTAGAATTTTAAATTTTAGAATTTTAAATTTTAAATTTTAGAATTTTAGAATTTTAGAATTTTAGAATTTTAGAATTTTAGAATTTTAGAATTTTAGAATTTTAGAATTTTAAATTTTAAATTTTAAATTTTAGAATTTTAGAATTTTAGAATTTTAAATTTTAAATTTTAAATTTTAAATTTTAGAATTTTAGAATTTTAGAATTTTAAATTTTAGAATTTTAGAATTTTAGAATTTTAGAATTTTAGAATTTTAAATTTTAAATTTTAGAATTTTAAATTTTAAATTTTAAATTTTAGAATTTTAAATTTTAAATTTTAGAATTTTAAATTTTAGAATTTTAGAATTTTAGAATTTTAGAATTTTAAATTTTAAATTTTAGAATTTTAGAATTTTAGAATTTTAAATTTTAGAATTTTAAATTTTAGAATTTAGAATTTTAAATTTTAAATTTTAGAATTTTAGATTTTAGATTTTTAGAATTTTAAATTTTAGAATTTTAGAATTTTAAATTTTAGAATTTTAGAATTTTAAATTTTAGAATTTTAGAATTTTAGAATTTTAGAATTTTAAATTTTAAATTTTAAATTTTAAAATTTTAAATTTTAAATTTTAAATTTTAAATTTTAGAATTTTAGAATTTTAGATTTTAGAATTTAGAATTTTAGAATTTTAAATTTTAAATTAGAATTTTAGAATTTTAAATTTTAAATTTTAAATTTTAAATTTTAAATTTTAAATTTTAAATTTTAGAATTTTAAATTTTAAATTTTAAATTTTAGAATTTTAAATTTTAGAATTTTAGAATTTTAGAATTTTAAATTTTAAATTTTAAATTTTAGAATTTTAGAATTTTAAATTTTAGAATTTTAGAATTTTAAATTTTAAATTTTAGAATTTTAGAATTTTAGAATTTTAGAATTTTAAATTTTAAATTTTAAATTTTAAATTTTAAATTTTAGAATTTTAAATTTTAAATTTTAGAATTTTAGAATTTTAGAATTTTAAATTTTAAATTTTAGAATTTTAGAATTTTAAATTTTAAATTTTAAATTTTAAATTTTAGAATTTTAGAATTTTAGAATTTTAGAATTTTAAATTTTAGAATTTTAAATTTTAGAATTTTAAATTTTAAATTTTAGAATTTTAAATTTTAAATTTTAAATTTTAGAATTTTAGAATTTTAGAATTTTAGAATTTTAGAATTTTAAATTTTAAATTTTCAATTTTAGAATTTTAAATTTTAAATTTTAGAATTTTAAATTTTAGAATTTTAAATTTTAAATTTTAAATTTTAGGATTTTAGAATTTTAGAATTTTAAATTTTAAATTTTAAATTTTAAATTTTAGAATTTTAAATTTTAGAATTTTAGAATTTTAGAATTTTAGAATTTTAGAATTTTAGAATTTTAGAATTTTGGAATTTAGAATTTTAGAATTTTAGAATTTTAGAATTTTAGATTTTTACGAGGGGTGCGTCACTTCCGCGCTAGCCGAGCGATAAAGCTTCCTTTTCAAACCTTTGCAGCGTTCATTTTCACCTTTCCGCTTTAACTTGCTTTAACGCGCGTTAACCGCGATAACTTGCTTTTTGGCTTACCTTTTTATGCGTTCACACATCAGACTGCTCGAATTTATTGACAGCGAGAACTGTCACGAGCGAATGACAGTTCTCGTTGTCAAATCATTCGAGCAGTTTGTTTTGATAGTCGAATAAAGCTTGACCGGTTGAAGAATTCCGACTGGCTGCTGTAATCGTTGATGGACCATATTTGAGCCCAGAAATGGAACCGGTTTCACCGTTCCGTACTATCCACCTGCATTGGCACCACCGGTCCAGAATCGTCTTGATCCGGACAGCATGCCCTATTCGATTCAGGAAATAAGCAAGAATCAGCGGTCGTACGGTGGAGGGTCTGCGAGGAACGCGGCCGGACTAGTGCGCCTTTGGTCACCACCAAGTTTATCACTCAGGACCAGAACCAGGGATCCTCTGGACAGTGTTTCATGCGTTCGTCGATGTCCCACTTCCCGGTCAACACGGACATGATAAAGCAGAGTACCGTTCTGTTCGAGTTGATCGTTTCACCGTTTGTCCGTGCCGGCGAGAAGGAACTGGTCCATCCGATCGTCCAATTGGCGAGTTGGGACCGATTCGATGCACGGCCTATATGTCCGTGAATCCAGTTCATCGACGGCGGACGTTGTTCCAGTGCCCGGAACGTACGACTTTGTGATCACCAAGGACTACTGCCGGAATAACACCCCGCCGAAGGTACTGGCGATGGTGTTCGTGATTGACGTGTCGTACAATAAGGTCAAGTCCGGGCTGGTTCATTTGCTGTGCGCGGAGTTCAAGAACAACATTCGTCACTTGCCCGTGGATGAGGGACAGGAGCGTGCCTCGATTAAGGTCCATGAAGCTTCATCACTTACAGCCCCAGATGGTGGTCGTCGGAGATGTCCAGGTAAAGGTTAATTTCTAAAAGCTTACACAGAACCTAACCTTCTCCTCCGATAGGAAATGTTCATGCCCTGCTGTTCACATCCTGCTCGGGCCAGTGCGTGCTTAATCTGAGCCTGAAGACATGCAACCAGTTGGCGGATCTTTTCGCAGTTGGGACCTGGATACGACCAATCAGTTCTTCACCAAGCAGGGCCTGTTCAAGCTGCAGGATAACAAGCCGTAGGCAATCAAGGACAGCCTGATCATGAAGGCGGCCCAGATTCTGGCCTGCTACCGGAAGAACTGGGCATCGTCTACGTCAGCCGGCCAGCTCGTCTTGCCGAATTGCATGTAATTGCTACCGCTGTACATTTAATGTCTGCTAAGAACGACGTCTTTTCGAGGGGAATAAGGTCCCCACTCTGCACGACCGATCTTACGTGATCTACTTTGTGCAGCGCAGGTGCTGACATTGGTTCCGGACTTTACCCGTGGTTGACGCCGGTGCACGACGTCAACGTTGACGTCTCAAATGTACCCGCGGCCATCCGGTGCACGGCAGATAAGATGATGGAGTTGGTACTTACATTTTGGGTAAAAATTGAGCTCTGAGTTGTACAACAGAGTTTCACGCAACTAATCACCATCAACTTCTAGCAGAAAACGGTATTCACATGTTTATGTGGCTCGTCATGGGCCTGTGGAGGAAGCGTCTGTATCGAGCTGCCCGACGTAATGGCTGCTTACGGAGTATACGGAAGCTGCGGTTCGATTTTTGTTTTCAAAATTATATTTTATTTATTTTAAAGCGGCTTTACATTTTATGTCAATAAAGTATCTAAAACTCGTCCAGTAGTCGTCCCTTTTCCCTCTCCTTCTGTCACAGGATCATCTCGATTCAAGTCGGATACAATCCGCGCTTTTAGCCGACTTTCAACTTCACCGCCAATTCGACGGTCCGGATGTTCTGTTTAATTGTAATAAAAACACTAATTGAATATTGTTTTATACAACTCGACTAGCAACTCGATTTATTCCAGATTGTTTTTTTTTATTTACTGAACCTGCCACGGCGTCCTTTATAATCCGCTCTTTGCAATCCTGCGGTGGAATTCCACACAGCTGGCGTTGAATCTCCAAATAGTGGTCCAAATTGAAGATATCATCGTGCACCGACACCACCAGGTGCCAAGTTCCGCTTCCTCCTTAACCACGATTTTCTGCTTCCGTACTGCGGCCTGCGGCTTACTTTTCAAGCATGAGAGACGACGCCTGGAATCCGGACCGACACCCGACAAATACGGGCACGGTTGGGTCGCACTGGGCGTACGTTTCACCGGTGAGCCGCACTAAAATAACAATGCCGGCAAGTCCACTTCCTCCACGTTGATCCTTCGGGGTCCTCGCGACCGGTGCCTTCGTGAATATTGCGTTCACTCCCGTGCACTTGCGCAACTTGTCAATTGCTTGGCAAACGTTTCACGATTGGCTGGGAGACGGTCACAATCAGGGCAAAAGCAGGAGGTAGTTACTGTAATTAACCCAGTCTAGGCTTATCTACAGCCAAGCGCCTCGATTAAGAGCCTAAAAAAATAAAAATCACAATTAAAATCTGTTAATCGCACTACTAAAAACATTACCAGAAAACTTTCCTCCTCCTTGAGTTTGAGTCAAGATTCTCCGCCAAAGTTCTTTTCTTTGTGGTGCAGCCGCCGATCACGCCCATCACACCTGGAATCCGGTCCGGTCCGGTACGGTGCGGTCGTCAAAACGTGCGCCTTGCTCTGTGGAAGGTGGAGCCGGCGATCACACCGGCGAAACTTTTCCGTCCGTTGATAAAAATAATCACAAATTTTGCTTTCTGTCAAAACTGCTTGAAAAAACAAAAACAAATACCGAGTTGCCAAACATAACCAAAAACTGCTCGACGGCAAGGTTGCAAGATAGATTTTCGTGGTTCAAAAGTCGAGCAGGAGCTGGTCGCTTTAACTCGCTTTAACGCGCGTTAACTTGCGATAACTTGCTTTAAGGTGGCGTTATGTGAAAACTCGGCACGATGAGTAGCGTTGATGCTTTTCGAGCTCGTTTTTGAGCGTTTTAGTGTGTTATCGCGGAGTGACGTCCCCCTCGGATTTTTAGAATTTTAGAATTTTAGAATTTTAGAATTTTAGAATTTTAGAATTTTAGAATTTTAGAATTTTAGAATTTTAGAATTTTAGAATTTTAGAATTTTAGAATTTTAGAATTTTAGAATTTTAGAATTTTAGAATTTTAGAATTTTAAATTTTAAATTTTAGAGTTTTAGAATTTTAAATTTAAGAATTTTAGAATCTTAGAATTTTAAATTTTAGAATTTTAGAATTTTAAATTTTAAATTTTAGAATTTTAGAATTTTAGAATTTTAGAATTTTAAATTTTAGAATTTTAAATTTTAGAATTTTAGAATTTTAAATTTTAAATTTTAGAATTTTAGAATTTTAAATTTTAGAATTTTAGAATTTTAGAATTTTAGAATTTTAGAATTTTAAATTTTAGAATTTTAGAATTTTAGAATTTTAGAATTTTAAATTTTAGAATTTTAGAATTTTAGAATTTAGAATTTTAGAATTTTAGAATTTTAGAATTTTAGAATTTTAGAATTTTAGAATTTTAGAATTTAAATTTTAGAATTTTAGATTTTAAATTTTAGAATTTTAGAATTTTAAATTTTAGAATTTTAAATTTTAGAATTTTAAATTTTAGAATTTTAAATTTTAAATTTTAGAATTTTAAATTTTAGAATTTTAGAATTTTAGAATTTTAGAATTTTAAATTTTAGAACTTTAGAATTTTAAATTTTAGAATTTTAAATTTAGAATTTTAGAATTTTAAATTTTAGAATTTTCGAATTTTCAATTTTCGATTTTCAATTTTCGAATTTTAAATTTTAGAATTTTAGAATTTTAGAATTTTAAATTTTAGAACTTTAGAATTTTAGAATTTTAGAATTTTAGAATTTTAGAATTTTAGAATTTTAAATTTTAGAATTTTAAATTTTAGAATTTTAGAATTTTAGAATTTTAAATTTTAAATTTTAGAATTTTAGAATTTTAAATTTAGAATTTTAAATTTTAAATTTTAGAATTTTAGAATTTTAGAATTTTAAATTTTAGAATTTTAAATTTAGAATTTTAGAATTTTAGAATTTTAAATTTTAGAATTTTAGAATTTTAGAATTTTAGAATTTTAGAATTTTAAATTTTAGAATTTTAGAATTTTAAATTTTAGAATTTTAGAATTTTAGAACAGAATTTTAAATTTTAAATTTTAGAATTTTAGAATTTTAGAATTTTAGAATTTTAGAATTTTAGAATTTTAGAATTTTAAATTTTAGAATTTTAGAATTTTAAATTTTAGAATTTTAGAATTTTAAATTTTAGATTTTAAATTTTAGAATTTTAAATTTTAGAATTTTAGAATTTTAGAATTTTAGAATTTTAGAATTTTAGAATTTTAAATTTTAAATTTTAAATTTTAGAATTTTAAATTTTAAATTTTAAATTTTAAATTTTAGAATTTTAGAATTTTAGAATTTTAGAATTTTAGAATTTTAGAATTTTAAATTTTAAATTTTAGAATTTTAGAATTTTAGAATTTTAGAATTTTAGAATTTTAAATTTTAGAATTTTAAATTTTAAATTTTAGAATTTTAGAATTTTAAATTTTAGAATTTTAGAATTTTAGAATTTTAGAATTTTAGAATTTTAGAATTTTAGAATTTTAGAATTTTAGAATTTTAGAATTTTAGAATTTTAAATTTTAGAATTTTAGAATTTTAGAATTTTAGAATTTTAGAATTTTAGAGTTTTAGAATTTTAGAATTTTAGAATTTTAGAATTTTAGAATTTTAGAATTTTAGAATTTAAGAATTTTAGAATTTTAGAATTTTAGAATTTTAGAATTTTAGAATCATAGAATTTTAGAACCTAATACTACTATTACAATTTTGAAATTTTAGACTATTACAATTTGAACATTTTAGACTTTAAGAATTTTTAGAATATTCAAATTTTAGAATTTCAATCCTTAAATTTTACAAAATTTTATTGTTTAAAGATTAAAGAACTTTAGAATTACAGAATTTAAGATTTTCAAAATTTAAAGTTTCGAATTTCAAAATTTTATAATTCAAAGTTTTAAAATTTCAAATTTTTTGAACTTCAAAATGTTAAAATTTTTAAATTTTAGGATCTTTGAATTTTAGAATTTAAGAAATTCTCAATTTAGAAGTATAAAAATTAAGAAATTTTGAAATAAAGAAATTGAGTTGCTGAAAAATTTAGAATTTTCGAAATTTTTAAT